>NC_091876.1:4108198-4422622 GCF_019399895.1 Cardiocondyla obscurior
CAGATTTCTTTTTTTTTTTGGTTTATATTCGACTATACATTATAAAGCGTGCCGTTTTTGCACTTTTGCTTCTTCTGCGGTAAAGTATACACTCCTACGTATAATTATCAACGATATACTTTACAGACCTGCGTATTTTTTATGGCACTTTAAACACCTAACCGGCCCTTTTCGTGTTTTGAAATATGAGTTATACATTCACCCATACAGTACTCATAATAATTTTTCTAAGTCGACTACGTAATTTTTAAACGATTGATTTAATTGAAAAGTAACGCGACGTGTCCATTATTTAGAAAATCGTGATGCGTTGAATGTAATGTGCGACATAATATTCATTAAATATTTCTCATATAAATTTTCTTACAGCGCGTTGAACTACTATTATATCGTATACCGCGACATTATCATCCGTTACGTTGGTCTTTCGCTTGGTCGACTTTCTACCGCGAGAGTAAATGTCGGTGTATATTTTTCTTATTTTGTAACAGTTGCAGAATTTTGATTATTATTTTATACGCTGTATACCGCTCGACGACAAAGGAATGCGGGAGTATTTACAAGGGTCATGCGAGACAACGAGCCGACCGGTTGACCGACCGCCGAGCTGTGTTTATACTTACAATAGCGACACATCGAACAAACAGTGAACGCGACATTAATTCACAAAAAGATAAATCATTACAAAAATGGCATACCGATACTACTCATCACCAACGAATGTCATGTTCGCTACGTTCGTTGTCTTGCCTTAGATCAGTGTATTATGCTATTATTTTTCTACGAACCTTTCTCGCTTGCTTGTAAAAAGGCTCATGTTCCGAGTCATGGCGATGCTCTTCATGATTGAGACACCGACGACGAGGCATCAGCTGGACATTAAACGCGACGTACTTTTTGCAGGAAATAATATGAATCAACCATGGCATCTCGATACCTTAAAATTAACATTTCATTAATCATTCATATAATATTCAGCCTGGAAATTGTAACGAATGTCTTGTTCGCTACGTTCGTTGTCGTGCCTTAGACCGCTGATGTATCATGCTATTATTTTTCTACGAACCTTTCTCGCTTGCTTGTAAAAAGGCTCATGTTCCGAGTCATGGCGATGCTCTTCATGATTGAGACACCGACGACGAGGCATCAGCTGGACATTAAACGCGACATACTCTTTGCAGGAAATAATATGAATCGACCATAGCATCGCGATACCTTAAAAATAACATTTCATTAATCATTCATATAATATTCAACCTGTAATTTGTTTTATAATGAATTAAATTTTGTACCGTTGAGATGGGTAACGTCGTGAACTCGGGAGTACATGAAGACGCGCACAGCGCATGCGTGCTCCTTCCACGGGCAGCGCTAGCAGCTAGTTGCCTGCAGATTCCACGGTGCGGCCAGTTCCCCTCCCGACCGTCGACCGTATAGCATGTACTCGAGCTGCTCCGCGTACGTCGCGTTTTTCGTATAGCAGACAAAGAGTAATGCAACCGCGGCGTGAATCACTTCTCAATTCATCCTCTATACGTACAGAACGCTTACGACTTACCTGTCCTTTACAACGTAAGTTGTATCCCTATTAATACCTGTAACCTACATTCGATTCTTTCGGTCAGTCATGTACGGAGCAAGTGGTGTGCGCGCACGGCGCGTGCGTGCCCTACGGGCAGCACTAGCGGCTAGCTGCCTGCAGATTTCACGGTGCGGCCAGTTCCCCTCTCGACCGTCGACTGTATAGCATGTGCTCAAGAGCTGCTCCGCGTACGTCGCCAGTTTTTCGTATAGCAAAGAGTAATGCAACCGCGACGTAAATCACTCCTCAGTTCGTTCTCTATACATGCAGAACGCCTACGACTTACCTGTCCTTCACAACGTAAGTTGTATCCCTATTAATACCTGTAACCTACATTCGATTCTTTCGGTCAGTCATGTACGGAGCAAGTGGTGTGCGCGCACGGCGCGTGCGTGCCCTACGGGCAGCACTAGCGGCTAGCTGCCTGCAGATTTCACGGTGCGGTCAGTTCCCCTCTCGACCGTCGACTGTATAGCATGTGCTCAAGAGCTGCTCCGCGTACGTCGCCAGTTTTTCGTATAGCAAAGAGTAATGCAACCGCGACGTAAATCACTCCTCAGTTCGTTCTCTATACATGCAGAACGCCTACGACTTACCTGTCCTTCACAACGTAAGTTGTATCTCTATTTATACCTGTAACCTACATTCGATTCTTTCGGTCGGTCATGTACGGAGCAAGTAGTGTCCGCGCTCGATGTTAAAGTGTAGCTTCGGTGCACATAATGGCCGCCTACGCGTGCGCTGCCAATTGTCGTAAAATAGTCATAAAAAAGTTATTGTACTCGATAGACAGAGTCGGGCATTAATCGGAGGTGTCGAACGTGTTCGGCCAACGCGAATTAATTTTTCTTGATTGAGATTTGATGCGCAGAGAGTACGTACGAACCGAATACTTCGTAATAATATGTATAATTACAACGCAGCGATTTGTCATTAACCAAGTACGTATTTTTCTGTTTCAGATAAAGAGCCATGGCGTTTGACGAGTATTCGTCGTCATTATTTGCTGAAAAAACTGCAGCTGGTTCGTCAAAAGTGCCGTATTCCGTTTCGCGTAACTTTATTCGCCGATAAATTTCATTAAAGCTTGACGAGCTGCAATCGGTTCACCTAACCTAATCGTCCGAAATTTCGGACGTGTCGTTTAGTAATCGGCGAAATATCTCATTCTCGGTCGCAATTTTTAGAGACGGGAGTGCCGTATGTAAAGTGCCGTGCGATTTTTATCCGCGCATTTCGCGAGTTTCTTGTGAGACTGTCCTGTGCTGAGAGGAGGAGCAGGTCTCGGAAAGACATCGGGCATCAGCGGACCAACTACATGGTAACTAATTTTTTTTATTATTATTTGCACTGTGCATTAAATGTCCTTTTATTTAAAATTGTTGAGTTTAATCATTTAAATAGATAATTGAAATTAATTAATATTTACGTTAAATAATTTGCTGGTAAAACTTAGAAGGCAATTTTTACTTTGAGAGTTAAAGTAATTTTTTTCTTTCTTTCTGTTTAATTGTACTTTATAAAAATTTGTTTGTACAAATAAATTCTTTGAGCTCGTTAATGTTAATTCTGTCTTTATGTACGTAATAATAATTTGATCAAAATTAAAATTATTTGACCGTTGTAATAATTTGGATTTTTTGTGTTTTACAGATGAAAGTTCTACTATTCCGCTGTTGCAGCTCGGTGAGTCCAATTATTTTTTATTTTTGCGGAAAAGTGTCTGCGATTGAATCTCGTACTTGAGCGTTCTAAAATAGGATCAGCCTTTATCGCAATATTTTTTTAAAGAATTGCGATCACGAAACTCTTTTTTTTTGAAGCTACATACGTTTAATTCTTCTAGTATAGGATTATTTAATTAATAATTCCCCAAAAATCAATAATTAATAATTATATTAAAAAATTCGTAATTTATAATTAAACCTTATCGTAAGTTTATAATTTAAAAATTACCGACGTAACATTTTTGCGGTAAATGTAAAAACTTTCGAGTCTTTTTATCTCGCTTTAAATTCTCCATCGTAAAACAAAGTAGACTTTCAAAATGGGCAATAATGCGCGCCGCTCTTTACTCTTAGACTACATGGCTACAGCCTCGTTTCTTTTTTTTTCGGCGAGTTTTCCTGATAGCGCCTTGACAAAGTTAATCGATCCTTTCTTATCTTAACAAGAGGCAGAGAGAAATAAATTATATCCCCGCAGCTACGATACTCTTGGTCGCCGACGAAGTTATCAAAGTTGCGGACGCGCATCTTGCAACTAACGTTAGCGAGGAAGATGAGGGGAGGGCGCGAAGGAGTTAGGCGAAAGTAGAGAATCGCGGGAGGCAAAGAAAGGAACGCCTCGCGGTAACAACTTCGATGTATGAGAATTTACGAGATAACGGGTAAAGTTCAACACGCGAGATTAATAATGGATGACTTATACCCCTTACACGTATTTATCTGTCCGAAAGCTTTATGCCATTTCGTCGCTCCTTGTTTCCACGGCCACGACAAAGCAATATTGTCTCGCGTCAATTGTTATATCGGGGGACGATATTGAACTGCATTCGCAATTTTTCACGTTTGCGGGAGAAATAAAACGCACACCCGCGCAAACGACCGTCGTTGATTATTTATGAGCGGAATTTTCGAAATAATAGCGGCGAATAGGAATTTTTCACCCTCCCTCGGCTGTTGTAACCCTGTAATCTGTAAGCGCGGTCTAAGGACGAGAGATCTGCGAGAGATTTGTTAGAATATATAAGAGACCGCTAAATCCAATTACTGATATCCCCCGACTGGTACTTACTTTCACCGGAGGACAAACTTTTTATCAGCACCGCCATCTCTCCTCGGTTTTAGCACCGTGTCGTCAAAGATTTGCATAATCCGCTTCTTCCGAGCCTACTGAACTTCACCGTTTTCTTTTTCTCGTCTCGTCTCTGGCTTCCGAGTCTTGGTCACCGTTTTCCTCGCCTCGCTCTCTTCGCGGTATTCCTAAAGGCTTCATCGATTCGTACCTCACGTTCTTCACTCTCTTTGTTTTTTTTTTTTTCTTTCTTTTTTCTTCTTCCCATCTCTTTCTCTCGGCAGCTCAGAAGTTTTCCGTTACCGAGCAGAAGTTTCGCGAAGATCTTCGTTTTATTCGCGACCCCGAGTTATTCGTTTAAGTTCCACCCTACCTTTCGAGGACCGCAATATCACGAAGACATCTATTAACGAAGTCATTTTATCTCAATAACCGCCCGTCTCTTCGCGCCGCGAATTAATGTTGTCAGGTATATTTCTCGTCCGTGTTTGCTACCCCACGCGGTTCGGATCGCCTATAACGTCCCGTTTTCGATTATCATCGAGCCACGTGGACGATTCCGTGCTTGTAGAAGTTTTGCGTTGCTCTTTGAAGCCTTCCTTCCGTTCAGACAGCCTGAACAAATATCGCGCTCAAAGTGCAGACGTCAACGCGTATTGTCTGCAACAGTTACGCTATCGTACAGAAACGAGGATGATTAAACACGAGCCGGTTTGTTTACACGGAGTAAATAGTATTCTACTAAGGGTGCATCGCTCCCCGGTTCCTGGTGGGAGCCTCTGAAAACAAGACGCCGCTGCGTAACCCGTAGCATCTTTGTTTCCTTAAAAAGTTTTCCCCGCATGGATTTTTCTTTCGCTTAAACGACGCTGCCAGCGCAGCCAGACAAGAATCGTTAAAATATCGCGAGCGCAGTTCCCGCATTTGTCCCGTATGCATTTACCGGAAATATTTTTAAAGGGATAGCACACACTTCGAACGTGAGAAGGAATATTTTAGCGTCACGTACGGGCTTCGCAAATACTAAATATTCATGTCGTAAATCGAATAAGTTCAATAACGTGGGTATAAGAGTCGGGACGGGCTAAGACCACTCTCGAACGCCGCTTTATTTCGATTATTAAATGAACTGCAGTTTACGCGTATGCCGATATTAGCATTTCGCGCGCGTGAAGTGGCTCCTCCGCTCTTTTTCCGTTTCTTGCGTTTACGTAACGCGAATGCCGCGCGAAGTAACTCTCCGCGGAACGTTTTCGATACTGAAATTAATGCGAACGACACGATCGGAGCTTGCACACGGCCGTCGTGAGATTTGAAGAGGCGCATCCGATGGCGCATCCCGATCACGTAGGTGGAAAATTTCCGACCGGAATTCATTCAGTCATTCGGATAGGAGATTTATTCGAATTTTTTTTTTTTTACGAAGTCGACTTAACGTACACGTTGAAATGCGTTCGCGATGTCGCTCCTTTGACTTCATAGATTACATTGCGGAAACTCTATGCGAGCGCGTTCATGTTTAACTCTGTTGCAACCGTCAAGCATCCCGGTCAAAGAAACAGGGGGTTTCTCGCGTGGTCGCAAACCGCAATGCGATGCTGCGTCCGAACTTGCCAGACACAAAGACAGTGGTTGGAAACGCGGGGATCGTAACGCAACGAATCCAGAAATGGGCGACGCTGCGCTTAAAGAAAATCTAATCCCCTCGAGCGCGTTTATAACTCTGTCCCACGGCCATTCGATCCGGTAATGGAGCACGATAGAGGACCGTGTGACGGCTGCGTTAAAGTTTTATCGGACACCGTGGCATATTTTACGAGCGACGACGGGTACACCGTGTAGAGGATTTCTTTGTGATTCCGCGGGGCGATTACGGTGTCGCTTCGGGTAAATCACCGGTATATTCCGCAGTTACCGAATTACTATCATCCGCGGTAAATGGACTGTAGATTGGAAGCCCGCCCAAAACGGGCAGATCCCCTTGATCGACGCACTCCGAGATTGAAAATTCTCTCGTTGATTCACGGTATGCCGCAATCGCGGGATTATCGCGCGCGATTCCCATCCAGCGCCTCGCTCGATATTTTCACAGTTCGCGCGCTGAAAAATATTTAGCCTTCATTTTTCCGTATAATATCAAAATAAACGCACGGGAAAGAGCTCGCGTTTTGATTTTATTCCCGACCGTGGATTAAAAGAAAAAAAAAGTGCGTTGAAAGCCGCTCATTGATCACTCTTGGAAATAACGCGGAAAATCCACCGCACGACGTTTTTAAAAAGAGGGGGAAAAAAAAACCCGCGCACCGCCGTTTAATTGAGCATCGACGCAGGTGGAAAATTACTCTCGATCGTGTATCTATGAATTTAATTTCGATGAATAACATTCATTTTAACGGCTGTATAACTTTAGCGAGTTTTATAAGATTTATCTGCGCGATAATAAAATATAATTGACAAATATAAGAATAGAATTGGACAGCATTGAGCGGCGATCGTTTGCTTTATCGCGCGGTTTTTTTTTTTAAAAGCGCTCGCTCACCGTTACTACTTGCGTTTTACCAATTATACCCTTAAAGTGCAGACGCGAAGTGTATCAGAGAAGAAATCGCTGATCTAATTGTTTCCCGGTCGGCGTTCTTACGCGGTACCCGAAAGCGACCGCCGCAGCGTAATCATAGTGGGCTCTGGCGCGAGAAAACATTTAATAACGCGTCGAATGCCGAGATTCACCGGAAGTTTAATTGCTAAGCCGGGGAATGGAGAAAGCGTTCCTCCTTCGGCGATTGGTTTCGAGCGTTCTCTGACCGGGTTTTTGCCGCGACCGTCGGTTCCACGATGAAAATGCAATTACCCGACGAATCGCTGCTCGTCGGCAGCCACTCAAACTCCACGGGCCACAAAGACTCACCTTCCCGTGCCCCCCATAACGATCGCGAAGGCGCAAAAACGTTTCAGTCGTTCACGAAAAAATTCAAGAGCTAAATATTTGTTCAAAATTGCGCGGTATAACGATCGGTGAAAATTTCAAGACGCTTTTCGGTGGGACGTTCAACGTTTAACGGATTACGGCAGGGCTTGTCTTATTTATCGCGGGCGAGCTCTCGTCCGATCCTTACGACTGGCCATAAGCAAGTTCCGCGAATTATAGAGCACTCTCTGTGTAAGCGGTTTGTATAATGTACTACGGTATGCAGGTCCGCTAATATCCCGACGTCCATCGCTTATTCGCCGGCTACGATCGGCTAGTTATACCGCTGCTAAGATATGCAAAATTCGATTTCGCCTGCGGTCGCGCGGCATCCAAGATGCCGAGCTGGCTAGGCATAATTTAGTTGCTTTGCAAAATTCATGCCTGAATTCCGCTTTGTCCGACGCCATTGACGGATTCACTTGTATTGCGTAGACGACGACGGCGACGACGACGGCGTAGCCGGCGGCTCGATGCAACTTGCATACCGCGACAAAAGGACGCTTAGGCGAGCCCGGCGATCGATTTCGTCGAAAATTTCCCGCTTAGTAGATTTGTTATGAATTAAACACGCGGCCAGGCCATGCGCGAGTTATTTTCCGGGGCCGATGAGTCGATGGCGATCGTAATGGAAGCGTCGGCGCGTTCGAACGCGTTCGATTATCAATATTAGCGTGATTAATAAACTTCGCTCCGCTTCGCGCTAGCGGAGTTAGTTATCGTCTCTTTCGGAAGGTGATCACGGGAATTATTGCGCGTAAATCACCGCGCGTCCGGCGTAATTTGCAACTTTTAATCGAACGTGTCGCGAGAGCGAGTCGATCGCATTCGCCGCCCTTTATCGGGCGCGCTCTGTTCCCTGTAACTTCGCGCTTTCTCTTCGTTACGAGCAGCTTCATTCGTGTTCGCCGCCTCCCTTTTTTTTTTTTACGTGAGCAACTTCGCCGATAGATGCGAAACGAATGCGCTGTTCGACGAACAGTCGACACCGGAGGTTCGATCATTAGACAGCGGAAGCCAATTGGTTCTCTTGATCGTTCTCTCTGTTTTAAGAGCTGAGCGCTCGATCAGTTTCTCCAAAGGGCCGCGGATAAAAGGGCGGGCTTTACGAGGGATGGATCGAATAGCTCGCGGCGTTTTTCCTCCACCTCGAGCTCGGATGGTCGTAAGGAACGTAGGATCCCTTCTATTTTATGAAACGGAAGAGAACGGCAAGAAACGAAAACTCAACTTCAATTTTAGGTGTTACGACAATGGACCGGCGCGCAATAAATAATAAATCTTAAGGAGAGACTCGCGACTTGCGCGCGACCATCGTCGTATACGTCATCGGACGTTCTGCCATAAAGATTTTTTTTTATAGAGTCGTAAACCGTATATTGCATTTTATTTCTGTCGTTACTTCTCTTCGAAAGCACATCGAACCGACCGAACGTTTATGTCTAGGTGAGGCGGGCTATTAATTTTTTCGTCACAGCGTCATCTATTCAAAAATATCAATATAGGCCGTTAATTAAATTTTTTTATCATTACGTTTAATTAGAAATATAATAATTTTAGCGACATCGGCTGCCTCGTCGTTATTAGAATAAAGAACGAGATTCGAAAAATTAATATCTGAAAGACGCGACACGTTGAATATCACATGCACGATCAGCAAAGATTCCGGGGTAAAATTCTCTGGTCTGCCACCAATCTAAATGATGACTCGCGTCGTTTACTGAATTGTTATTCATCGATTGATTTTTTTATTATTCGCTCTACTTCTCGAGGAACGAATAAATACAGTCATTGCGCTCGCATGGACCAGTGCGCGTTACATTCCTCGCAGTCGTATCTCACACAGTTATTTCAGCGATAAAATATTTATTATCCGCGGCAGCGACCGGCGGAGAAATGACCCTAGATTTAGAAAATGGGGCCGCACACTCTCGTTGATTTCTTTGATCCCTTATGACCACGGTGTACCGTAAACCTCGAATTTTTTTTTTTCGCCATTAATATTAGACGCGCGGCGAGTCGGGCCTGCTTACGTTTAATTTAATCGAACCGGTTGAATACACAAGATTTAAATTATAAACCTCCAGAGGTGTGTCTAAATTATTTCTGAACGCCCTCGGCGCCTTGTTCGCTCTATCGATCATCGGAATTCCGTAAACGTCTCGTGCCACACGTCCCGCGGAAGGATCGTTATCTTTACGAGCTTCCTAAACCCCGATAGCTCACACGCGGAGGCAAGAGTCGCGATAAAGACACCGTTCGGTAGGTGCCGCATGCGGGACGGGCAGCGTCGGAGGAAAATCGGGGGGAACGGAGAGAGCCGCGGGGATATTGGCCGCGCAAAAAGTAGGGACAGCCGGGGACAACATCGACTGCCTCGTGATTTATAAGGATGGATTTGCCCCAGCTTGTTGTTTATCTCGCCGCGGCCGGCCGTAGTTTTTCTTCGGCAATCGAGCGGTCGTGCTTACCACCCCCTCCTTTTCCCGTTTGACATCGGTCGGCTTTTCACTCGTACCCCCTGTTCGCCTCCGCCTTTTCGCCGGCACGTGAGAGCCCTTCCCCCCTTTCGAGTCCTCGATCGAGCGAGCACCCGGATCGCGACTGGCAAGATGGATATCATCCAGCGGTGCGCGTTTCCACGGGAAGGCTGACCCACTTCCCGGGAACCGACCGATCGTCGCCACACCCTCCCGGCGGGAGACACTTTAATCGTGTTACGCATCCTCCTTTTTCTCTCAGCTCGTTTCCCGGCGCGACCGAAATTCGCCGCCGTTATTTTAGGAATTGTTGGCCTGCTTCCTAGGCGACTTGCGAACTTATTAAAAGCGCCGGGTCCGCATCTAATTAATATCCCAGCTTAACACGCAACGACTGCAACTCCGCAAGCCGGCCGAGTGCTGCTAATTGGTTGTTCGAGTAATTACGCGTCGTCGAACTTTCAAAGGGTTCGCGCAAAACGTAAATCTTTTACACGCAGCTCCTCCTTTCACGTTCGCATTACGCCGAAGAATACGATGAATATTTCATTCGCTGATAATCCGGCGGTGTTACGACTTCCGATCGGGTGCTTCGTGCGAGTCAATAAAATCGCGAGAGCCATATCGCGTTTGCGAGTGCATCGGCCTCGTACGTTTTTCCCGCGGATTCCGCCCGTTTCTTATCTTCGCCATCGTAATGACTTCGAGCGTGTGTCGCGATAAAAGAGAAGAAAAATAAACGCGATTCGGATTTTCTCCTTTCGTGGCATTCAACGGGCATCACGGTCGGTTCGGTAACGGGACGGCTCTGTAATTCGTCGTGGCACAACTCGGCGTGTCAGCCGTGACAGGCAGCGACAGAAATTAACGGTTCCATTTGCAGGCCGGCGCATTAACTCCCCGTGTCTTGTATCACTCGTTAAAGCCGTGTCCGTCTCAGCTCTAATTAGCAACGGGAAACGCAGAAGGTATTACGCCAGCCAGAGCCGGCATTGACCGACTGTATTAGCCCAGCAATTTCACGGTAACGGTGATCCGCGTGATTATAACCGTTGCAATTGTCTGCGTCTCGCAACTCTCCCGGAATTTTATCGTGCAATCATCCGAGGCATGGCCGGCCAAATTATAACGAGGCGCGCGAATGGCAATTCGAGAAGCTGATCGCGAATCCGGGCAGTTCCGCGGCTCGTAAGACGGCTCGTATGAAATTTCGACGTCGGGATATAGATTCAGCTCGATAGATTTCGGAATCGAACTTCAGCGTTATTGAATATTACGAGGCCGATAAAACGAATTGCCCGCGTAAAAATTAATCACGCTGTTACAGCTCGTTTATCGCTTTGTTTATCGCCGAGAGAAACGCGAATTCCGTTTCCAGCTTCGAGAGATTCCTATCGTAAGTTACGTGCGGCCCCCTACCTATCCTCAGTCACGATTTCCGACTGCGAACGAGGGAGATGGAGATGTTACGTTGTGAAATCTGGTAAATACTTTCGGGCTATAGAATCCCATCGTGATAGGAACATCGATAAAGAATGTCCCTCGTGGCTGGTTTACGTTCTTGCACTCCCGATACAATCGATAACGACCGGCACATACGCGGTGTTCATTTTTCACACGGCCACCGCCAACTTCGCCAGCGCCCAGAACCCCGCGATAAATTTTCGTTTTTACATCGCGCGCTAAAGCGGTGAAGTTAGAGAGAAATAAAATATGCTTGTCGAGCTGCTCCGAGAGACGTTGTAATATTTTTTTCGAATATGCCGAAACTTAAAGCGGACGTGCGGTTCGGACTGCAATGTTATATCTTTGCGATCGTCTTCTGTTACGTCGTTTTGTTTTCTTTTTTTTTTCTTTTTTTTTTTTTTTTTAATTAAGTTTGTAATTGTAAGTGTCCAAACGGCAAGTAAAAATACTACCGAATGAGATATTCGAATCCGAAGGAAGAATTGCATTTATGGAGGAAACGTTAACATTTAACATGCATATTACATGTAATAATCTTAATTGCCGGCGGTCATCACCCGAATGTAACATGCAGTCAACAGGATTTCGAACAAGATGCGAGATGTCTATCGGCCGTGACGGTTATTGCCATCAAAGCCGCTTAATGCGTTAACTATGTACATACAAATTCAACGTATCGATTCCCCACGTGTAGCCCGACTGCTATCTGTCGTATTTTCTGATCCTTATTTGAAGCACGCGGCTGTTAAATATAATCGTTTTAAAATACTATTAATGTTCAAGGTGCGCACTACCTATTCACAACGCGATGTAGCATTTATATCGCGAAACCGGCCGATCGATCGTCCTCAGGTATTCCGATGTGACCTCGTCGACTTCGTTATAATCTTCATTCTCTCCGCGATTATAAATAGCGCGATATCCGTTGCAAATCGATAGCTCGTAGTGGCCCAGTGGCTCGACTTTGTCGCGGGGTGGACGCGAGGGGAGAAAAAAAAAAAAAGAGAGAAAGGGAGCAAAAAAGCACGCCTGGCTAACCGAAGCGAAAAGACGGAGCGTCCACGTTCGTCACGCGAAAAGAAAATTTATCATCGCGGTTCTCCACCCCTCCCCCTCTTCCCCTCCAGCGAATGGGCGCGGTTATATGTATAATGTATCGCAGGGTTCTTTCGTGTAATTCTGCCGCGACGTGATATGCAATTACTCTGATTAATACCGCATTAATCCGCTGGCCGCACTTGGGCGTTTTTTTTTTCCTTGGCACAATGCAATTAGCTGAATTAACTCCGCGTTAATCTGCCGGCTTAAGAGTCGAGCTCTTAATCTGCACGCTGACACCTCGCGGTTCATGAACTCACAAGCGGTCATGTCCATCTCGCGTGCATGCGCAACGTGACCGGTAATACTAAAAAATGATATTACTTACACGATTATCACGCCGATTGACGTGTGCTGATCCCGCAATTTTTTTTTTTTCTTTTCTTTTTTCTTTCTTTTTTTTCCTTGCGTGATAGACACGCCCGGTTTCTCATACACGCTTGCCTATATGTATACGTTGCAGTTGTCGTGATAACGACTCCGACGTTTCAATCAATCATGATCAAGCGCGGCTCCCTTTATAACTGCACCTCAGGTTTACTCGGTGTGAAAAGTGTCCGAGCTGATTAGGAAGGATAACGGATATCCGACGGAAGTAGCGCGCCGCCGAGAGAAATTATTTTACGAGAGCGACTTTAACCACCGATGTTTTCAGAGATATCGCGTGTCAAACGTGTTTCCGCACGTAAATGCCGTTCGAGCAAGACAAGTCCGGAATGTAAATTCAACCGGCAGGGCGCAATGGTAATTCTCGTTATCTTCGTCGTTTAATAAGGATTTCCATCCACTGCGAGCTTGATCCGGAGCCACTACGAATTGCTTGCATTAGCAGACATAATTGAAGCGCGAAACTGTACACGGCTAAGCCGGGACATTAAAATTTCCAACACGCGGCCATTTCCGGGCCATTCAAATTTTGCGCGATGATTTCGCGAGCGTGTAAAAATAAAAAAAATAAAAAATCTTCCGCCGCCGGCGCACGAAAAATTCTGCAAATGTCAAAGTACTTTAATTTATGGAGATGCCATTTTCGCGAGCTAGCACAGCCGAGAATAGCAATTAGTTTATGCCGGAGAAATTTCGGGAGGGAAAAAAAAAAAAAAAAATCGTATTGACAGCTCGCTAAAAAAATGTCAGCGGAAGACATATTTTTGTTTTACAAGCGGGTATCAACGATGTAATCGAATGAGCGGCATTTTATTCAGGCAAAACGTTTCCCGACCGTTTCTAATAGCCGCGCAATTTCGTCGCGAATCAATTCCGCCTACGTTTCCGCGATCTGTGATTTTAACCAACCGCGAGTGTATCGCGTCGCCTCTCGTCTCGAAATTAAATCCAAGCGAAGCGGCGTCTTACCGCACGGTGTTACAACTTAATGCTATTAAGTGATGAAGTTTGCTGTCTACGCCGAGGTCCCACAACTCCCGAAACAGTCGTTTCTATCACGGCGCCTTTGCCGCGGTCTCGGGATCGCGCCGTAACGTCAGATTATCGTGCCAGCGAGATCTTTCGGTCAGGGAACCGGAGTCTACAAGATCTCCCGACAGCGTATTTGGGAATTGCTACAACTACGGCGAATTACGCTCATCGGAGTGTACTCGGAACGGCTACCGTCAACATACACGAAACGTACAGAACTTCGAGACTTTCTGAGAAAATCTCCTGCGCTAATTACTGACCTATAAAATAATTTAAACATAATATAAGACTTTAGAGAAAATTTTATACATTAAAATTTAGGTTAATATGAAATTGACTTTTTCCAAAGAAAAACAACAGATCAATAACTTTGAAATTAATTAAAAATAAACTTTCTAGGAACAAGTTTTAAATATATGACAGATAATATAATTTTATTTCTTATTTTACTTTTTCTTAAATAGATCTCATTTTTGTTATTTCTAAATTTTTTAAAATAAAAATCTACAATTTTTTTTATTAAAAAATGTATAGAGGTCGAAGAATTTGTGGATCAAAACGATCGTTTATTTTAATCAAGAGCTAATTAAAGGCAATATTAATAGGATTTTTAAAAAATTGAGAAAGATACATTTGAGTTTATTCTATGGCACTTTCTACAATGTGCTACTCCCACAAATCGGATTAGACGAATCTAATCGGCAAGGGAATCTCTCTCTCTCTCTCGTTGCGGAAACCGCACTGCTCGTAGGTGCCGCAGGTGTCAGGGTGATGCGAGGATTGCTCCCCGATTCTTCGTACCCGTAATACCCTTACTTTGGCTCCTTTTCCACGGGTCGGACGGAAGTGAGTTTTCTCAAGTACGAGAACGACGCGGTAGTCGGTTGTTTGTTATACGAGAAACGGCGGGTGAAATTAGTCGTCGTTTCACCAGCGAACCAGCCCCAGGTTTCCGCCGCTCTTACCGCCCTCCTTACGATGTCCTGACAAACCTACGAGCACACGGCGCCCTCCATTCCTCCCGGATTCACCCCGCGGAACACGCAAATGACTTCATTATAACGAGCGGCGTTTGGCTCGCGCTCTCGCTTCGCGTCCCATTTATTCCACGTGCCTTCGCGTAAACCTCTTAATCTGCGATACCATAGGAGAGATTAATCCCCGCGTTGTAACGCAACTTTTTTTACCCTCGAAGCTAACGTCGGATCTTACGCGCCGCCACGTTAATTTTCCCGGTTATTACTCGCGCAGGGAGAGTCGCGTTAAAAGTTTTAATTTTAATCCTCGAATTTAAACGGAGTCCCGTCGCTCCGAGCGACACCCTTCTTCACACCTCGCGTTAATTCCCGTCAATACGCGGGCAATTCTCATTTCCATGCAAATCGACTCGCGTCCTGCTTCGATCTTGTTATGCAACATTTCGCCGGGAATTCCCGCGGTCCATTTTACGAGCGCGATAAATAAGGGAATATTATAAAGGAGGCGACGTGGCAGTCCGGCGATATACTCGGACAGACTTTCGTTCTCGCGGTACGTTCTCGAGGAACGGTCGTGTTTGCGGAATCCACCGTAGGAAACGAGTCTAACCGGGCTTAAGGGGAATCCGTGCGACACAACGGCTGATAAACAACAACCGGCTAAGCCGGATCCCAGAATTCCTGGCTCGGAATCGCCTCCACCGGCCCCATTCATCCTCCAGCGTGGCTAACTTACGATTATCTAGAATGTATGGAGCGCATTCGTTCATAACGCTCGCGCGTTTCAGTTTCTCCTTTTAATACGGACGCAGCACACCTGTTAAAAGATACTTTTTAACGCCGGCGGGCGTTTCTCTCTTTTGGTTATTAAAAATATTTTTTAATATAATTTAGTCATAGCGATATCCTTTTTACGTCTGTAATTATACATTTTGCGATCCAAAGTAAATTATGCTCCCGCTCGTTGTAAACTCGTTACGGTTTACGCACGTTGTAAACTACGAAAAAGTTACGTTGGTCAAACTTGCTAAAAATATGCTTTTGCGCCTTGGCCATCGCGCGCGAAACGACGCCGCGCGAAAGTAAATTACCCCAAACATACCGGAGCAGTGAAAATGCGTTATCACCTATAAACATACCGCTCGCCATAAACGTCACCCTTGTTCCATTCGTGCGCGCGGATCGCGTCCACCCTGCTCACGCGTATGGAACGTGCGATACGCGTAAACGACCTTGCCGTATCCGGCGACGGGTTGACACGTCATCCGGTCGAGAGGACGAGCATGTGCGAATTTTTATCGGGTGTAAGACGTGAAACATCCTTGATCCCTTTTTTTTTTTCGCGTTTCCACGTCGTCGCCGGCTCGTAAAGTCGTCGGCTCGCCGTCGCCGCGCCAGATTTATGATCAGTGCCGACGGTCTGCCAGCCAACAACGTCCCCGGGATGCGACCGGGTAACCGATCGACCGGCTTTCCCCGGGAAATCTACGCCCTTGCGTGTCCCTTTTTGCCGTCGTTTAATCCGAGGAAAGTCAATTTTCCAGCCGCACGGTTACTTGAGCGGTATCCGCGCTAGCCGACCGTGCGAATTGTTTTCGAGCATGCGACGAATGAGTTTTCGATATGGAAGTCGTGTGAAATGTCGCGAGAGTTAACGCTCGCTTTTATTGTCGAGTATCGTAAATCACTATGAAATACGTAGCCCTATTAGCTGTCTAGGTTCGATCTTTAATTACTCGCGCGCTGACGTTTAAGGTAGTCTGTGTCAAATAAATAATTTTAATTTTATTTTATTTTTATTTGCACGCGTAAGAAGAAATATCTAATTACCCAAATTAAAAAAATGTGTAGAGTTTTGAAGACCCCATTATGCGCAAGTAATTGAGATGTTCTTTACAAATTAAAGATGATTAAATATTCGGAAATGTCCTCGTAAAAGCTATGTTTGCTTAATTAACGTCTGTTCTCGTTTTGAGGTAATCTTCTTGTTCAGCGGTATACTTAATTAAAACGACGTTTTCAAACATTTTTATTAATTGTCTTTTTAAAATAAATTTTGAAATAAGACTTTTTTCTTTCATAATTAAAAAAAAAAATTATTTTTGCTTTATATTAAATATCAGCGTTTGGAACATACGGTAAAAAACAAAATGTCTTTTATTGAAATTATAGAGAAATAGATATGAACGAGCGAAATATTCAGAAGAATAGACCAGCGGAAATAACCAGATGTTTCTTAATTAACTTCACATTCTAACTCTATTTTAACAGAAATTTATCTTGGGGGTTTAATCAGCAAAATAATTAATGTCTCTGTCGTCATGATTTACGAGCGTGCACCGGGGCAGTCGACGTCGTGCGGGGAGGTTTTAGCGGTGCGATTTTCTCAGCGGTACCGGAAACGGCGCTTCATTCTGGCGTCGAAGCGCGCAGCTCGCACGACGGTGCTCTTTATCGGGAAATAGAACGGGATAGAATTGGCGCTGGGATCTGCGGTACGTGAACTTGCGATACTAGGCCGGCAATATGAAACCGAGATAACTTACACCGGCGCGCGTACATCGGCGCGAAAGTGTTGCCGGAAAACGGAAAGAATTACCGGGGGCACACGGTGCTTTTTCGGTGGGGCGCGTGCAAGCTCTTAAGAACGGTCGTGGCGATTTGTGACGGCCGGAAGTTCCTGGTAACCGGAAATATTCCGTCCGCCGCGCGAATTATCGCTGATTCGCGTCGCCCAGCCGTGTCAATAAAATTGATTTCGTTTCCATGCCTAATTATTGATTTCTGGTGCATTCTCGCGCGGTAATATCTCGGCGATAAATATCGCGTTATCCGAATACGCTCTCGACAGTCAAATCCAAATTGCCATTGCAATCCCGTGTGGTATTAACGATTCTCGTGGGAGCCGCGCGACACATCAACGCGTCGGCAACCTCTAACACCCGGGGTCCGATCCGCAATCGAGTCTGGCATTCATCCTTTTGTTCGCATCCTTGGTATTGTCTCCGCCACTGATCCCTCATCCGGGCTCCTGGAGTTGCCCGATCGCTACTATACAGCTGCCCCTGACTTCCACCCCGTCTTGAATTGTGTCCTATACAACTGCTACTTTATCGTCGTTATTATATCACCGTTCTCGAACGTACGCCCATTTTGGTATTGACACCGACGTTTTTATTGCTCGTTAGATAATAAATCTCGTAAAAAGCGAAAGAGTGATCGACGTCCTAAAGCTGAAATATTTACAATCGCATTAATAGACACCCTGACGAACTACGTTTTCGTTTAATCAACATGACGAAGTTCTAGTTACAAACGAATAATTGACTAAGCATCAATAATTAAGTTTCTAGTGTAAGCAAACGACTAGCGGGACGAATTAAATTATGTAAGAACGTTCACATTATAAAAACACGACGTAATATTTCTTTTTTCGCGATTTTATCAATTATAAGTAAACTTACATAACTTGATTATTATATATATTTTTTTATTTTTGTTAGAAAAAAATATAAATAAAATTGAGAAAGATTAGGACTAACTTCCGGCTACTCAAACATTAAATAACGCGTTACGTGCATAGGAAAAAAAAGAGATTGCTCGTCGGGAAAGCGTGCGAATAGTGAGAGTCAATCGTTTCGCCGACAGTGCGGCAAACACCGGCCGGCGCGCAAAAAAGACGGCCGGTCTGACGAATCGACGGCCCATTCTACTTACGGGCCTCTCGATTTCTGTTCGGGTCACGATGAAATATGTAGAGGAATCGCTCGACGAGGTACCTACGACGATCGCAGGCCAATTTATGTCCGTCGACGGGAAGCCACCGGTGCATTATTAATGCACCGGGCCGATAGTTTCGCCGCGGAAGCTGCAGCTGACACGTACAAATGTCCGTAGTCACGTCATTAGTCCGAGTACACACTGCCGACTGAGTATATCGCGGGTATAACTTTTGCCGAGGGTGTATGCGCCGGACTTTCGATATCGGACCACACTTACGGCACACCGTAAATATTTCCAATCCCGGCTACGGCGCTCGTTAGGTTTTTCCTGCTCAAACGACTCTCTGTGCGGGGGAGTGT
Source organism: Cardiocondyla obscurior (assembly GCF_019399895.1). Lineage (NCBI taxonomy): Eukaryota > Metazoa > Arthropoda > Insecta > Hymenoptera > Formicidae > Cardiocondyla > Cardiocondyla obscurior. The sequence continues at coordinate 4,127,068 of NC_091876.1, forward strand.
ATTTTACGTTTGCTTGGAAATTAGACGGCGGCGCAGCCTTTACTCGAGCAAAGCCCCAGTGAATTCGACTATTCCAATGCAGTCTAAGATCTTCCACCGGAAACTTTAGAGAAATAGCGCGCGGAAATGACTAAAAAATTATACGAATTATATATATCCTATCTTAAAAAATTAGTGGGTGACGGATTAATTAGCTTTTTAATTGTTGCCGCTTAAAACCGACGCGGATTAGTTATCTCTCGCTTGGCTTGAAGTTTGATTTAATTTTAATATTTTAATTTTTATTTATTAAATAAAATTTTAAAATATTAAATAAAATAAAAAACGCGCATGGTTTCTTCTACTATTATGTATATTGTGTACCGGCGCGCCAAGGTTTCGTTGTTTCGGCAATTGAGTTGAATAATATATCGGTAATAAATTGACTCTTTTTTTTTGTCCGACGGGACAGACGAGATTACTCCTGTATAAATTTATAAATGCCGGATGTGTCGGACAATGCGAGTCTGACGTGCACTCCATTAATCAATATTACAAGATCGTGATCTATTACCGTAAGCGTCATATTATATGAATCGGCCCGAAATGTCCTGCCGGCGGGAAATGCTTAGTATGATATACTCGCGCGAATGCCAACGAGCGCCATAAATTCCGCGCGCGAAATTCACAACGGCCACGTGCCAAAGTAAGCACTTCATCATCGGGACGTCGCGGGAACGGTCCGCCGGTAAACGGGTAAAATTTTAATCTCTGCCTTTCATCGGTCGCCGGCCGCGACTCGATATTACGGGCGGTTTAGCTCCGAAGTTTGTTTCGAAGAAATCCTGGGCCGTTCGTGCCGTAGCAGTTGCGAAAACTCGTTCGTTCGTATTTATGACGGCCGCGGGAGCGTGAAACGTACGTATTAAGGGCGCTCCTGAGACTTTTCTGCGGATCTTGCAGACTGTGGCTCGCGAGAAAAAGATCGGGTAAAAATGGCGGGAGCAAAACGACACCGCGCTAAACCCGCCCGCACCGCCGTGGTCGTTCCTTTAAACGTTGCGCGAGGAACTTTCGCGGAGGAACTTTTTTCCCCGGGCGAAATTAAAAATGTTACAACGACGTTACGAGTAACGATGACACGCTGGAGATAACAATGGTACGAGGTGTTTGAATGTAGGACATTTTACGAGCGGCATTCTGGATTTAAACTTAACTACATGATTCAGCCGCGACACCGTGCCGCGTCGATTCGTCGACGCTTTCGTACGATATTTTTAAATACGAAGTATACGAAGTTAGAGAAGCGATTAACACGTCGCGAGGAGATTGTGTAGTACGGGGGTCTCGTATTGATCCTTGGTTTCACTCGCTCTCTTTCCCTCTCCTTTTTGCCACGGAAAAGTAGATGACCGACTTTTATCTCGGTTCTAATCCACTAATGAGTGCACGATAGTCCAGGGCCTTCGATCATTATACGCCAACGATCCAATTCCATAAGTAAAGAGACTGCAGGCGAGAGACTCTACTTAGAAAAGGCACCCTCTTTAAATTCCAATTACAGTCTGGGTGAACACAAAATTGTTTTGGCGAGCTTAACTACGCTACGTAATTACTTCGATTACGGGCAAGCGCAGTTTTGAATTTCTATATCGTCGGAGAAAAAGTTAAATAATGGAAATCATTCTTTTTTTTTTTTATTGCTAGTTTAGGAGGATTAACTCGCGTCTCTGAATATTTATGCGCCTAGGATTCATATACGTATTTTTTTTTTTTGTCGGCGATTGTTATGGCACTTTTATCTAAAAATGTTTAAGAGAAATCGATGGCTCCGCAACTGATATCGCTCGACTACGAAGATAAAATGTATCGATTAGCTTTTAAAGCAAGTGAAAGTAAGTGTAGCCGAGGGAGATAAGGGAGATAATAACAAGGTGTATCTCGAAATAAAATGACGAGCGTTATGGCTTTAGATCACGCAATGTTTATTTCTTTCGTGTTTCTTATTCGTCGCCGTTATTACTGCCTTTTTCTTCTTTTCCGTCTGGTCTTGTTCCCTCGTCTTGCGTCATTCGTTATTTCCCGCCGGAAAATACGTCAGAATCGAAGAGTGAGGTGCCGTAGGTAGGGCGAGGAGAGAGGCGTGAAGAGATCCTTTCGTTTCTCTTCTTGATTAAGTTGCCGCGATCCCACCTTCTTATTTTCCTTCTCTCGCTTCTCATCATCGGCGCCAGATATACGTCGGTATATCTACAAGCGATGTCGCTCTCTTCCGTTCCTCGTAGCTCATTTTCTTTCTTCTCCGCGCGATATCGAGAAAGAGGATGTGTCGTGAAAGCCGATTGACCGGGAAAAAGCGGTGATCCACATGCAGTCTTGCGTTTCTATTTCCCCGTAATGCGCCTTGTTAAAATATATCGATCCTCCACTCTAGCTTGCGCCGTTATTTTTTTTTATTGCGCGGATGTTCACACAAATCTGGATCGTTGCGATAAAAATCCTCGCGCGAAAACGTTTTGTAACGTCGTCGGCTCCTTTATCCGTCTTTCAGCGTCAAAGTGCGTCGTAAAGCAAACAAATCATGCTGACACGTACGGTACGTTTATCTCCGAGATATTCAGGACTTTTTTAAAGACAGATCGGTACTTCCGACGTTGTACGGCGGGACTGTTTAACGAAGAAAATCGTTGCTCTCGAAATGCATCGGGGACAGCGTCGATCCGTTTTCTCCTTTTTTTTTTTTTTTTTTTTTTTTCTCAGTTACGAGAGGTGAATTCGTCCCGCGCGTTTTCTTTCTATGACATCTTGATATCACGAGAGCCGTCGCGTCGCAAAAATGAAGTCCTTCGATTCGATCGAGGAGAATCGTCGATTCATCTGCATTCGGTCCATGCCACACACGTTTTTCCGCTTCCGTTCCATTCCGCTTTCCGTAGAAACAGATCGTTCCGATCGTTACTGCTTTCCCCGTCTTTTCCTCTCGGCCTTCCTCCCATCCTTTACAGCGCGATAAACTTTTCTTCCTCGCCGTTTCCCTTTGTTGCTCCCTGGAGAGGCGGCCGAGTCCGCGGCCGCGATACCTCGGTCGCAGTGTGTGAACCGGAAACGGACGTCGGTGGGCGGCGGTCGTCGATCCGAGTGTCTCCCACGTCTTATAAATTCAACAACGCGCAATAAAGGGTTGCGGCATAATAAAACACGATGTTTACGGGATAGCGCGCGCCTCGCCGCCCCCGGCATCGGGAAAGTTCCGCGAGACGCCTGTAATGCTTTGTAAAATTTAAATTCGAGATGCCAGATGTTGCATAATAATACCCGCGGAATGTCTTCACGGGGGGTAATCTCAATACCGGGAACTTTGTACGCTGATGTAATAAATATTTATTCGCGCATTTGCATTAGGCAGGCTGTAATAATGAATCACAGTTACATCCGATATGCGGTAAAGAGAGACGAGAGCGCGCGATAAGGAAAATCTTCGGGAAAATAAAGACGAAGAGCTCGCGTCGCCATTGCATTTATTCTCATTTCACGTGGATGTCGTAATGCATTTTTTATAATCCCGCCTTATCCCCCTTCATCCTTTAGGTTTCTCCACTGACGCTTGCAAACGATATAAGAAAAAGGTGTAAAAATTACCGGATTTTTAAAATAATTCGAGAGAGAGAGAGAGAAGGAACAAAATGTTGAATTGGATTGAATTTTTTATCCCGTCGAGATAAAAAAAAATTAAATACTCCCGTACGCATGCATTAATAAATTTAAATTAAATTGCAATTTTAACTTTATCTCGTGGCGGACTTCTTGATATCAAATGGCAACCGCGAAACTGGTTTAATAAATCAAATCGTATATTCACAAACACGTTGGTCATTAACGAAAGTTAATATCAAATATATACTTTCGGGCGAGAAACTCTGGCGAAGCTCGTTTACGAATATTAAATGGTTAATGCCCGTCTAAACCTAGTTGTTGTGCATTCGCGCCGGAGACTGACCGGAGAGCTCCAGACGAATCAGCCGGACGTGGCTCGCAGGTAATTTCGGATGAAGTACGACCGCCACGGGAAATCTGGCGACGAGTGACGCCTCTAGATCCCAGCGGAGCGAGAGGAATATCCATCCTGCGGCCATCATCGGTCCCGACAACCGCGGCTCCCGGCGGCCGATACTCCGTGTCGAATTTTACACCGCGAGCGTTTTCGCCGTCCTTCCGCTATGTGTCACAGGAAAAAGAGTGGCCGCAGAAATAGAACTTTTGCCCCGCCGATACGATACATACCGTTGAATAACAAATGCGCCGGCCGCGTGGATATCGAAACCGCATAAAATAGCTTTTCGTTGCGCGCGCCTTTAAATCTAATAATTGCGGTACTTAATTCAATTGCGTTCGACGCAACAATCAATTCCTTCGAGAATGAGCGGATATTTACGCAAGCTCTCTCCGCAATCGTAATCGCGTAAAGTACGTTTCCCTATGTCCGTCATACTAAAAAGAGAGAAAGAGAGAGAGAGAGAGAGAGACATAAAGGAGGAAGAAAAAGAGAATCGCGTTTGCTTGCGTATCGAAAGGATTTCTCGCAGAAGAAGGAGCAAGCCGGATAATGTGACTGTAAGGGAGAGCCGCGCTGCATGTCGACAAGTAGTTATGATACGATTGAATCAGATGCTGCATCCCGCAACAGAACGGCCCTCACATCCAAAGCGTCCTGCGTCAGAACGTAAATCCGTTTCGCAAAATTTCATATCTACGCTCGCAGCGTTGCATGCAAATATTTGGATTCCCCAAAAGCGGAGCTGTGTAAAATTCGCCACTGCCGCTGGAATTTTATTTTTTTTTATTTTTTTAAATTTATTTTTGAGTGCCCTCGCGACTCTCCTTTGACGTATTAGCGTTACGCGTCTACGAAGAGTAAACGGTAGCGGTGTAATTCCGAAATCTCGAATTGAAGCACGGCGAAATGACATCGACGCGATTCAGAATCCGATGAATTTTCGACTATCTTTATACGTCGCAACGGGAAATTATTTAAAAAAAAGAAATTAAATTCTCCAATCAGCTTGTAATTATCGTTTTCCCGTCATGCGAGAGACATTTTATTTGCGTTGAGAAACGTGTTCCCATCGCAGAATTTTCTCGTGGCACGTGAGTGCTCCAATCTTCCGTCGTCGTTCGATAACGCGTCGATCATAAATTTCTATATACGCCAAAGGTACAGCAGAGAACACCTCTCGACGATATCCGGATTCGTTCGTTCTCATACATCGGCAGGAAAAAAAAAAAAATAAGAAGGAAGAAACGCTTCTCGTGATACTCACCGAGACACATGTCTCGCATCGCGAGCGTCGAATGAAAGCAGCACCTTGACACTCAATTTCGATATTTCTCCCGGCTGAGGAATTTTTGATTACGCAAACTTTGAAATAAAAAATCGCATTTTATCTTACACAATACACAGCACGTCCGTCCGTTAATTACGTCGTTCTTTGTCGACAGCTATAAGTACTTGTTCATATTATTCGACCCATACTTAACGTATTATCTCCAGCCGCGCGGACTTTGCCAAAGTTTGTTTCCGCCTGTTCTTGATATTCCGGATTCTTATCGGGCCGCAATACGGCAATGTCGTAAGTTTCGACAGATCCCCGCGCAGCTTTTCCGCAAAAAAGGAGCCGAAGAGGGATGAAATTGCGTTGTACTTTCGCGCCGTCAACCGTTCTTAATACTGCGATACAGAAAACTTCGGTCCCTATCCGTTCTTTCTTGCTCTTGCCCGTCGCTTTCCCCGCTTCTCGCCGCCTATCGCCCGCGCGGGTAAAAGTCGGACCTTTCAACTATGTGGAAATAATAAAAGGGACAAGAAAGAGGATGCGAGGTCCTTCTACTTTCCGATATCGGGAAAAGGGTCCGGCCGTCGCGAGCATTACGGCTGTAACTTTCTCTCACCGTTATCGGTAAACAACGTTTATTTCCCGCCCGTTGTTTCCTTTTTCTTCCTGCGGGAGGAAGCGCTCCTTTGTCCCGGAAATTTAATTACGCGCCACATCGGCGCGCACGAGTGTGTAACGGCTACCTTTTTCCGCTCGTCTGTCTCCCTTTTTAATAATAAATCACGCGAAATTTTATACGCAACCAAGTTTCACAGTTTACAGTGTGCGCTCGATGAAAATTAAACGTCAAATTCGCCATGCAAAATCAGATCAGGAGATTAAAAAAAAAAAAATTGTCAAATATTCTTTAACGTCAGATCTAAGGGCACTTAAAAGAATTTAAATAAATTTTCTAAAATGCTTCACACTCTCTGCAACGCGACACTCGATGCCGCGAGATTTCCTCAAGCTTACACGTATAAATTCCGCGATCGTAATCAAAGTTAATATTTCCAAATACCCGTGGATCGGTGCTACGAAAAAGGGTTTTGCAAAATGGAAAAGTTTTCCCTCGAGATATTCGCGAAATTGCGGCGCGGCGTCGTGAGTGTAAAATCAATATTTAGATACGCGCATCTTATTTCCTCGTGGATCCACGGCCCTCGTATTTTCCTACAATTAACTGTTTTAACACCGGGGCCCGATACTCGTTACAGTTTCCCTTGGAGAAAGTACAACGAAATGAATTCTCCAAACAGCAATCGCTTCCCTCCGGCGGTGGCCGGTCGTGTTCCGGCCGCAACAACGGCTTGCATCCTTTTCTCCACCGCGGACCGCCGGTGCTCGGGCGTGGGCGGTAGATTGTTCCGTCGGCGAAAACTTTTCAATTCCGGGCTCGTATCGCCGGGCTGGCTTGCGGGTATACGGGTGCCTCTCCTCTCGTCGGCTCGTCTCACGCGAAATCAATTATCCGCGGCCGAAGCCGCATGTCGTAGCTCGAGGACACTCGAGGGAATCTGCTAGGAGTTACACGCGAGTGTTCAGGCCATACGCGCGGAAGTGTCAGCGCCAATCCAATTTGCGCATTGCGGCCCGTATCGAATGCACTCACACGCGGTACGTCGAAGGAGGGACTTGTCACCGGCGGATCGCGATCGCCCTCCCCACGTACAAACGCATATCCCGCCGACATCTAACAGTCCCGACGCTCAAACCGTAGATTTCCCGCGGCCGGCGGCGGTTTAAAGTTTCCTTGCGGGATGAATTCGATCGCAGCGCGATAGGTGTGCGCCGCATTTTTACCAAGTCAATTTACAAGCGACGACGCGATATCGACGTGCTTCTCGACCGCGGATACCGGGATTAAAAAGCAATTTGCCGATTGCATCGGGATGCACGAAGACACGCGATAAATGGAGAACCCCCCCACGACAATGCTCGCCGGCGACGCGAATATTCGGCGCACGAGGAGGTTTGTGCAAACGCTTTTCCAGCGATCTCTATTGATCGTCTTTCAAAGGGTAGCGTAATTGGCAAAGAGGTCGTTTCGCAATTGACTCGATGCAAATGTCGATCGAGTTTACATCCGTGTAAACCTTCCGGCAACGTGCGCCGATCTCCGAATGACATGGTCCGCGCGCACGTAATTTTGATTACAACTTGTACGTGAACGGGGTCGCGCCATCGCGAGGCCGAAGTGTCCACCCGGGGGACGGTACGCCGAGGGGGAGATGGCGTGTAATAACCATCCAAATCCACGTTCCTGTTAACGCTGCACGGCGCAGTTCGCCGGTTCTGTCAACGGTACTATTCGGCCTATACATCGCGGGCAATGCAGTACTACCGGACAATAACGCCGTTTAGCACCGCAATTGTGACACGACGGGCCTTCGCATCGGTTCTCGCGTCGTGAAGAATACCTAACAACGTGTTTGCCTAATAAAAATTAAACGGAAAAAATTAATAACGTAAAAGAAAGAATTTGTTAAAAAGTTTACGGGGGGAAAAGCAATAAGTTATTTGCGTCGAGTATTATAAGAACGTGGTAGGTTTTGTTATGATTATATTTTTATTACAATTATGGACGCGTTTTCTTTTGATCGGGAAAAAGAAGGAAAATAATTACGACTCGAAATCGTAGCCGTGCCCTCGTGTTATTCGTCGCGAGCGTAAAATTATAGAGTTGTACGATGAGCGAGCGGATCGATCTCTTCAGACTTTCTTTAGTAATAGAAGGAAACGCAAAGAATATCCGAGCATATTGCGAACTACGACGGCGAATAAAAATGACAAGACATCGTAAAGAATACGTATACAGCGAAAGATATGAAGAAAGCTGAAAACAATCTTGCCGGTCTTTCGAAGTTCCGTCGTAAATATTTGCGTGCTCTTGTTTATAATTCTGCGGTACTCTCCGCGAGTTATGTACGGTAACAACTGCGACCCAGGTTTTTGCATAAGCTTTTACAGTGCCTTTGTTTTCGCTGAAAATAATGTCGATTTCTCTTTAATTAAAACACTGCGTTCCTTATGCGCGCCGCAAATACGGGGAGAGACCTTTATTCAATTTGAAACGCAACGCTTTCGGGCTCGTAATTCACGTAACGTGTTTGCGCGGGTGATATTACACTGATCAATTTCACGCGCAAATGTTACGAACAATGCGCGAATTTTCCAAATAATTTCCATGCATCCGCTTTCGGTGCCTTTCTCGCCTCCGCCCTTCGTTCTGCCGCTTCGTTTCGCGTTTCGTTCCACTGTAACGACAGTACTTGCAGATAATGGCAAATAGTGTATGAACAAGCAACACGCGCCTGCACTTGATTCCTAATTGCACTGACCGTGTGACATGCTTCCGTGCTACATGCATGGGCGCATATACTAGGCGCGATGCCGACGTACCTTCTTCCAATTACGCGAAATGTTACGAGACACGAAACAAAAAGATAACACGCTGGCAATTAACATACAAATGATCGCGAAATTCATTCACAGGAATAACGAATGATCCGCGAGCTTTCAAAGCTCGTTACCTTTAAATTCGTAAACAACGGCTCATTAACGCGTACCATTTGCGCCGGCAATAACGTTTAATTAAATTTGACCCAATAATCAACTCGATACATCGGCAGTAACATTAATTACCGAAAATTCTCGCGGAACAACTCGACCGGCATTAAATATTCATTTTTAATAATGTCGCTTTGTCGCCCCGCTCAATTGGTTTTGTGCGCTTTCGCGATTGATTAGAATTTAAATATAAACGGTGCGAATCTGATTCGCGAAAAACAACGAGATTACGGTTGACGTACATCGCGGCCGCCATTCGACGCGCTTGTAACCGAGCCGGTTTCAAACGGCATTACAAGTGGAACAGCCGGCATTTCGTGTAAACGTTGTGTTTATTCATCCGAGTTGAATGCAACGAGTACACGTTAGCGGTATGATACCAAAGTCAGCTGCGGTGGTGTTTTTGAAAGGAGATCGTTACAGCGCGTGAAGCGCGGTGCACGAAATAATATGCTACAGTTTATGCGCAACTTCCCTGTAATTATTTTGAAAATTCTCGTATCTGTTCTCAAAAAAAAAGGCAAGTAAAATTACTATACTCGCAATTAATTGCCGTTTTTTTTTTCCTTCGCGTGTTAATCAATCTAAATTTTCGCGTCGCGAGATGCTAAAAGCAACGTGCTTTGAATTATGACAGTATTGCGGATTTTAAAAATGCTAAAGTACAGTTTCCTTCCCTTTTTACCTCTTGACCCGATTAGTTCCAAGTGTTTGCCGCGCTTAGTATTCTTAAGAGTCCCGCAACAGCGTGTGTATAATTACTCGGGGTGTGTTTCCTCGGCGACGCGAGAAACTGAAAACTGCAGCAAACCGCCGCATTTGTTAGGATTAGTTTCAGACGCGTGGTGGGGCAATTAACTTAAACTATCGCATGAAACACCATCCCAGGCAGCCGCCACATTGACCACAGCCTACGCTGCTGCGCGCTATTATGGCAAGATGGAGCATGCAAATTTCTTAATCGTTCGAAGTTTGTGGGCTATTACTCGGTAGACACCCCCCCCCCTCCCCCTCCGATTACAGCACCCACGCATCGTGAGACGAAAATAAAGGGTGTTGCCGCGCCATAACGCGTCAACGATTAGCATCCTTGGCGAATTTCATATGCGTTCCGTTTTGTACAAACGCGCGCAACGTCCAGCTCGTTGCATCATTTAAATACCGCATACGTTGCATGGTAATTATTTTATTAATGCTGCATAATGCGGTATCGGGTTGTGAAAATTAAAAGATTACTCATGCAATTAATAATAACGCTATACAATTATTCAGAGCCGATTCAATCGATGCGCCGGCCGCGAGATGAATATAAATAACGATCCCACCCGGCTGACCAGCAATTATTTAACGTTTCAATAAAACAAGATGCGGAATGCGCGACGGCGATAAGTGTAACGAGATCCGGTGGTAAATAATGAAGATAGATTCGAAATAACGCCACGGGGTACACGCGCGAGATGTTATGTCATTTTAATAATTGACACGGTGCGCCGACCTCATTGCGGCAGTTACATCGCGCTGCGAACTGTCGCGACTGATAATTAAAGCTAATAATTCATTCCGTACCCTTGTACCGGGGGTGAAGTGTCGTCTCCGTTGTGAGTAATGAGACGCCATTGCACGCTCAATTAAAACGCGCTATCGTCCGCTGCGGGGACCAACACCAGCTACGTTACGATGACCGACGACCGCCGGCAGACAAGATGAAGGATGCATTCCTTAATCGTTCATCGTCGAAGTTTGTTAAGATCGGTCGGCCTGATAGGCAGTTTGACGTGTGGCATTGTCAAAGCCCGCCCCTCAACAAGAATCGCTTTTGTAACTTGGCGCTAATTAACCGTAACGCGCGGCCGACTATGACGGGAGTTATTGAAAGGAAAGCGCAGTTTTAACACGTGTCACCCATCGGAAACAAGTTGGTCGGACTTTGATCGAGCGTGACTAGGGCGGCTGAGGTAATTTCAAAAGCAAAACGTAAGCATGACACTTTCCGGAAATCAAAGGGAAAACGCGCTTTGAATTGATGAAAATTGTGATTTCGCAAAGTAAACCGCCACCGAGGTTACTCACGCTCGCCCTTTACTATTCCGAGTGGAGATTAGGTCCATAGTATAACTAGTTATTTAAAGACTAGCTAGCCAATCCGTGATTTATTTTGCTAGAAAAGCTAGATACTTATCTAAACTTTTTCACCGCGTATTAGTCTTCGAACAGCCAGTAAGAGCTTATCCGTGCTAGCGAGCACATCTAAGTAAATTCTTATTGAAAATTCGCGTAGTTATTTCCTTTTCCCCCGCGTCTCCCACGATGATACGCCACGTGGCGGAGGTACAATATTTTCAGATTTAATGTAAATGCTATGTAGAAATCGAATTTCACGTTTGCTTGACGCATCATTTTACGCAACATGGCGTATATCGAGTCGCATTGCCATTGTTGGGAAGTTCTCTCTCTCTCTCTCTTTCTCTTGCCGATTTACTCAAAGTGCAACAGATAACAAACAGAGCGCAAACTTAGTTTATGGAAGCCTGCTTAATGTACATAAACTTTGGCGGATATGTGATAAACTAATTATAAGTTTCGCCGCCACGGAGTGTCCAAAATAATGTACACGTGCACGAATTCGGACAGGATAATCTAATCGCGTTTCTCCTTTCGGAAGAAACTTTTCCCTCTCTTAAGAGCTAAGAGCGGTCGTTGCCACCATCTACGTCGACACGTAATTTTTTATTTTTTTTTTTATTTTTTTTTTACGTAAAATACAAGCAAGTTTTTTTTTATAATTTTTTTTTATCCTTTCACTTCACGCTGTGGGGAGAATCGCGAATGCCGCCGGCGGTGTCGGGATGACGCGGAATACGATTCTCAGCGAGCTCGAAACGCGTCGCGAATTCATCAATGTCGCTGCCTCCGGTACATGTAGCGCGCGACGGTGACTCTTGTCGTCGAACCAGCCGCCAGAAGCTAAATCTTTCACGACACGAGTACGCTTCCGGTCGCTTTTGGAACGCGTGATAGTGCCCCTGCGAGACAGCAGTTTTCCGAATCCCGGAAAAATAAACGCGCAAGGCGGCACCTCTCCTCTACCCGGGCCCCCGCTTTTGTCCATCGCGATTTATTTATCGGCGCGTGAAATCGACGTCGGCGACACGTTGCTGTCTGATGAGCGCGAGCACCGACGTCACTCGCAGGTGCACGTAATGGGAAGCAACAGCGGCGAGATGTTATTCTGCGGAAAATTATCGCGAGGAGATCACGTCGGTAGCGGTAGCTTCGCCGGGTTCGCAATTTAATCAGTGTGTAAACATTTAATTAACATTTCCGCCTGTTTATCGAGCACACTTGCGTATCCTACCGAAAGCGGTATAATAAAAGTGTCCGAAATAAACGTGCGTCTTTTTAGCCGCGCTTATATGCACACGTGTCTAGATCGCGCGTTGGAAGACAGCTTTGTATAATTGCCGCCGTAATCTCGCGGCACATAGTCGTGAATCAATGATTAAGTGCGTTTTCGCTAGATGAGTCGCGCTTGAAGAGTCGAGAGAGATTCCTGAGAAAGTAGTGATTGCCAGGGCGAGCGAGGATCTGAGAAAAAGAGCGACCGGTAAGACTAGCATAAATCCCGTTTACGATGGAAATGAGCAAAAGCGGAAGACAGAGAGGAAAGGCATAAAGATTTATCGCGCATTCACGTCTCGAGTATACACTCGTAGGATATAAAATCTCGCGTAATTACGGACCGCGAAGCGCAATAAAACGTGATTACCAAAAGCGTTCGTTGACGAGCGTAAAACGTGCACGGTAAAACGCGATCTTGTCAATCGATGTTTAAAGACTTGAATACTCGTAACGAGTCGGGCAAATTGCGGTCCGTTTAGCGGTGAGCTTGTTATATTCTGTCGGCGTTATCCCGTACGCTGACAGCCACGAAATCTCTTAATTAGTTCTTTTAATATACACGGAAGCCCGACGTTTCTCACTCGGGAGCATTTCGAATTTACAGGGACCAAACAGCGGTAAAAGAAAAGAAGCCGAGGCAACTGATGTTTTCGCGTGGCACACGAATGTTTATCCCTACCACTGATTTATCGTTAAGAAGCTTACGGAACTTTTTAGCTTCTTCGCCGCGGCGGTCTCCTTGGAGAACGCTTCGATCAATAGAAATATTTTATGCTCGCATTTGAACGGCTTATTTACTTAGGACTTAAATACTTTTTTTTTTTTCTATTTTTAGATAAAAATTATGCGTTACAAAGCTTTTCGTAAGCGCCTCGTAGTTTTTTAAAAGCCACATTTTATAAATATAGATGTAAGGCGGCTCGAAAGGTAAAGCCCTCGTAAATAACGCACAAAAAAAAAAAAAAAAAAAATTAAGCCCTTTATTTATTCCCTTTTTGCAGTCAAAATGTCAGTTTGAAAAAGTAAACGTACTTCCGCCGGGTTTAATGAATAATTGGAAGGCTGATACGTTAACCGTAACATTCGGTTCTTCGTCCCGAATCGTTCTCCGCTGTTACATGCGCTTCTACATCCCTTCGCCACTGGTCGTGTTTAACCCTTCGTTCCGTTGCGCGCCCACATCCCTCATCCCCTGATGTTCGAAAAGCGCCGGAGCGAGTTAGGGGCCGGTCTTGTTTAAGCTGCTCTCTGTTTTATCACTCCGCCCTGACACGAGTCGGCTGCCCATGTCGCGTATCTATCTCGTCTTTCGTCGAATTTCTCGACCCCGTCACGTCCGGCGGAATTGAGTTTTCGCGCTGCGAGCGTGAGTTCCTTGATTTTCCACTTTAAACCCGTAGAGGACCGTTTGCATTGCATCTTGGCTCTGTATGAACAAGAGGCGGCTCGTACACCCTTACCCTTTTATAATACAAAACGAACTTATGAACGCGGCAACTGCTGTCTGCAAAGTGCACTATTTGCAAAATAGATTTATCAAAATTAAACCGAGACCTTTCTGCGCGAATCGACTAAACGGCACCGATTTATCGGCACAATCAGCGTTACATAGTACCACCGCTCGAAAAGCATGGCCACGTATATATGCATTTGGCGCGGAAAATGCATCTGGCGCCGCGAACTGGCTCTTTTTAAATCGCGGCGTTGTCGGACATTTTTCGTGCTTTCGTGCCTTTCTATAGAATTTGTCTCGACCGGGAATGGAAGCCAACCGAGTGTATTGAGTCGTTCGCTTGAGCTTTGATTTCTGTGGTCGCTCGGGACTAGGAAAAACTGCGCGGTACAGGGGAGGAGGGTGAACGAGGACCATTGGAACCATGCATGTGTGTGCGTACGCACGGATTACATTCCGCGCTCAAAAAGCCCGTGCCGAATAACGCGCCATGTCACTTCGTGCACGCGTGCACGATTGACGGACGAGATGATGACTGATTTTTGTCCCCCGCGATCCTTTTTTGTACCCGCGCCGATGGATCGTTGAGATCAACGCGAGAGAAAAAGAGAGAGAGAGAACGCAAAGGTGTCGCATGTACGAGAGAATCATCGCGCTCGTTCCGTGTTATCTCATTCGCGAGCGTTGGACCACGAATTTCATTTGTCAGACAAAAATATTCTCCTCTTTCTGAACAGCACAAGCGCATAAAGACCAACAGTGTTCCCATTTACCTTTTTTTCTTCTTTGATCTTTTTTTTTTTTTTAATATTTTCGGGGTTGTTACCAGTTCTCGAAAGGCTCTCGCCGAGATGAAATGCGGCCGGTACTCGTATCAAATATTCCAACAATATACGCTCGCTTACACATGATTTAACGAACGTGCGAATCGCCGAAGCGGAAAGACACCAAGATTATACCGTTTTTACGATCGTCGAACTGAGAATCAATTCGCACGGGTATTTCAACCCGGTTTATTCATCGCGCAATCAAAACAAGGACTGTTAAAGTAGTTGAGCGAAATCGTTTGCATAACGGCCGCGGCCAATGATGTTACGGATGATAACATTACGGATGCGGATGAAATAGCGGGTGTAGTTACATTAATGGATTGAAGAAACTGAGGCAGATTGGAAATCGGTATGCTCATTATGAATGCGAAACCGATATATTACGCGTGGCGATTCATCAGCCTCGTTAAATCATGAGCATGGAATTACAATTAACTTACCGGAAAAAAACGAAAAAAAAAGAAAAAAAACCAAAATAAAAAAATAAAACGCATATCGGATTCGAAGAGCGAATTGCAAATAAAAGCGCGTCCTCTCAGTGTTACACGTTCTCTTAAATATGCCCCTTCGGCTAACGTTGCCGCACAAAGAGGCCGCCGGGGAAAGAGTCTAGAAAGAGACGACGGGAACCTTTGGCAATCGAGTCCGGAAAATCCCTCTCTTTAATGCTCGAACAATATGCAGACTGTTTACCTCCGGAATACATCCGACAATGGAGAACCCGGGAGCAATATGGCTCGAAAAAAAACGGCGCGAGTCTGGTTTTCCTCTCTGCGGATCTATCTGTTTTCTTCTTTTATCTGGCAAACGCGAATCGCATACGTCGGTCTTAAAGGATTTCGCGTGTCGTCGCGCTTTCGTTCAGCAGAATTTCAACCCTTCGCAATTATTCTACTTTTCATACTCGTGTATTACACACAAGGGAAGATTGATCGCCTTCTATGCGTCTTTTCTTCCTAAAAGATAAAAGGGAACGCTTTCAGAGAGTAGTCTGGGGTCTCTTAGACGCGATAACTTCGAAGCGGATCTCTTGAATAGTAACGAACAACGTGAAATTTCTGAAAACTTTTTCTCATAAAAGTATGTAATAATAAAAATATAAAATGTAGTTAAAATAATGAATGCGCACAAAGTCACGCTAAGCTTCTAAATATCTGCGTCAGGCGCGATTTGACTCTTCAAATCGAGGAAATCAATGCAGCTCTCTCGAGCTTTCACGTCGTGTTTGTCCCTTTAAAATTACGCGAGGGTATATATTGTGTTGATATATACAATTCGTTTCCATTTTTATTTACGAAACAACTGCGTGCAGTAATAATGCAATTTTGAACAATGTGAAATGGACTGATTTTTATTCAGTGTTTTTCTTTCAAAAATATAGATATTTATATTTTATACTTTTGTACGCACGCCGTGATTAAATTATAGCCTGCCACGTAACATAGAGTTCTGTTCGAAAAGCTTATAAAAGTGATCGCGAGCTCTAAAATCGTTCAACCTATTTGTTCTCGAAACAGCAGGGTCTGTACGGTTTGCAAAAGAGAGAGAGAGAGACGGAAAGAGAAAGGAATTTACTCACAGCACTGCCATCGATTTTCGTCGAGTATCATTCGCTTCAGCGGCGTTGTCCGGTCATTGGAATCGCGACGCATCTTTCGGCCGGACGGTTTTCCGAAATGGGCACGGGCCTCGGCCTCTGAAATCGATTTAGCGGAATCGGTTACGCGTCCGCGCAACCGAGATGATCCCACATCGGTGCTAGGCCGCGCTCTCTTGCGCAAATAGCGTCGTTCCTACGCCGCGATTATCGAAAGTGCTCGTGCGTGCGGGATAACCCGAATCCCTCGATGACGGATCGCGCGCGGATCCACTGGACGAACTCGATTAGAATCCTTTGAACCGTGATCGTGGCGCCATGCGAGAGACAATGGGGGCCAGAAGCGGGATTGTCCGCGGCCGTAACGCCGGACACGTGACATCGCGTACACAGGGATAATAGATCTTAGTCGCGACAGCATTTCGCGCTCGACTCTTAAAGCGACTATAATGGGAGGCCGATACATTATTGGCATTGGCGATCGGGACGTAATTGCTTATTGATCGCGCGGCCCGTTGCACAGCTTCGTTCTCCATTGTTGCGCAAAAGTACATCGTAGTTTGCAAATCGCTATTGCATACGGACTGAAACACGGTCGGACACGCCACGCGGGCGATATTATTGTTGTTACACGAAATCTATGTGTACAACGTGAGAGACTAAATAGAGCCCAACAAATTTGCTGAATTTAAACAGCTGTCGGGCAAATATACGAGGCTCGAATGGAAGCGTGTACCCGGAACTATATTTCACTAGCACGTTAGCTTCGCGCATTAATTTTCCCCAACATTACTTTTTCTCTCTCTTTTTTTTTTTTTTAAATATGGATGAGGAGTCGAGTTTGACGGGTAAACATTTGGAGTCGGTGAGATTGTGATAAAGTCGAGTGGGTAACCTTAAAAAGGGCGTCGTCGTTACCGGACGCTCAAAAATATCTATCGGAACGATCCGCTGAGCAAACGTAGGAGCAAACTACGAATTAGGAAGCGCAAACTCGCAAGATACCCGGTAACGAGTCCTACTCGATCCTTGATTCCGGTCATCATTGCCCGGAGGCTGTCGGCGAGGAAGGGCGAGAGTTCGGTCTAACGAGCAAACGAATCTTACGGAATGAAGGGACGGTGAGTACCCTTCCCCGGGGACAGGATAATGCCGTTTACACGGCTTCGCCCGCGGGAATACGGTCCCCGACGTAAATTCTTCTGTTATATTTAAGTGCCTCGGCGCACCCAACGTAAACTGCCGCGATTTTTTTTTTTTCTTTTTTTTTCCGTCTCTCCTTCTTTCGGAATTTAATCTGCTTTAATAACATTCTCGTCGCTGGAGACATTTAATTAAATATCCAAACGGCCTGACGCTTCGCTAAATTGCGACGTTATCCGGGCATTATAATTAGAGCGACATTGGAACGATAATATTTTTCCGGCACAACAATAGTTGCATACGTTACGGAACGCGAAATATAATGCGCCGTTGTAGTTATTGTTTACGGGATCCGAATTCACGTATTATCATCGTTAAACATTTTTGCAGAGCACGTCTGGGTGACGTTTCGCTAAAAATGTGCCCGTGTTATGAATAGAAACATTACGCGTGGCATTTCACTACGCGTTGCACTCCCGATTCCTGGCTCGTAATAAAACCTGAGTTAAGAACCGCGTACATGTTAATTAAACACGTTGCTGCGCTGCGCGGCTTCGGAAGTGATTCGTTCCATATTCGCGATATTCCGTTAATGATCGGAGATAGTGCGATATTTTGTTTCAGCATTATGAACAAGAATATGCCGTTTCAATGTTTTTTCCAATTAAATATAAAATATTAAGTTATACGATTTTTATGAATTTTATTTAGAGCGTTATTTAATATCATTAAATTTTTTTTCCCGCGCCGCAAAGTACATATTACGTCGCGGTTTCACGATGTAAATTACACTATTAACGGAACGACCACGAAAAAAAAAACCGTGCAATAAATAATAATTAAATTATAATATTACAATTAAATATATAAATGCAGAATTAAATGCCTTGCGAAGCTTGCCCGATGATATTGCGCGGACTATTATTATCGTTAAAATTTTCTCTGGTTTTACCGCGTGTGTGCGTTACCGTTAAACTTCCTCTCGAGTCACCGCGGTTTCGCCAAGTGATACCGATATTTCTTTTTAACCGCAAAAAGTCGCGATAAACGAGACGGGAAGCTCTTATCAAATTTTTCCGGGAATTGATTCGAGATTTGTCAGGCACCTTGCACCCGAAGGCAAGTGTTGGGCTCGCGTAACCTCGCGCGCGGAATGTACATCTTCGCAAAAAATAATTCTTCCGAACAAAAACCGGTACCTTGAATACCGTTTTGCAAGTGAACGATATTGATACACGCTGCGGCGACCTACTTCCCGTCGCCATCATTCACGGGATCCGGTACATGCACGAACTTATCAATACGAATCTACCCGAATCAAAATTGATTTGCCTCGAAACTACGCCGCTTTATCTTGGCTGTTATCGGCGCTATCGGATCGATTTCCGACGGGGATCAAAAATCGCCGACCGAAACCTCTAACGAACCACGGTGTCTCGGAAATCGCGCGACCGTTGACCTCGGTCGAAAATTTATTTCACCGCGATTTTACCGCGCGAAAGCACTAGGTATGTAGGAATGGCCCGGGGAGACACGATACTGTAATTAACGGGAATGCGATTCGTTCAGGCAATAATGAGCTTTCGCTCTTCTGGCAGTTTAATTTCGCGCGAGGTCAAACCTTCTTTTTCCCTTTTTTTTTTTTTTCAATTTAAACGGACGCATTTCCATCCATGAAAAAGTCATTTCGATTTGACCGCACGGTCGCTATTCCGTCGATCGGTGCATTCGGGAGCTGTTCGGCAACGATTCTGTCCTAAACGCTCAGCTTTTGCGATCCGCACTTCCGCGCGTGTGTGTTTCCGTGTGCGACCGCCGCTCGGGATGCACTTTCGCGCTTGAATTTAGAGCCGATTAATAAATAAGCTCCAGATGGGTCGCGGAGGGAGCACCCTGGAGAACGGGGCGAGGTGCAACGGTGAGCACGGCAAATATCAGGACAATTACGGGCAGGTGCAGCCGCGAGCGAGGGCCGACCGCGTCGCTTTAAACTCCGCTTAAATAAGCGCACGCGCGTGTACGTATGCAGTCTCGCTCGCAGAAATTATGCTATTCGCCCTCGGCACTTTCCGCAGGCGACGGCACCCCCGCGAATTTATGTTAAGAACCACCTGCGCCAAACTGGCTGACTTCTGATATCTGTAAATCGTCGGCGGGGCTCACGAGAGAAAAATTACCGATTTGTAACCGATTGCGCGCGGTGCAGATTGCGTCTCGTACAAAAATTGCGACTTTATATCCCGCAAAAATTATCTCACGGTTCACGTAGATACAAATTCCTCTTCGTTGTACTTTGATTAATATTACACTGTAACGTAAACATTACAAAACGCGCGTGTCATTTACTTCTGCTTTTTCTACGCTGGAGAAAATTATATTTTATATTTAATAAATGTCGTAATGTAATAACGCGTGACTTATTTTTCTTTTTGTTCTTTTTTTTTTTTAATCGGCGAATTGCTTGTACCTCCGCCGGCACGTCCGTGAAAGACAGGCATTATGCCACGAGCATTTTCGTTAATAATACTATTAAGTATAATACTCCGGTAAATCGGATATAGAACGTATGACAGATAAGCGGCGTGTGTGATACGCTTTATTGCCCTTTGCATGATACGTGTAATAATACGTAAACATATACGGTGAATTTTATCACGGTAAACGGGATTACGCGCGCACAATGTGCGTTATCGATTTAGCTGGTGTGCAACGACCTTGTGCCGGAGCCAGACGGTACCGGCAACCAGACCGGCCGGGCGGTACACAAAAAGGCGTGGTAATTTCATCGAAACTCGTTATTCGCTACACTCAGCGGCCCTTGATTGGATTTCCACTCGAATCGAAAGCTTCTCGAGTAAAGTGCAGCGACAGACATGGAACGAGCGTGCCGCTCGGCGAAATTCTTCAAACCGCGCCAGGCGCAAAACCGACTCGTAGTCGGGAAACAAACTGCCTTCTCCGTGAAAATGGAATTCTCGCAGTCTACGACTTCTCTGTAGTCGGGGGGAAAAGAAAAAAAAAATATATTCACGGATGAAACTTTATCCTCTCGAACCGAATGACACGGAACTAGCGGCCAAGTTTTTATATTACCGAGGAAGTAAAAATTATTTAATTGTACAAATTGGTTTTCTTTTCATTTCGCGCAGTAATTCTTTTTTTTTTTTTTTTTTTTTAAATGCAGTCACCGTATATCGTTTTCATCCCAAAGAGCCGCGGCGGTTTTTTAAAGTTAGCCGTACATCTCACGTGGAGTATTTTTTTTTTCTTCACACCTCGCTCAGCGATTGCCAGTCGCGTTTAAATTAACGAAATTCATTAGACAAAGCGACGACTCGCGTCGCGTCAAGTCTAGGAAATTTGTAACGTAAGGCAGATTCGATCAGATCGTTTCTCGCGCGCGTTTCACGGAAGCGCGGTTTATTCGCCGCGAGCGGAACGCGATAATTATGTCGGGCTCTTTGCTCTTTGCACGTTCGCCGGGCGAATTCACTGCGAGTTAAGCGGAATCGAATCTCCGACCAGCCTCATCAGCTGTCTTCTGTGAGCAGATTCGAGTGCAACTCGATTATTCCCCGTGGATCTCTGTACGATACGCGTAGCACAGACAAACCCGCGTTACATAGACGACACCATCGGCGTCATTTCGGAGCTATCAGATCGCAATTAACTCGTCCGTCGAGGCGAGAGGAAAAAATGGTGCCGATCGAAACACTTTAACGGTCAGTGTTTTACGTCGCGTAATTGTCTGTCGGTGGAAGTCCGCTCGCGAAATGTTTTCGTCCCTTTTCGAATTTTAATCGTATTCCCAGAAACCTTCGGAATTTGCGTCCGCGTAAATTTTACAAAGGCGATATAAAACTTCGCAGTTATAAAAGTGCAAAGCGCCGCGCGTCAAGTCGCAAGATAAAGCGCCGGAAGTCAACTTATGCCGTAATCCGAGCGGGATTAGATGAAAGACCCCGATGACAGTCAGCCACTTAGCAGAGAGATGAAAAGGCGCGAGATGGAGTTCGGGTTCGCCGGCGAAAAATCTGTCGCTTTTGCGCCGGGTGTAGTATTTGCGCGGCTGACCATACCGTACATTCGTTCCACGAGCGGCGCGGATAAGCTACGTCGATAGCTGCCGGATACCCCGGAGGCAAATTACGAACGTATTACAGGCTCGGAGCCTTGATCGTTACCACGAGCGGTTTTGATCGGATTCCAGCCAGTTTCCAATCGGGGCAATCTCCTTTTAATTGGATCATTAGGCCTTTGTTAAGTCGAACATAGTGCATGCCGCTACTATAGCGACTAATCAACCGCGACTGGCTCCACTCCGAAGGTTCGGTACACGCATTGAAGTGCATAGTTTTTGTGCATTGCTCCTGATTACGATTCGACCGAAACTGATCTCGATAACGTTCCGCATTTTAATTCTTTTTTTTTTCTTTTTTTTTTTTGGGCAAAGCATTTCGTTCGTATATAATTTTTAGGCAGAAGTTATGCAGTTTACTTTGACCAAATACGCGAATCGATCGAAACGCAGAATTAAAAAAAAAGGGTTTTTTTTTCTAAACGTACGTATATGCGCATACGTCGCGAGAACAACGAATGAGTGAAAAAATAATACGTAGGCATTCGATCAATTTTCAAGGCGGGTTTCTGAGAGTGAAACTTTGTTTTTTTTTTCGCGCACGAATAAAGAATATTTTTCTGGCCAGGAATTTTTTTTTTGTACGAAATGCTTAACTAAACGCGTTGCGCACGCTTTTGATCGCTTTATTGGCACACAAAATTGTGAAAATGAAATAAATACGTGAAAATCAACTCCACACTTTTGGTAGATGCAAAATATATTTTTTTAAATATATTTTTATAAAACAATTATTTTTTGTACACTTGATGTCGTGTAAAATGTTAAAGTTCAAAGTGGCTTAACGTTTAAATTCACATATCGCGTAATATGCTTAACAAGTCGCGCATTTAGACATTGTTTTTTCGTCCCGATTAAATATTGTTCGATCGTTAAAACCACATTTCTCGTGAGTAATATCCCCCCAGGGTCGTACATTACGCTTTTTATGAGACCGTTAAATTAAATGTCGCTTTGTAAGGCGAAAGACTAATGAGGAGTAAGTTTGAAGAAAACAATCACGTTTGAGGACGGGACTTTGTATCCGAAGAAGCAAAATGCTTTTTCAATTGCGATATTTTTATCGATTAAACTCGTAACATTTTTGCAGTAATAATCTACTTGTTTAGAAATCTATAGATGTTTTATTATTAGAAAGTATTTTGCATATTATTAGTATCGCTTGTCGTCTTTGTATTATTCGCATTGTGATAAAACGCTCTCGTGGATTTCACGGGTTTACTAATTAATTCTACGAGAAGTCGCGATTGATAAATCAGACTTCGTCCAACCGACGGACATGTTCAACGGCACGAAAGGAGTTAGGAGAGTCGCGAGAGGATGACTTTCGAGACGGATTTCGTCGGGCTGGCTCGAGCACGAGCAGCGAACCGCGAAATGAAAATTTTATCGACGCATCGAACCGCCCGGCGAAATCTCCCGATATTACTTAATAACGGCGGTCGATCGAAGGGAACGGGGCGGCCTGCAGCTGCATCGGAAAAATGAAAAGCTCGCGGACACCGAATCCCTTTGGCAAATCCGATCATTCTCGGTCGCAACCAGCGCGACTTATTACCGAGAGAAACCGAGGGGAAGCATCTATCGGCAACTTGAAATAAAATCCATTTGCCGCTAAAAAATCTGCTTTACTCCGCTATTTTATTCGGCGGTCGTTTATTTACGGCGTTAAATAACTTTGCGTCTAATTAAATGTCACCTCGGCGTTTCCACGAGGGAACTCGTTTTAGGATCGCGTCGCGGAATATATTTATGCGGGCTCTCGTATCTCAATCCGAAGGTGGAATGTAAAGCTCGTGTAACGGAAGCAAGGTATCGTTCTCGAGAGGAACATATGCGTTTCCCGAAAATCGATGAACGTAAAAACAGGCGCGTGTCTCGATGCTTTATGCATCCGGCGCAGCGGGAAGGTGACCGTACCGTGGTTTATGCAGTCGTAGGCGAACGCTGGAAACGCATAAATATTCGCCGTTGCGCGCACACGGAGGGGAGGAGGGAGGTGCATACGTGCCGCCGTAAGACCAAAAGTGCCGTGTTGGCAGGGCGATTTTGAATTCTCTTACACCGGTGGCCGCTCTTATCTCGCCGGGCGAAAGGACCCGGATTTACGGAGCGCGAAAAAATTTCGCATTCCCGTGCAATGGCAAAACACGTCCCGCCGCAGTTTCGCAGCGCGCGCGGAAGAAAACTTTTGAATGCGATATTGCCGCGAACTGATAAAATCGATAGCGAGCGCTGTCGAACCACGGAGGAGGTGAATTCCTTTTTAAGTACTCTCGACCGAATAAATATCTGATACGCCAGAGCAGGTCCAAGTTCCGAGTTGACTTTTGATCGCAAGACGCGCTGGAAGTTTCGCGAGAATCGGCACGGACGTTTTTGCGCGACGTACGAACAAACAGGCGAGCAAACAGACAGGGATTCCGCGAAATTGGGTGGAATGGTTTTCGCAGACGGCGAAACGAAAAATACCCGAGTGGAAATTTATCTAGCTAATCTGATTTCGCAGCTAGTGGTCAGATCGCGCGGATTAAATATATTTCTTAACTATTGACGAGCTTGGTGCCAGCCATAAATTATAAGAAAGTATTTATTCTTTAGTGACTGTCTTCAAAAAATAGTTGTCATTTAAAAAGGAAGAAACAAAATCTGTCGAGTATCGGTCGTCTTGTCACTGTCCAGCGTGGACCGTGTATCTAAATAGATGTTTAGATGTTTTTTTCGCCGCGTACTTGTTTACTGTTTTGTTCTGATCTTACGCAAAGCTCGCTCGACTGCCGAAATAGCCGGGCAAACCGGTCTCGCCGCCCGCCGCCCGCCGCCCGCCGCCCGCCGCCCGCGCGTTCTTCACCATGCGAACTTGGAACGCGAGGATCTGCCGGCCGAAAATCTTACGCAACACTTGACTGTCGAATTCATCGGGCAAACCGGTTCTCGCCGCCCGCCGCCCGCGCGTCCTCCACCTTTGCGAACTTGGAACGCCAAGGCTATCGGCCAGATGTCAACACACGCACGCACTCACACTACCGCGGCGGTCGAGACGTGTTAGGTCAGGACGCGCAGTCAGACTCGTACGCGGCGAAAAAACGTTTAGATATCTAGCTTTTCTAGCTCGTTATTTTGCTAGACAGCCACGAGATGAACCGCGAATTGGCCAGCTAATTATTAGGTAACGGTGGGAATCAATTTCCACTTCAGGTACGGCTGCGAGGGAAAAAGGGAGGAGGCAGAACTTTGCTCTACGTTTAGGAATAACTTTTTTTTTCCGCGCTGAAAATTATTTCCGCGCTTGATTAGTTAGGGATGATGACGAATAAGACTTAATACATAGATATAATATTTTTATTTCTAATTTTAATTACATATTACATCAATATAAATTACATGAATAAAAATCGGGGGTCTAACTCTTTCGGAATTCCACCTTTTTTTTTTTTTTTCTAAAAAGTGAACTTTTGAAATGTCTACAATTTATTTTTTTAATTTTTTTGTTACAGATCACTGTATCAAGAATTCCACTGCTGCACATAAGACCGTCCCATCTGAGAGGAGGAGCAGGCCCGGGACGGGCATCATGCTTCGGCGGAGCAACCTTGGAGTAAGCATTTTCTTTTTTTATGAAATTATTAATTTTACTATTTTCTTTTTAATTATTTAATTAAAAAAAACTAAATACAAGCATATACAATTTTTTGTTAAATAATAAATACTTTCAGCATCTCTGCATATAATTAATATTTTATATTTGTTTATTACAGATTATCATAGCTGTATCGTCAACTCCGCTGCTGCGCATCAATTGGTGAGTCGCATGCTTTTCTTTTTATAATGCGTTTTGATATGAAAGTCATAAAAAATCGTACAAGTCGTACGATTCAACGAAAATTATAATACCGTATAAAAGAATATAATATATAAAAACAAAATTATATTAATAATAAAATGTAGGTGCGTAATGTACGTTCACCTTCCGCGGTTATAGCGATATTGCGCGTATAACGAAAGCGGCCCTCGCGAATTCTCGCATTTACAAAAGTGAAGAATGCTTTTCCAAGTGAGCGTGCAATAATTCTTCACCGCGGAAGAATACTCTAGTCTTCCATCCGCGTCGTTCTTCACCGTCGCGATATAAATCTGCTCTACGCGACGTGCAAATGCGGTATCGCTAATACGTATACAAGCTAGCAACTTGCGGCAATATATTTATAGTTGCTTGATAAATAAGAAGTACAAATCTGGACGATCGATTTGATTGTTCGTTAATTATTCTTTCATCGGCAGCGCAACAAATCTTTTTTTAAACACATATTTTATACATTTTACTTCTGATAAAATCATTTTAGATATGTATCTTAGTACTGTAGCAAAAAAAAAAAATTTAGCGTTGAAAACGAAATACAATGAACACGATGCAGCAAATAAAAGAAAATATGTGCACGCGAACGTAAACTCTCCGCTATATAACCGTATGTTGTGCAATAGCGTCTGACTCGAAATTTGGAAATACGAAGGGAAACGAACGAGAAGTAAAAGAAATGAACTCTTTCGGGAAATTCCGCTTTGCGAAACACTTTTTCGCACGCGTTGTCGAAAAGTTGGGTGGGAAGAAAAAAGGAAACTTAAAATTCACCGTCGTAAAACTTTCTCTCGTTAATTTAAAGCAAAATTTCGTATCAGCCTGTCACACGGGACTGCGTAGTCGATAAAATATCCTCATGAATGGGAGTTGCAGCGAACGCGGGAGGGACGATAAAAATCTTGCATTCTTGATTTTGGTAGATTAAAAAAAAAAAGAATTATATAAATAATAAAATCACGATGAAAAAATTTCGATAAATTTAATAAAAATTAATAAAATCGCGTGATTCCGTTCGATAATTAATGGTTCGCTCTACCTTCGCTCGTTCGTGTTTCGGGAACGCCTCTATTGGATTTACGACTCTTCTTTCTCGATATCTTTGAACGGCGGAACGCCGCTGGAAAAACACAGCTGACACATCGGCGCGAATGCTTGCGAACGTGCGGAAACGCCGAGAATGCATCGACGTATCGACTGCAACCAAGCTGCCAAGAAAATTGCGCTTCTCCACTAGTTTATATCGGCGGGCGCGTAGGTTCCTCGAGCTGTCGCGTTCATCGTTTGCAATAGCAAGGGGAGGGAGAGACGATACGTTCGTCAGGAACAATACAGCCGGCTCTCGTAGTCGCGAAGAGGAGCGTCTTGTCGAGGAGCTTTTAGGAAGATCGACGAGCTTTTTTCTCCCCATCAAGCGCGATTAATCGTTGACAGATAACCGCCGCGATTTAACACTTGCCACGCGATGGGCAGCGATGTGTAAAAACGAACGGTATTAAGCTCTCACGCTCGTGAGAGCCACTCGCGTTATCGCTCTAAAAGCATGTAAATTTTTTCAGAAAATTCGTTAGTCGTTGTAAAGTAACAATTTTTTTTAAATATTATTACCTTTGCTGTGCTCTTAAAAAATTTGGCGTCATTGATGTTAGGGCGGTGCTACATTGTTACGTTTACTTTTCTTTTTTTTCGAGAGGTCTTAAAGGAGATGTTTCTTAAACGTACAACGCCGTCTAAATATCCGTTTCATGGTGATGCTTTCGGGCAGCGTTAAAAAGTGCCATTATCCCGTTCTGGCGAACGAACAAATTTATTCTGGCAAAAATATGACATCCGTACGTACTCGGTGAATCGGGGAAAGTTGATTAATCGTCGCGACTGTAGAAAAATTACTGGACGCGCGACGTAGAGTCGCGCGGAAACAACTCTTGAAAAATTCAGAGTCGTTCCCTTTGCCGTGCGAGCGCGCGGTAGTAAAAGGGTTAAACAAATTGAAATACGATGCGCATAATCCACATATCGATAATCCTATGAGGGAATATTCAATGCGGCTTCGCCGGCAGCGCGCGATAAAATTCGGAGCATGTGTACGCGGTTGCGGCACAATCCGAAGGCGGATGAACTGTTCCATAGTGTATCTGGCCTCGTGGGAGGCCGTAGGATTGCACACACAGAGCAAAATCCATATTCACGCGTGGCGAATACAACGGGACGGTCCCCATAGGAAATTTTTACGAGCGTAGTCCGCGTGATTTCTCCCTTGTGCGACCCATCACGTCGACAGTACGTCAAAGCCCGCGTGAAAACTCGCGGAAACGCGCCGGAAGTGTTCTCGTAAATAATGCTTCTCTATCCTCGTCGCGGCGCCCGTTGCCAAGTTCTTCTCGAACTCAAAATACGTGCGTGCCGATAAGACGTTAACTCGATCGAAGATTCCGGCGAGTTTCAAAGTGCGTTCGCGACGGACTTGCGAAACTGCACGACGATCAGTCTCCACCGATATCGTTTCGGTTGAGCGCGACTTGTTTCTTGGAGCCAAAAATATATATAATCTACGCGTGTAGTCAATTTCAATGCCGCTTTTAATTATTTTTGTACATCACGGCGTTTTGAGCTGCGCGAGTCTCTTTCGCGATGCTTTCACGACGCGTTTGGAGTATTTCCTTTTTATTCGCGCGAATAAAGGTAAGGCGCGCAATTAATTAGGCGAACGAGGGCTTCGTGCCGGTTTTCCGTATACCAGCAACGCGGCTGTCGCGTTCGACGATAAAATGCGGTAATTAATTGAGAGAGTACCCCTCGCTCGTATCCCGCGTTCGAGAATTTATCGGGAGAGCTGTGCTGAGAAAAAAAATTCCTTTTTCCGTCTATGGATATTTTCCCCTTCGTTAGATCGCAGTTTGAACGTGTTCTGTCGGACGTCTACGTTTTCCAAAATTCCAATCGAATCTTTTACGACGATCCAGAAAATCTCTTTCTGTCTGCCAGTCATCGGCGGGGAAATGAAATATCGAGTTGGTCGCATATGAAATTTCAGATTCCGAAAGTTTCAGTTTTCGGAAAACGTTTTCTTAAAATAAATCTCCCTCCGACAAAATATTATATATCAGATTTAAGTGACAATTTTTTTATCTAGCAATTATTTGGCGGAAAAGAGCGAGAGGATCTTATAATATTATTCTACTATTTTAAGTTTTATATAGAAATGATTTTAAAGTTATAAAGGGTCACATTTGCCCGTTCTTTTAAAATTTTATCTCAACTATTTCTTATCCAAAACTGATATTTCGAATCTTCTTGCGACAGTATGAAAAAAAAAATTACGTCCGACGAGAGCGCGTTTCTTTATTTTTAGTTTCGAGTTCGCACGTCCCTTTAATTTTACCGATTATTTTAATTACTAAAGTTTTTGGGCTTTATCTCGACATTTCCTAAGAGAAATGAATACATCGAGTTATCGATACGTAAAGTATATATATACCGCATGCAAAATGTCCGTGATATTAATCTGAAAACGTTTTTAATCTTCTTTGCCTACAAGTTAAATCGTTATTGAATCTTCTCGGCCGCGTATATACTTGATCCTTTTTCGGTGGCCCGGCAACCGTCGGTATAAAACCGATATCTCATATGCGGCGACCTAATGGAAGCGTGTGTCGCGTTCGTGAAAGCAGAAACCAATTCGACGAATGGGTATATGGTTCTGCGAGGGACGGGTAAAGTGGCAAAAATGTAACTCCCCGGGGTCCACTATGCGTTCCGGTTGTAAGACGGCTCCCTCGCGTAGGGTGGCTTAGTGAGAAAGTAGTGCCGGAATAAATCCACCGGATTATCCAGCGGACGTCCTGATTCTGCCTGGACCCGCCCAGCTTCCTGCCCTTTCATCCCTTCGACGCTGGTCAGCGGCGTCGGTAGGGCAGATATTACGGTCGTAAGAAGTAGATTTCTCATTGCGCGTGGCGATGGAGATGGTAGACTACTGATCGGACAATTTAACGGGCGTTGCTGCGAAATTCGCACGAGGATGAGGCAAAACGTTTATTTCTCGTTTTAAAGATCCCGCTGTCTCGAAAGCGGAGAGACGCCGTCGTCTCGCTGACCTCGATTTGCATTTTTAACGGCGCGCCTTTTTGCCATTTTTCGTGTTATCGTACGCGTCCGTTTCGACATCGGAATGATACTACATAATTTCTACGAGACTATAAAAATCGAACCCAATTTCACATTGTTACGAAGTCGCGCGGGCATGTTATCCGATCGTCTTTTCTCTCGCTGCTCCGGTTCGATCTTTCCGTTCGTCTCTTTATCTCAAGCATCAGTTTTCCCTCGGAACATATTTTTCTATTTGATCGTCGTCGTCGTCGTCGTCGTCGTCTACCGTCGATTTTATTTTCCAACCGCGGCGCACTTTGGATTCCGCAGTGGAATCCTCCACGTAGTTATGCCGCGTTGTATGTCGGGGCTCCTCTTTCTTCAGTAATTTTCTTTAACCGTTCCGCTGGAATGTAGTAATGCACTCTCATTAAATGAAAGCGTTATTGTCGTTGGGCGGTTTATATGCTTCTTGTAAACGTCGCATTTTATTATCCGCGCCACTTTTATAAAATCTCGTGCGCAAACTCGGGTGCGCTGTCGCGCAGTAGAAGATGCACGTCGTATGATCAGCTAATCTTATTAAATAGCTTCCAGAACTACGGTATAAATCTCGCTCTTATACTTCTTTTTTTTTTTTTATTAATACTTAACTACAGCCTGCCTTTCTTCTCTATTACACGATCTCATTACGTTAAAACGTTCTTCGCGTTCTTTAGTTTTTTTTTTTATCTTTCAAAGCCTTCAATTGTTTATCTCATGTAGAAACTTAACGAACCACAGTTAATTCTTTTTTTTCTTTTCTTTTTTTTTTTTTACTTACATCTTAGAATTATTTTATTAATTTATTTTTTTATTTTTGTGGAAAGACGTTTCGCGAATTAATGCAAATTTATATTAATTTCAACTTAGTTTATTTTTAAATTAAGCAGATTAATAAAATAATAGTAATACTTGCTTCTTCGTCATTTCATTTCAAATATACGCGGGGTAACGGCCAGTGAAGAAAACTGCGAAATCAGCGTGCAATGGTGCAGCCGGAAAGTTGCTGATTTATTTGTTTACCGATCCGAGCCGAAATTTTCGCGGCTGGACCTCGCGAGAAGCGAGAAACACGCGAGCGAGAACGGAAAGCGTTATCGTCCCCGTCCGAACAACTTTCTTGACATTTCGAAAACTTTTCGATGGATCATCGGGCAAATCTGACTTCGTCGTGAGTTCCGAGATGACATTCCGATATTGCTCGGCGTTTTTTCGCGCGCGATCGGGACCCGTCCCGGCGTGTTGTAAAATCGCCGGTTATCGAATCCCCGAGCGGAAAGTTTCATTTTAGCATTCGCGATTTATTTCCATGCGAGTCATGATCGTAACCCGATTCCCGGCGATATTCTCTTCCCCCCCAAGAGTACCGCCATTTCCTGTGTAACAAGTATCCTCGCGTGTGGCATCGCGTTAGTTCGACGGGGAATAAAAAATGCAGCAGCATCGCGCGCTCACTTCGCTTTGCCTTGATTCAACAAATTTCCCCAGATACGGAAATCAGTTTCCCCGAACGCGAATCTTTTTACAGGCTTTTACGAATCCCTCCTTCTCCCGACGAGCTGAAAAATCAGACCGCCTTGCGATATCTCAACGAGATATAAATGTTGCTCGGCGAATCCATTACCGCGTGTATAAGTTCGTGCAAGTAGTCCGTGTCATTTCTGCGGACAATGTAAATCCAGATCGAACACGAGGCTGCGGCTAAAAGCGTCGAATCGCTCGCGCCGTGAAATAACACCGGAAAAGGCGATATTTTCGTTGTTGCGCATCGGGGAAAACGGCTGCGGGCTGCGCGGATAGTATGCAGCCAGCGGATGTGAAAACGCAGCTTAAATACATTTCCCGTGCAAAGCTCCGTCCACTTATGCACCGTGCTTTTAGCGGTGCTCGCGTTAGGTGGCGTGGGAGGGAAACGGGTGACGCGAAGAAGAGCGGCGCGCATAAGGAAGAAATAGGACGTGGCGCGAACGGAAGCTGAGCGAAAGCGGAGGATGATGAGGTAGATTGCGAGACGGTGTGGGTAGAAGAACAAGCAGAGAAGCTGCCCGGGCATACGGCCCCTGCTTTGCCGAAGCAAATCGCACTTAACGGCACTGGCTGCCGCCAGTAATTCAATTAATCGACGAACAATTTAACGAGCGAACGAGGCGACGAGTAGGTGGGAAAACTTTGCGCTACGAATTAACTCCGCCGTATCCTCGATTGTCTCGATCGGTCTTTCGGTGCGCGCCGAGGCGCGGATAACGCGATTTTAAGTCACGAATAAACGGCTCGGGCAAATATGCGGGGCGACGAAGGGTACGGGAACAGCGCGGAGAAGTCTAGCCGGTAATTGTGTGTACCTTCCATTTTTGTTAACTATCCTCTCGCACCACGGCGAAGATACACACCACGCGCGGGTTTATTTTTATCAAACAATCCCGTGCGATTAATATGAAACAAATAGATTAATAAGAAAAATGAAACGGGGTGAACGTATATATTTCTCTCGGGGTAAGGAGGCCGATATGTCGCGCTAAGAATTTATCGCAAGGAAAATATACGGCTTATTCCCCCTCTAGCCAATCGCGCGATTAATTTTGCGAACGCGACAGACCCCGGGCGTTTTGCTCTCGGCGTTCACCGAAACTAGGTCTCGGCAACGCCACGTCGAGGATTTTACAGTCTCGCGGAGGGTAAGGAGAGTAATTGAATTTAGGAAGTTGGGTTTACCGCTTACGAAATATCCAACGACGGCGAAACGTTCTTCACCAACCCCGGTCGGTTTCAAGCCTCGTTCCCTCTCCCGCGTGGCTGCTCATTAAAATTAGCGCTCATTGACAGAATATTGAAAAGCAGAGTCATAAAGGAAAGGAGCTGTGTGCGGATAAATATACCGGCGTCTCCATTAGCGGACGCAGGCCGAGTTAACGGCGAGCCGCAAAACCGGCGGTGCCTCCTCTTGCGTTTTGTCCGCTTGGCGTCTTTCCAGAATTTCTCGAGTGATTCTCCATCACTCGTAGCTTCCGTTCTACCTCCTTCGTCAATCGTCGTCCCTTTTCTCTTCATTTTACGGACGATTACGAGCGAGCGGTATCTTCGCGTAAGAACATCGATTGCTACCGGTTCGAACATTTGGCGAACGCGGCGGGACTTTACGTTAGCCGTATCACCGTACTTTACACGATACTCTCTTTTTTTTTTTTTTTTTTAGAGGTCTTTCACTTTTGTTAGGTACTTATTGCGTTTAAACTTTGTTTTGCAATTCTCTAAATTTTACAAAAGCTGGTTTTAATTGACATTGTACTGTGTGTACTGGCATATGTTTCTTAATGTAGTTTGAGCCTAATGTTCTTGAGCAGCGTGGTATATTATACGGCATAAAGCCCTTACATAGTTATACCGCGCATTCTATTATGCACAGGGGGGAGAGAGAGAGAGAGAGAAGGAGAGACATAAATTATTTGCGTGGAGTCTGGTCAACCCCTATTAGCAAACTCTTACTAATAACTTGCCCTGGACGTTAATTAATTAAAATTAACTCGCATAAATATATCGCCGTTAATTAACATATTTTAATACACTATCTAATTAGCTCGATTACTTTAGCTTCGCGAAATAATTGCAAAATGTGTCCGTTATTAAAATGAATACGTAATTGCAATTATAGATTATCCAATATAAATATTGCTGAAGTTAAAAATATATATTCCCGAAGCAAGAGCTCTTCTCCCGCGTATCGGGTTAATTCAATAAAAGTGTCATCTACTTTTATGTTGCACGTCTCGAACGTATATTTCTTGCACAAATTTTCCGTGCAATTTTCGGATAAAGGAAAACACACGTAGGGATGGCGTCGCGCGGGCGCTCGCCGAGGCCCGTCCCCGTTTCACGAGATCGTTGTCGCGACTCTGGAAATATCTTAGGCGAGCGGCGGATGTTCCTCCTCGAACATACGCGGAGAATTTCAATCTCGCGCAGTCGACGCGGAAGTCGCCAACGTTGCTCAACTTCGGCGTGGCTTCGGTTGCCGACGGTTCGCGCGTGTGCTGGAAACAATGGTCCACGAAGCCGTTGAAAGTTCGTCCCCGGGGCGAACCTCCGAGCAGATCGGCCGACCTCCTCCGCCTTTGACAACTTGGACAGTTAACAGGGTGCGCCCGGCCTCCGTTATGGGATTGTCCCGCGGTATCGGGCCGCGTCTCGCGAGCCTCGCGCCGAATTCGCGACAATTATCACGGCGAACTCGCCGGAGAACTCTCGCGCATTTCCCGGGACGTCGGCGAAATAACGCGCCGCGTGCGCCTCCTCGCCCGTATTGGAATTCCTTCCGGAATGCGTGTCTCTGCTTTTCGGCTCGTAGTCGTATCGTGGAGTCGCGTACCTATACCGGCTGGAAATCGCGAATGCCAACATTCTAGACGGGACACGTCGCACATACACAGCCTCGGATATATAGCCCGACAGTAACTTTATGTATTTCGCCGCGATACTGTAGAGAGTGCAGTGCGTTCGTATTAGTCATTATATGTATACACGTTCGTCTGTTATTCTTGATATCGTCGCGGTAATTCGGTTTACGCAAACGAATGTCCTCGAGATAAAAAAAACAAAAAAAATCCGAAGGCGAGAAACAAATTCGACGGTCATTAGAAGCTCGTCAAAAAGTAATGATTCCACGATTGGAAATTTACAGTTTAAACGGCGATTACTGAACAATAAATCGATGCGCAATATGGACTATCGCCGGGTGCGATCGCGCGTTAAATTTAGGAAATATATTTTACTCGCCGCGGCAACGTAAACAAATACATGCAATTGACGATAATTAAAGCTCCTGCGGAGCGCGCGGCGCGTTATGACGAATTGATTTTCCCATTACACAATAAGTTCCATCGTTTCGTCGTTAATCATCAATATCATTAGTACTTGATAAATTAAATAAAATACATTAATAGCGCGTTTATTCGACACACGCCGCCCGCCGTTTCATTGAATTACCGGTCGCGCGCCTCGCGTTTGCGCCCCGCAGTACATAAAATCTAATGATGCGAATTGTCGGGGAGACGGCATTAATCGGTCATACTTTTCTGAAATAAGTGAACGTCATTTATCACTCTTCGAGGTTTATAATAAAATCAGCCGGGCGAAAGATACTGGCGCATTCCGCTATTTAAATTCAACCATTGTCTCGCTCGCTGAATTTTATTAATTAACAACAAAGCAGCGTTTTTAAATAAAAGCATCATTTACTGTAGAAAGGCAACGTTATCGTATCCGGTGCATTTCGCACCAATGCTATTTAATTTTTTGAGTGACAATTGTGTAGGAAAAAAAAAATTAAAAAAAAAAGATTTTATTCGATTATCGTCAGGTTTTAAGTGATATTTTTTAATTTTTGCTTTGTACAAAACTATTGCGTCAAATAGCGTTTAAATATAGAGTTACCGCTTCCGCCGTTATCATTTTATAAAGCACGAGTTCCACGTAGCAATTTTGTTTTGCAAGTGGTGTATCGTAGCTATTAGTTGCGCGCCACGCCCGTTGCCGTTTGGAACGCGAAGATTACACGTGGGATAAGGGCAATGAGCTTAAATATCGAGAAAATAGGGAACATCTCGCTGTCGCATTTCGAGTTTATATTAGAACGAGCGGTGAAAATGCAGCAACGCAGATGAAATTTTTAAAAGGAGAACTTTCGGGAGGGAACGAAATAAACGGAGTCGCTTATCGGCTGCGAATATTCTCTGTGAGAGGTCGCCTACAAGGCGACATATTTGTTAAATTTAAAGCTCCGGGAATTATTAATTAGGAACGTATCGCCGTTGTTAACGTTGTT
Source organism: Cardiocondyla obscurior (assembly GCF_019399895.1). Taxonomy (NCBI): domain Eukaryota; kingdom Metazoa; phylum Arthropoda; class Insecta; order Hymenoptera; family Formicidae; genus Cardiocondyla; species Cardiocondyla obscurior. The sequence goes on from NC_091876.1 coordinate 4,162,351, forward strand.
CCCGCTCGCATTACTTGCGCCTGCATCGCAAAAGACGCGCCGTGATACGCGCAAGTGCGACGAGATGCGGGGATATGAGACACGGCATTATACGCCGTTGCAAAGCTGCACAATGCGGGCACGTTCACGGAAAATCGGATTTCACCCTCAGGCTGCATGCATGCACAACCGACGGCGGAAAATAAAAAAATAACTCGGTGCACGGTTGTTCATCATCGAACTTGCATTCCCGTGATACTTCGAATTGCCGGTTCTTTCATTCTTCGGATTTCTCAGGTATACTTCCACAGCGGCACTTGTTGTTATTTATTGCGCGGGTTGAAAACGCATGAAAGAAAGAGACAGAGAGAGAACCGAATAAATTAATTATAGTAATTAAGAAGAAAAAAGAAAAGATAATTTGGAATATAAGCGTTCGACAAATATATGAACAAGTAATAAGTTGCGGCGGAACGTATCTCGATAATAATTTCATTTGAATCTTTTTACTATATCATTGTTATAATTACGTCAACATGCCAGCATTAAATTATTATTTACAATTTAATATAATATATTGTACTTGATCAACAAGAATTTCCGCAAATATCATTTGTTTAACCGCATCCTGTTAATTATCGCAGCTCGAACCAATTAGAGTACGCCAAACAACGAAATTAGTCACAAAAAATACAAGACAGAATATTGTACTCTCGCGGAATACTTTTTTTTTCCCCTTTTAATAACTGCGCATTTTTATTGGGTTATTATTTCTCGTTTTCACGCGCGGCGCTATCATTGTCAATCCGCGGCAAAATGATAAGCTCGTTCGGATAAAAAATATGGGCGCGATATCGTGCAGTAATCTTAATCCTCTCGTTAAATTTCCACGGTCCATCGGTAATATCCGGGGTGTGAATAAAATCAGCGTAAATAAACGCATAACTTGCACGCGCGAAGAGGAAAAACGTTGCGGCGCTGCTTCTGGCGGATGAAATCTTCAGGAGAATCGCGAGCTGGACACGCCAGCGTCCTTCAGCTCGGCGGCCGAAGAATTATGAGCTCGTTTCCGGCCAGCGACATAAGCTCGTAAATTCACGTTGCCCGCCGAGCTGGATCCGATATGCAATTTCCATCAGGCTCGTCTTCTCCGCGTCGCCGATCATTTTTGCCCTTATCCGCGCGCGTGCGGCGGACGTGCTCGCTCGCCACAGTATAAACGACGGTATCAATAAACGGTCCATAAAATTGTCGAATTTATCGGCGCGACGATAATCTCTCGCCGGGTGTATTTTTTCGTCCGACCCTTTTTTTTTTTTTTTTTTTACCCTCCCCGTTTGCGAACGCGCCCACAGCTCGTGGTTTATCCCGTCAACGCGAATCGCGATGAGCCAGGAACGCTCACGCGGCCTGATTACAAATTCGAATTCGTCGCGTGCGCGCGATCGATATCGCGATAAACGAAAATGTGTCTCCGCATCCGAGATGCATCGTTGCGACAGCACGATACCGCGTCCGTGATTCAAAAGCGCTCGCGTTCCCGAACGCGCGTTGAAATATTTACGACGTTCCAGTCAGTTTGTTCGTTATTGCACGCTTATATATTATCGAGTGATATATTCAAGTGACTCTTCGCGCCGAATGTCTTCTCGGTATTATAAAAATGCTCGAGTTTTTTCGGCGCTACAAAAACCCAGCGTTCTCTTTCGATGCGAAAGCGTGCCCTATAACGCGCCTTTTAAACGATCACGTTGCCACTTTCGTCGAGTATTGTGGGGGAAAAAAAAAAAGAAAAAAATTTCGCGGTTAGGTCGCCGTGATTTTTATGAGCATCGCGATATTGAACGAACTGAACGGGAGATATACGGGCGACTGGATATCCCCTGGCAGGAGTAGGAGATCCCCGAAACGATCCTGGATCTACCGCGACAGAAATCCGAGATATGAAAAGTCCGCGATGCGGTTTCGCCATTGAGAAAACGCGCCGGTGGATGAAAGTATCTTACGGCGTGGCAGCAAAGCCGCACTAAAGCCGCCAAGTTAAACGAAAGTCCGTAAAGAGTGATTCAGCCGCGACGTTGAAAACGCAATACCCGCCTGCCACCTCATAGGTTTGCCTAGGAAAAACATTTTGCGCGACAACTCCGCACACATCGGATGTTGACATTATCTATGATCGATATACCCCCGCGTTTGCTGAATAATATTCAAAATTCGCACGAATTATATCTACCGTATCGTTCATGTATCTCATTATGTAAATAGGATTTTGCGAAAGCGTTCTGTTTGCCTCTTTCTAAACGAAAAACGTAAAAAAAACTACGTAGAACGAGACGCGCTTTTAATTAGGAAACTTTTTGAAAATATACAACAGGCAAACGTAAGAAGATTACAATATATACGGCTTCGAATTAATTGCTAAATTTTTTTTAATTGCGTTACGTTAATATTGATTATTCGGCGTTAAGCGCGAACCGCGGCTGATTCTACTGACGCTCAGGAAGTAGCGTGATCACGGCGAGGCAAGGGTTCGGGATATTTGCACGTGTCAAAGAAATCGAGCAAGCTGTCTCGTCGTTACGGCGAGTCAACGAAGCTGTCTTCTAGTTGCCGGCGCTGCGATGCGCTGCTTGCACACGGCCAGCATCCCGCATGAGCATCGCACCTGTGCTGTTGCTAAACGCGTACGTACGAAACGCAGACGATGCATGCAGCGACTACGGAATCCCTGCATTGCAATTTATGCTGATTTATATGCGCGACGGCTTGTAGTAGGAACCTACAACGGCGCTCGCAGCCCAATCTCTCTCTATCTCTCTCCCTCGTATGGATATGTGCATTTCGATTTATTTATACTTCGTTTTCTAATTCTATACATCGTTTGCCCGTGTGCGCTGTTATCGTCGCGCATTGCAAGTTAGTTAGGACCTAGCGAAACTAACGCCGACCATTAACGAGGTCCGCCGGACTTGGTATTTTTGCCGCATCTCTTTCGTGCAAAGCTCCAAATAACGCCGGTATTTTTATTGGATCTATTTGCCTATTCTTTTATACGTCGGCCGGCACGCATCTCGCAAAAAACAATCTCGCAAAATACCCTGGCACGGGAAAATTTTTTTAAGTAATACCGATGCGTTGTACACTATTATTTCTCATTCCGCGAATGTTTTTTTTTTTTCGATATTTTCTTTACGGCACGATATTTTACGATCAATTCTTGGGAGAAAAAAAGAGACTTGCGGTGATAATCTTTAATAATGATGAAGCTATTGCGCACATTCGTGGCCCCGGTAATAAATAATGAAGATAGGTTGGTCCGTCCGACCCTCTTCGTGTCCTACTACAGATATGTATCTGTTTACACGATCCCTTCTTCACTCCCGCGCGTGCTTATTCAAACGTGTCTACATCCACCCCGGCATTTCCCCGACCGCCATTTCTGCGCCATCCACCTAGTTGGCACGATCCTCCGGCTTTCCATGAAACCGCCCGGGCCAGTTCTCCCGGTACATACAACAAAGGACGACGTTCCTCACTGAATGCTAATTGACACCCAGCCGCAACGACCATGCTAAATTCTGTCCCAAAATTTCGTCTGCGTCGCGCAGCTAAGCATTGTTATTAGATCGATGTTGCCTAAATTAGCCGGGCTGCAAACCTGCCGAATATTATATTTCGGCGTCAATCCGACTCGTTTTGCAACGTAAATTTATTTATCTCTTTTCGATGTGAAATTTTAACGACCGGGAGATAGCTAACTGTCAATTTAACCAATTTAATAATTCATTATAAATAATTAAATTGCTCGTTTATTCGTCATAATTAATATCGGTCAATTTCAAATAAAAGACTTTTGCGGACCGCGCGCAAATGGAAAGAGGAGACCGTAATTTATTTTACTTATTTTATATATCAATTTAGCTGATCAACGCGAAATAAAACCTTGGCCAGACGCGCGACTTATTTCCCCGTGGAATTTGTACAGCGGAAGTTTGCTTAAAAACTCCAATGGCCATTGCAGCTGTCGTACAGTCTCGTAACTTTGCAAATTCACTCAAAGCTTTGTGAGAGAGCTCTTGCCTCTATCTTTTTATTTCTCTCTCCTTCAATACCTGTCTCTCGGGTCGTCACCATCCGTCGAACTTGATATTCGCTTTCTAGATTGATATTCTTTCTGAATCCTCAAACCTGCCGCGGTTTTCTCTCTTCGATTCGACATTTCGACAACGATAATAAAACAGAAACGCTCTCCTCTCTTTGCATGCGCGCGGCGTGTTTGCACAGACTTTTTACGGATGATTTTCGACGGGATCCACGGCGAAATAAAAAAAACAACCCCGACGGAATTGAGACGGTATGATAATTTAATTTTCGATGAATTTCATCTCGGCTTGCCGTGTTAGAAATAAGAAATGAGAAATGAGAGGAGAAAAAGTATCCTTGTTAATCGGTAACCAGCCCCATTCATATCCTCCCCTTTTCTCACGTACGTCGGTGGCGTAAAAAAAAAAAGAAAAAAAATTCTAAAAATAGGTGCACCCTTGTGAGACGAGACGGAGGAACGGCGGCAGACGACGAGATAAAGACATGCCCTTCTTGCCCCGTATTATAAATTGCGCCGTAAAAAGTATAATATATACGGTATAAAAAGGTTGATTGCCTCTCGAGGTGATCAGCGCTACTTAAGGCCCCATCACTTTCCATCCCGATAATTCAGCTTATCGCGAAAAAATTATTATTTAATTGTCAGAGGCTCTTGCAGCGCTTCTCAAGTTTTAAGCGTTCCCCGTAATTAGATTTTTCCGTCAAAATTTTCCCGCGGATAAGTCGATCTTAAGTTCATCGCGGAATTATGAAGGATGAGCCAATATGTCTGAAACATTCTTTTTAAACGTCTTCTTCATCTGATTAATTAATTCCTCGATGTACAATAACGCAGAGTCGAGTATCGAAAGGGGTGAAAAAAGGACATCGGACGAGAGAAGAAAGGAATCAATTTAAATTAGAACGCGTTCTCTTATTCGTTTCGTAGCTTTCTTTATTATAATATTACGTTACAATGATATATCTCTCTCTCTTATAACGAAAGTTGTAATACCTCATACTCGTATCACTGGAAATGCACACGACATACATATTTTGTAAGATCACATGTATTTTTTTCGGACTCGAGGGTTCTCGTATACATATGCAAAACGAGGTAGTTCATTTCTACTTAGTTAATCGTAAGATCTGTTAGGTTCTTAAATTATTACGGCCGTAGCCTTAATCTTAAGTAGCCAATCGCTGCAAAAATTCGAAAAATAGGTACATTGTTTTTGCGGTCTGGATTATTATTTTTTTTTTATTTTATTTATTTATTTTTTTTTTATTGCAATTAAACATAAACTGATACAATCGATGACGTTGATTTCATGCAATTATTTCTTTCGTCAATATAAATCTAAACTAGAGCCATTTTTTACGTTTTCTATATAATTATCAGCGAGAGAATAGCTATGGTCATTTTAAATAGAGATTTTATACATATAACTCTTGTGAAACGAGGTTCATTTCTGACACGTGCGATTAGCAATCCCCGTTTATTTATTCAAATCAAATGTTTCTCTCGTTACATTTCAATTAGCGACGATCGTACTTTCGCTCGCGACGTGTTTGTACAATATTATCTCCCGGCTAATGAGTCACTACGATGACGTCTGAGACGCAGCGGCTCCCTTAAGCCGAAGGGGCAAATTCTGAAAAATCGTCCGAGACCTTTTTACGCGCGGGCCCTTCGTCGCCGAGCATATATCATCGCTAAAGCCCGATAAGCCCTTGCGCCGGCGAGTCTTGTTATTAAGGCCTAAGGAGAAAAGGTACGCGACCGGATATCGGGAGAACGTAATCGGGAAATGACTCGGCTGCGACGTGTAATTTATGACGGAACTGTCCGCGCGAAAAGCCGATCGGCCATTTCGTCGCGCGGATCGCTGATTGTTTCGCGATTATCGATTTTCGTTTCGCACGAAGGAAGGCCATTTCACGCGAAGGAGCCCCGGATACTTACATGCCGGAGTCGTCTCTCTCTGGTAAATATATATGATTCTATTTCATTTTATTTATTCCCCGCCGTGCGTATCGTACACATTTGACTGTTATTACAGTAATAAATTCACCCGCACATGGGCACCGCTTTACATAATTCCTTTCGATCGAATTCAGCACATGCTCGCGAGCGCGTATATTTTACCGGTGAAAGGGAGCACCTCCGTTCGCCAAACGCGCGTTCCCTCGTCGCCGCCGCAGCTTTCGTCATTTGTTTTATTCGTCCGTCACCTAACAGCGAGTCCGTTAAACCAACCTGCCGTCATTAAGGCACCGGTGAGAAAAGAACGGCTGAAATTTATCTCCCTCGTGCGAGTTTTGTGTATTCGACGTGCCGTCCCGTGGGCGAATTCGCTATATTTTACAGATATCCACGGCGAGAAGGAAATTCCTGTTTTTGCTCCGCGAGGGAATAAAGATGAATATCTGAATTTTTCAGGTAAAATAAGAAAAATGAAAAAAGCGCGAGAGCGGTATATTATTCGTGAAGAAATACCTATATGTATTTTTTATACCGCGCGTCGTTTAGAGCTACTTACCGCGGTGCGAAATTACGAGGGCGGCGATAACAACGGGGAAGGAAGTCTCTTGCGTCGTGCCCTCGAACACCTGTCGCCATTTTCACGCCCCGTTACACGCGTTAGGTCCCGCAAACCGATCGATTCGGTTAAGTCGTCTGTCTAATCTAATAGGACGCGAGAGGAGTAGATCGATAGTGTTAATTACTCTAATTGTGTCTGCTCGGACCAGCGCACCGATCTTTCTCGTTCGATCGGCAGATTCGAACAGAGCGGTGGACGCGGATGATAGGCCGTCGATCTCCGATATTAACGCTACTGAAAAAAGCTTATTTCTTTTTTCGTTCGATTATATATCTCTTCGTAAGAAAAAAAAAAAAGAGCCGAATTTCCGTGCGCTCGTCATGAGATATGGTGGCTCTCGTAAAGATCGTAGGAGCGTGGTGCGCGCGCGAAGAAATATTATCACCTGAGAAAATGCTACGGAGCTAGGAAAGTCGACACGTACGAATAACGGCGGCACGAGAGAGATGGCAAAGTCTATTACGTCGCCTGCCATTATGGATAAAGCCGTGTGACGCGTTTCACCGTCTAGAAGGATGGTTCGTTGCGTGGATATGCGGGGGACAATGCTTAATGAAGTAACGTGGCCGCCAATAGGAGTAAACGCGTATACCCCGGTAAAAGGTCTTTGACGGGGGGGACTTAAGTCTATCAGCCGCGAAAATATTTTGTATAAGCTTATCAAAAAACGGAGAAGCGAGAGTGAAATGGTCGTGGAGAAAAAGGGGGAAGGCGAGAGGGTGAATATTCATCACATTCGCTTCGTTAGGCTTCTTCAGCCGTCTACAATAAGTACCGGTTGTCTAAACGCGCGCGGACTTAATGGGAACGTTTATCGAAATATGCAAATGCGCTCTTCACGGTCGTAAAAAATAGATCGCGGTGTCGAGCCGCGCGGTATCTTCAACTGGAAGTTGGACTCGAGGTATATTTTCATATGGATAAAAGCTCGTACGTTGAATCGCAACAATATAAAATATATACGTCGTAGATAAGTCGCTCGAGCTTCGATTAGCAAATCTAAATCGCAAACGGCGCTGCCTTGCTGCGGAGTCGGTGAATAAGCCATTCGAGTTTCCGTAAGCCTTGCGGGATCCGTCTTTTGTCCTGGCACGTTCGTTCCTTTGGAAGTCGGCCGTGTCTCTCGATGTCTCGTGGTCGATGAGCCTTTCGATAGCGGCGATGGCGGTCACTCGAGTTCCGCTCTGCGGTCTCTACGCGGTTTGTTTCTCCTCCGCTCTCCGTACGCTCGTCCGTCCTCGGCTCGGTTCACGCGCCTTGAAAGACGTTCGCTGCACCACGACGGCCGAGTCGCGCGCGAAGAAAGAAAAAGCGAAGGAATCCCGACGCTCGGTCACTCTTTTATTATTGCATAGCGGACTGCTGGAGAGTGTGCAAGTGAGCGTACAAGCCGTCGGCTTCCATCAGATCTTCATGGGTGCCCATTTCGGCCACGGTGCCCCGATCGAGCACGCAGATCACGTCTGCGTTCCTTATAGTAGCCAAACGGTGGGCTATGGTGATACACGTTCTGCCCTGCATGGCCTTGTCCAACGCCGCTTGCACGACCTGCACGCAGAAAATATCGGTTAATGCGATAGGCGATTTCCCGGGAACACGGCGTGAGTGGGCGACAACGATGACGAGAATATAAATGCGAACTGATCGTTTAAGAGGGAGAGAGAGAGCGCTTGGTCTCCTCAATGGTTAAAGATTTCGTGCGCCTCCATATCGCGCGCGGTGATTTTTTCGAATAAAAAAGTCGTTTATTTTTATGTAAATTATTATCAGAATATATATTTGAACATTAAATAATAAAAATAATGCGTATCTCGTGCATCATTAAAAAAAAAAAAAAAGATTACGCGGCAAATGGAGAATTATCTCCCTTATGGAATTTATGTCTCCAGCGCGGCATAAAAAAATTATTTGCCGCTTGTATAATTCATTTTTAAAATAGTACGAGATATCGTAAATTTTAACTCTCGGTATCGCGCATTGCATATGCATGACATCGATTCATTATACGCGCGGACCGTGCGTATACCGCGCGGAAGTGTTAAAAACAAATTAACGTTAATAATGCAACGTTGCACGTGCGTTCCTTGCGTTTTCGCGCTAAATTATTTAGTACGTCTTCCCAAAACTAATTTGGTAAATGCCGAGCAATTAGCGCGGGCGGTCGCGTTCCCGCGGAATGGCAGTTCAAATCAGAGGAACGACTAGGCGCTTTAGCTAATCGAACGTGAGGATTTCGGGCTTTCGTTTTACGGGACGCGACGACAAAAGGAGACACAAAGAAAGGGAAAGAAAGAGAGAGACGGGGGTTCGATGCGGAAACAATATTGCCGCGAAATTCATTTGGCCACGACGAGTAATTTCCCGACAGAGGCGTAACAACCGCTTGCTCGTAAAGCTGAGCATTTCCGATTGTTAGTACCGATAACACCGGCAATGGCGCGGCAGCCGAGCTCAAGAGAACTCGAGGGAGGCAACGAAAAAGGATTTAAAAAGAGGAAAAAAAATATATATATATATCGTTGTCGAGATCTATGGACCGTTTGATGGATTATCACGGCGCGCGGTAATCCTTTTTTTTCCGTTAAATGGAATTGCTTTACGCGCGGGAATGAAAAGATGTGATTGCGTGGCCGTGCAATTTGAGCCGGTGACAGAGGGCTGACGCGGGAGTATATCATCGGGCTTTAATCGAACGTGCGCCGAAATTATCATACAAAACGCGTGTCGGTATAAGCCACGTAATGAACGGCGTGCATGGGCACTATTTGGCCGCGCGCTCTTTGACTCGCACTTTCCGCCGATATTTTTCATCTCAATCCACCTGGGTCTCGTTAATATTCATCTCTCGCCGTGCCGCGCTCACCGCGCGATAGTTTAGACCGCCGCGAAATCGCCGCGCGGTCGACCCGGCTCTGCAGTGGATCGTTCGTATAAATACTCGGATATTTATTATCCAGCCTCTGGCCCGACTATCGCGCCCGTTATTGCTTATCGGGAATAGTTCCATTTGCAACATAGTTCCGCGGTGTTTACGCTGCGTTTGTTACACCGGCCGCTTCCCCGTTAAAAATGCAGAACGATTCGCGTTTGAATCGTGCGCGAGAATTTAATTAGGCGCCGTAACAATTTTTAACTTCTCTAATCATTGCCCCTGCAATCTGAAGTGAAATTATTCCCGGGGTATCAGTTTCTGCGATTTAATGTGGAGACAACTCTTGGGGGAAAAAAAAAAAAAAATAAAAAATTCTCTTTGCGAGGTTTGACTGTTTTAATTTTATTTTTCGCGTTGTGTTTCTCGTTACTTTGCTCAAAACACGAATATACGCTTGTTTCGTGCGGAGTAAAAGAAAACGTAGCTAAAATGGATTGACCTAAAAACCGGATGCTGACTCGAGGTTAAGCAACACGAGCGAATGGAACGGAAGAAAAAAATAAAAGAATCGAGTGTCGTGCGCGAACGCTATCTCCCTGTCGACTGAAACAGCGAAATTTTTCACGTGACGGGAGTACAACAGACGTATAGCGGTATTCTTAACAGTCGTATAGCGGTGGCATTATGAAGTACGGCAAATTTACGCCGAGCAAAATCCGCAGATCGTACCCGTGGGAGACGAGACACTAACCTCCGTCACTTCCGACGACCATTAACTCGATTGCCCGTCACCATCGGATTTTCGCGACAACGACATGGTCGTTTCTTTGGAAATTTTTCAATCAGACTTTTAATCTCGTCGAAAATTTATTAACAAATTTAATTTGTAGATAAAGTAAAGAAAAAAAAAATCATTACTCGCAAAATTACTCGTAAATAATTTCTTTTCAAAGACCACGGGACGGTTTTTACCTGTTCGCTTTGAGTATCAAGAGCTGAAGTAGCTTCGTCCAGTAGCAAGACTCGAGGATTTCTTAACAGCGCGCGTGCGATTGCTATTCGTTGCTTCTGTCCGCCGCTGAGCTGAGTGCCCTTCGACCCTAACCTCGTGTCGTAGCCCTAGATAAATAAAAAAGAGCTTTAACATTTAATTCACAATTTATTGCGAATAATTAGAACCTGTAGAAAATTGTTCGAAGCTGATCGCAATATTTAATTACGTTTGTCGCGCGTAATTTAAACACGAGTATTATAAAGTCGGTAAACTAACCAGCGGTAGCGATGAGACGAATGTATGGATGTTAGACATTTTGGCGGCCTTGATGATTTCGTCCATGGACGCCTGCCGGCTGTTGTCGCCGTAGGCGATATTTTCCGCGATCGTTCTGTCAAAGAGCACCGGCTCTTGACCGACGACCCCGAGCTGCGATCGTAGCGTACCTAGCGAAACCGAGGCGATGTCACGTCGGTCCAGGGTCACGGTACCGGTGATCGGATCGTAGAGCCGCTGTAACAGCTGGATACAGGTGGACTTGCCGCAGCCGCTTTGACCCACTAGGGCCACCATTTGACCCGGCTTGACGATTAAGTCTAACCCTTTGAGCACCGGCATCTCCGGCCGCGTCGGGTAGTGGAAGTTGACCTTCGAGTACTGTATCAAACCGTCTGCTTTCTGTGACGCAAAAGAAAAGGCGCGAAACGTTAAAGAGAAGATTCGAGCGTTAATCCCGTAATTTACGCCCCGCTTGTCGTCTAGAGACAAATCCCCGTGAAAACCGGAGCAGAGGTAGACGCGTTTCATTTCTTCCCATTCTTTCCTCAGAGCCGATCGTAAAGAGACGTTTATAGCAACGACACACTCCGGATTATGACTCGGGGGTGTTTCGCGATAGTATTACGCCTCACTTAATTTACATCAAGGTATTCTCAAACGCCGCTTGTTGATTTTCAACGAAACGCAAATTTCTCGCATCTTGAACGTAATTAACGATACGTCGCTCGGAGCGGCGTTATCAAACGGTCGTAAATTTCTAACGGATGTTAATATATCATTTGCACAGGCGTACCGACGTGCACGTGTACAAACACGATGCACTGCAAACGAAACAGAAAACCACGTTCCGATGCGAAGATTAAACATGCATCCGGCAATCAGCGGTATTTACGGCAAGGCGTCGCGGTAATTATCGGATTAATTTGCGCGTTCATCGCGCACGCTTCGCGAATTATCAGAATCGCTTGCGATCCCTCCGCGTTCTACGAATCGCAGTTATGTAAGCAGGTGTAACGTTGTAATCTGCGTCTCTTTCATTTTCGTTAATAATTCCTTAAATAACAGAGTGCTATTTAGCACGTTATAATACGTGCAAATGCCGCATGACTCTGATTTTGCGTCTTGCGATAAGATAAAAGCGCTATTAAATACTTTTTTATAAAAATATTAAAAAGATAAAACAGATAAAATTCGTCAGATTGTTAATAATATGACTTTCTTTGTCAAAATTACTTTGGAAGTCTGTGCAATTTTTTTCTTGATCTTTTTTTTTATATATGTTATACGTAACATACTAAAAGATTTCTTCGCTTTTAATATTAACGATTAATTTGGTTAGTCTGATTATTCAGTTGGAAACTCATTTACTTCATTTACAAGGGAAATTATTCCATAATGAAACACGCAAATCACGTCGACGTCCAATGGTACTTGGCACGTGCGTTAAAACAAATCACTAAGGCTAATAATTTTACGATTCAGCGGCCAATTTAAATGCCGTGTTCCCTGTCGCACGAATTTCGATTAACTTCGCAAGGGATTAATTAAAAGTTAAAGCTAATTATATACACATTCTGCTCTTTATCGTTTTACATTCTTCGACAAGTATTCTACTTTCTCAATAAAATTTATGTAATTGCACGTCTTATCTGCCTTACGGTCATTGTTATTACTCAACGCTGAACGCATCGGCGATTTAGGCAAAGTTAATAATTTAAATTTTGCAAACTGTTCATTCAATGATAATCACTAAACGCGCGCGTGCATCGAAGAGAAAATGCGCAACGCCGAAAACGCCGCGTGTGTAGACCACCGTGCTGTATATTCGCGGTTTACGCAACCGAGTATGCGAAACACGAAAGCAAACTTACCCAATCTAAATGCTTATCCTCTGATCCTGGCGGCGACGAGATTTCTGGCACTCTGTCGAGCAGCTTGAAGACCTTGCCGGCCGAGAGCTTCGCGGTATTAAAGTTAGGCGCGAAGGCGAGCGCCTGCCCGAGCATCCACGAGCCGAAGATTAACGCCTCCGACACCTTGATGACTTTTTCGTAGCTCAGTCCTTCCCTCGCCACTAAGTAGCCGCCGTAATAAAGACTTATAGCGTAGCCGAACATCGGCACGGTTTGACCGCACGAGTACACTATTCCTCGCAGCCTGTTTCTGACTCTGGTCGCCCGCGCGACGTGATCGAGCTCCGTACAATATCTCTTGAAAAAGACGTCCTCCTTGTTCAGACTGGCGACCGTGCGTATGTGAGTTATCGCCTCGACGGCCACTCGAGTGGCCGACTCCATTTTCTTCTTTTCTTGCATACCCTGACCGCCCATGACTCGCGCCTCGAAAAAGACCGCGGCGAGCACTAGCGGGATCGACACCACCGAGACCAACGTCATTTTCCACGTGTAGTACAAAGATAATCCGATTCCAATTACGAGGGTTGAAAAGGCTTGGAGCATAGAGCCAACGCGAGTACCTGTCGCGCCTTGAACGGCCGCGGCATCCGACGACAACCTCGCGCAGAGCGCGCCCACGCTGTTTTTGTCCTCGTCGTACCAGCCCATTTCTTGCTTTAACATCGCGGTGAATGCCATTTTTCTTATTCGCGTCGTCATACGCACGCCAGCCAAGCCGAACATATGCATCTGCAGCAAAGTGCTGATGCCGGTGACTATGCCGACGACGATGAAAAGTATCGAGAGGATAATAGTTTCTTTCATGACCTCGTCGGCATCGGGATAATTCAGAATCTTGTAGATATCACCAAATAGTATAGCGAACATTGGGAAGGAAGCACCCACTGTCGCTGCCGCGAGACATCCTGTAATTACGAGACAAAAAAAATTAATTTTAATCTTACTATATTTTTATTTTATATATTAATAAATTTAATAAGACATAGATGTATTAGGAAATTTTTTTTTTGTTATTAAGATTAATTAAAAGTTAGGAATTACCGATTAAATTTAATGGCCACTCCGGTCTGTTCAATCCGAATATCCTCATCATAGGCGCGTTGTAAGGTTTCTCGGCCTCGTCCAGTTCCTCGTTCTCGTCCGTAGATTCCGATCTCGCGAGTGAGAGTCTGTGAGAATGCGCGGACAGCGTTGAGAATTGTTTGTTCAGCGGTGGGTTTATCCTCATCTTCGGGCTCGACACCGTGGTCTTGGTGACAGGCTTCGCGACTTTATCTAGATAGTGCCGAATGACAAAGAGTTAGTCTCAAACGTTCCGTAGCTAGGCGCGAGTAAGTTTTAAACGCACCTTTAGTCATGGCCTCAGCATGGGCGGAGTGGAGTCCGTAATAATACTTTTTGAGCGCCATCAATTCCTCGTGAGTCCCCTGCTCGACGACGATTCCATTCTTAATAAACACGATTCTGTCGACGTTCGTGATAGTAGATAGTCTGTGACTGACTATTATTGTCGTTCTTCCCTTCGCTGCCGCGTCAAGAGCCCTTTGCACGGTCGCCTCGCTGTGAACGTCTAGCGCAGACGTCGCCTCGTCCAGCAGAAGAATCGCCGGATTTCTCGCCAGCGCGCGTGCGATGGCGATTCTTTGCTTTTGTCCGCCCGACATCTGAGAGCCTCTCTCGCCCACTGGACTGTCGTATCCCTGAATTGGCAAATTGAAATTAAAACGCGACATCCGGAAACGCGTGTTAAAAAAAAAATTAATTAAATCGTATTTATGCGGTTAATTACCCGAGTGGAAATTTATTTAGCCTATCTGATTTTGCATCTAGTGATTAGATTCTGAAGCTCATTGCTGGACAGTTTTGCTAGACAGCCACGAGATGAACCACGAATCGGCTAGCTAATTATTAGGTAACGGTGGGAATAATTTCTACTCGGGTATATTTTTAATTAATCTTCAATGGGATGACCGCGCCGGATTTCATTTTTCCAACGACGCGAGAGCCGCGCGACTAAATTGTGGCGCGTACAAACGTAACGAGATAAACGAAATGTGTGTGCACACGCGGACAGCGATCCAATGGGACTATCGCGAGTATCGAATTCACCTACCGATAATCCGCTAATAAACGCCTAATCGTTGACACTGGCGTAATCTCGGATAATGTTATTTGGTCGGCGGAGTTTAACACGCGTGTTTTATCGGCTGTTTGCGCGTTGACTGCCGGGCACACCTGAGACTATTGTTAACACATCGCAGCGTGCGATAATATCCAATCGGAAAATTATTACGCGAAAGATCGCGCCGCGATTTTTCGTCGCTATTTAAATTATTTCTTTAATTACGTTCCGCCGAAATTTAATCTTCCCCTTATTTAACCGAGCATTAACGATTAGCTTCGCATAGTTTTTTTTTTAATTAACAAAACGATTCGGCATATTTCGAATAAATGCGTTAAAAAGTTCGATAGGAGAAACAATACAGAGTACAATATCTTGGTTCGGCTTTCAATCGCGTGACAACGCCGACGTATCCGCCGGCTCTGTGACTTCCCGACGAAACTGGCTGAATCAATCGAACCCTCTCGCGTCGCGGCACGACCAAAAGGAAGCTATAATTCCGCACGGGCAAAGGGCGAGGCGCGGGTGGAATACGAGAAAAGGGCGGCGGCGCTCACCTCCGGCAGTTTGCTGATGAAGTCGTGAGCGTTCGCTTCCTTCGCGGCTTTGATCATCTCCTCCTCGGTAATGCTGTCATTTCCGTAACGGATGTTCTCGCGTATCGTTGTGTCAAAGAGCACCGGCTCCTGGCCGACCACGCCGATGTGTGAGCGCATCCATTGAACGTTGAGCGTCGACACGTCTACCCCGTCCAGCAGGACCTGTACGGAAAAATATGGCACCTCTTGGTGAAATTGTCTCGCTCTCTCTTTGTAGACGCGCGTACAGAACCTCGCGCTGACATCTCGAAACAAGAACCGATAGTCGGAATGATAACGCGATAGACTCCGTTTCGAAATAAACGCTGCGAGTACTTGCAATTAGAAGCGCGGCGGGAAAACGTTCCTAACAGCCATAAAATTAAGAAAATTACAGTGTCGGTAGTTACGAAATTAGTAACCGTACAACCATAACGAAATTCGTAAAGCAACGTGTGAAATTTAGCGCTGTAAAGTAACGCTAAAAAAATCACTACGTTTTTATATACGCGCAACATAAAGGCAATCTATGGGAAACTGCACGTATGTGGCATTTTAATATTACACGTAACTAAAAGGGAACTTCTAGTTTGCAACTTTATTGAACACCCCGACGCGATGTATTCGTCGAATGGAACGTGATAAAAAGCCACAGGGTATAAAACGTAAAATGTTTATTACACGCAGGATGTTGCGTTACTACACCCGGCTACTTCGGCGTCGTAAAAATCGCTGTCGCATTAATAAAATTGCGACGATATTTCTCCCCGTGCGCGATCCCGATCGCGCGAGATCCAACGACGTGGACCGTTTCGCGAGGAAAAGCTCGCTTCTCCCATGTCGCGAAATTTCCTCGCCGCGCGCTCAAAGACGTTCGGCGGAAAATTATGAAAAATATATTACAGGGATGACGGCGGTAAAACAATTATTTCCCGAATAACGCCAAAATAAATTACCGCAGCGCGGCGCCGTTTATTCAGCGTCACTGTAATGTCGCGAGGGATAAAAACGTCAGTGAGACATTTATGGCGCTATATGCGCGGTTATTAACTTTGTTCGCCACGTAACGCCCGTCATAGTATGCGAGCCCCGTCGCTTTCTATGCGCCTTTGCCATTAAAAAATTTCACATAAACCGGCTTACAATAAGTCTTTCGCGTAAACAAAGGATAAAATGCGACGTTCAAAAGTTTTACGCCCGCCGAGTTAACGGGTTTTTTTTTTCTTTTTTTATTTTATTTTTACTCCGCATTGCGTATGCGTTCAAAATAAATGACGCGAGGCAGGAAGGTATATATATTTTAAAACGAGGGAGAAGAGTATAGTCCGATTGATACGGTCACTACTGACCTGCCCGTCGAGGGGATCGTATAGCCGCTGGACGAGCTGCAGACAGGTCGATTTGCCGCATCCGGATTCGCCCACGAGCGCTATCGTTTCTCCGCGATTGATCCTCAGGTTTAGCGCTTCGAGCACTTGAACGTCCTTCCGCGCCGGGTAGCGGAACGCAACGTTTCTGAACTCGATCTCGCCGTTGACGGTGTCCAGTCGTCGGCCCTCCTTGCTGAGGCTGTCGATCGTCGGCACGCGGTCGATGACGTTGAAAATCGCGGCTGCCGAACCGCGGGCCATGGCAAACGCCTCGAGATGCGGCGAAGTCAGGCCCATGTTTTGCGCGCCGGATAAAACGCCGAAAAATACGACCACTAATACTGCCGGCGTGTACTCCTTTTCTTCCTTGTCGCGGTCCTCGAGAATCAATTTCACCCCGTACCTACGCACGCACAAAAAAATAATCTGCTTTTTAGTGATACACGCTGCTTTAGTTTTAAATACTTGTCGCAAAATTTGACCGAGAGAAATAATCGAAAGTAAGGAATAATCCGAATAATTTATAAAACGTTTATTAGTTTATTGAGTAAAAAAATGATATATCTTATCGTGGAAGCCAGATATTGAGTTACAACGCTCGCGATATCTAAGTTATCTCATATTTTTAAATATCTACCGAGCAACAAAACGAGTTAAATTTGTGCAAATAACGCGGCGCGTGTCTTTTCGAAAAAAAACTGCGCATTCTCACCAGAACGCTAAAGCGTAGCTGAGGTATATGATGAGCCACATGATACCGCCGCCTATTCCGGACCACATGCCTCGTCGGATGCCGGTTCTTTCCGCGGGTTCGAGTTTTTCCGAGTACCGCTCCACCTCTTTCTGTTCACCGTTGAAAGCGACCACGGTCCTGATGGCGGCGAGGACTTCCTCGGCGACGTTACCGGCCTGGCCGTATGCCGCTAGTTCCTTAGCCGAAAGAGAACTCTGCATCTTCGCGACGAAAGCTGTGGCGATTATTATTACGGGCGCGCAGCTTAACATGACGAGAGTCAGTTTCCAGCCGTACACAAATGAGATAATGACGGAATAGACGAACGAGGATATTAAATACGTGATAATGCATAGCTTTTCTCCGATGCCGTCCTTCATCTTCTCTAAATCCCTATAAATAAAAAAAAAAAACGAGCGTTATTTTATTTTTACATTTATACAATCGTGAACATTACAATTAAATAATTTTTCTGCTGCCCCGTCGCATTCAATTTAATTTCTTTTTTTACGTGATATATCGAAAGTGAATGTCAAGGTTTAGCTTTAACCCATGCATGGAATTGAAGCCTCGATAGTCATTGACGTTTATCAGCATCTGATGTCATTTCGTTTTTTTTTCTTTTTTTTTACAGACTATCTGTCACAAAATTAAAAATCTTTTAACAATCTACAGCCGATTGATGAAAAAGAATTGATTTTTATATCTTCCACTCATGCATTTTTTTCAAATAGAGCAAAATCACTGAATGACAATGCACGTTTATCGTAATCAAGTGATTACTCGACTTGTAATAATTATAATTGTACCTAATGGTATGCGATTAGAACGTAATAGCTTATCTCTCGTTAAACGTTTTCCTCTCCTATCTTCGTTGCGATACAGAAAAACGTAACCACGAGACAGGTTATCTAGCGATAAAAATTAACATATTTGCGATTCACGCTGTTAATAACTTAATACGAGCCCCCTCGTCCAATTACTATACGGTGTAATGCAAGCGGAGGCAGAGACAGTGTGGGAACAGGCTTTTCGAGTTTCGAGCAAACGCCCACCTGTTGATGAACACACAGGTTCTCGCCTCCTGAACTTTGCTCCTCGCCTCCCTTCATCCCTGCGTTTACATCGACAGTCTCGAAAATCGAAGGTACAACGTCCTCCCTTTGAGAACGCACCGCCGCGTAGAAACACGAATATCGTCTTCGAGAAAATTAGTGAGTCTTCTAATTTTTTTTATTGTTATTTGTAATTAGGGTCTTTTAATAAATAGCACGTGTGTAGCGCGCGTATGGTTTTTTCTCATAATAAACAAAATCTAGATGCATAATAAAAATTATAAAAGAAAAAAAACTTACTCATTGATTCTGCTAGCGAAGTTAGTCGACGTGTTCGTGTCGTACCACGACATGTCTTGTCTAAGAACGGCTCTTAGGAACATTTTGCGCACCCTGGAGATTTGTCTTGTGGCGGCGAGATTAAGTATGTCGACCATGAGCATCGCGAGAACAAACATAACCGCCGATAATGCCGCGCAAGCGATACTAAAAGCCACAGAATCGTCATACAGAGCGTCCATCCTTTCTTCGAATGTTGCGTTAGGATATCTGAAATATTTGCATCACAATAAAATAATATTTTATCTGGTCGGTCATAAAAAAAATTAATTAAAAAAAAATTTAATAAACTGGTAAAAAAAAAAAAATATTAAACTTAGTTACTCACAAAACTTTACCGCCTCCGAACAATGGCAATATAATAGTTGGCGTGGTTGTATCGTTCTCTCTATTACGATCCAAAAGCATAGTGCTGAATTCACCGTATTCGATAATTGCAATTGGAATGCACAAGCCAACGAGGCAGCCCAGTATCAAAGATGAAAAGACCATCGTTATCTCACCCCATGTCGCAAATCGAAACTACATAAATTTATAACATTAATAACTTATTAATTAGAATATGCGAATCGATAAGTAAATAAAAGTAACATGCAATGTATTTGATGTTATAAGCACCAGGTGTGAATTTTCCAAAAGTTTCACGAATTATTCGGCGCGGATAACATGCGCGTTTTTGAATGATTCAGCAGCGCGGATTTGCGCTTTCCGAGAGATTTAGCTTGCAAAATTAATACCCGGCTAACCATGATTAACGAGCGTTCACGCAACGTACTCCCACGCAAGAACAATCATAATTGACCGAAAAAACGTATTCGAATTTACGGGGTCGCGAAAAATATCGTTCGAGTTCAATTCCAAAGCGTGCAGGAGAGTTCACGGTCTATTAAGTGGGAATTATAATGCGGAAAATTATACAAATGTATCCCGGCAATGAGTCATTAACTGTCGTTTATCACAGGGAGCGGGATCATTAATCACTGTCGCTCGTTCGAGATCCTCCGCAGATGTCGCGATCGGGGGAGAAGTAACATTCTTAAATGGTTTCGTCGGCGGATCACTCCACCCCTCACAGAAAGTGTATTCCATTTCGTTTATAGAGCGACATCGCGGAAAAAGCGTGTACGGGGTGTCAAATATTCCTTTGCGTTTTTTTATTTTTTAATTTTTTTTTTACTTGCGTTGTTAATCGATTTATTTTAAGTGGCGTACTCGCACGCCGATAATTTTTCCGAGTTGCGACGGTTAATTTTTATCTTAAAATTTCGAGAGTCGTCTTTGATTTTCGATAACGTTTTTGCGAATGAAGATAAGAGAGTAGAACGATGTGGAGCACCCCGTATATTCTCGATTCCTCAAATGTACGATCTCCGCCGCCGCAGGGAGTGTCGCGCTTGAAATTCGACCGAGGACACCCTCATAAATTATTCCACCGGGAAAACTCACCAGTTTGTAGTAAGGCACGGGTGGTAGCGATGCTGGCTCCGACGGTTCGGCCTCCTCTTCCTCCTTTGTTTGCGATGGCACAAATTCCCTGCCGAACACAAGATGCAAATCATTAATCGAAATCCTTGTTAATCCTCGGGATTAAAATTTAATATTTATTCGACCGGGTCGATCTTCCGCGCGTATTTCGCTCAGAGCGGCCAATTTCGGGATAACGTGACACGTCAGTTTAAATTTGCCAACAAGTGCAGCGGGACGAATTTTCGTGTTTTTTCTCCGTTCGTTGGCTGGACCGAAATAACAAGACTGGATACATCTCTCGCGATAACAGAGAATGAAATTTGGAGAACGAGCGTTGGGTATCTAAAGGATGAGGATTAATTATACTATGTTACATTTTTTTTTTATGATATTTGAAATTGTGTGTAACCGCAAATGAAATAGGGTAATAACTCAGTGATACGGTTATTTTTATGAAACGATAAAGAGAAGATGATTCCGATGCGATAAACATCTTGATAAAAAGCATGCATTTTTCCTTGCACGAAATTATATATCGATCCGTGAAATTTTTAGCCCTTTTTGGCACCATATTAAGGTGTCAATAAGTCGACGAATCCTGTCACGCACAGTGGTCCATTATCCAGTCTCTACGTGCCACATTTATTTCTAGATATATACGTGACAATCTGTAACAAGCTCATTCGTACATTGCTTTGCCATTTTCCTGTAGCATGTATTCAGCTTCGTATTTATCCCTCTCCTTGTCTTGCTGCGTGTCTGAAATAAGACAGACAAGACCGTACACACAAAAAAGTTCACAGACACATTTAAATGCAAAGCGTGCTGCAAATAACGTGTCACTGTCGTTTATTGCATTTAACCGCGAGATAACGCGGTGACGGCGAGAGATTGACGGATTTCATACTAGGTGTCTTTATGCATTTTTAAATCATACGCTGCGCGTCAACTGGATTATTACGTTTCTCGTTAAAACACGGTAAAGCCATTATCAAATGTGACCTTTATCTGACTCGACCGCGATCGCATTTTTAGAACGACGCGTTATTGCCGTACCGAGGGAAATTATTCGACGAATCTACTAAAAAGCTCTTCGGCTAGAAATCGTGAATCAGACGGAGGATCTCCGTAAATCGGCAATTTGAGGATCAACGAGGGACGCGGGGTGGGTTTTCTTCTCGGGCAACTCGGGCGGGAGCACAAAAACTATCCGGGACCCGTGAGAAGTTTGCGACGCCGTCGTCGGCAAAGCCCGGGAACCAGAAGAGTAGTCTTGGGTGAGAGACTTTGGCGAAAGTCGACCAGCCTCTCTCCGTGGGGGCTCCATTAGCGACGTAATTGCTGTTAGAAACTCCCCCGACAAATCTACGATCGGCGCGGAATATAGGAAGCTTTGCCACCTGAAGTAATAACACTCCTGCGCATACTCGAGGACGACGTATTAGCGTCAGCGTATTTTCGCGGAAAATTCGTCGGCTACAGTTTCGTCGCGTCGGGCACGAAACTTGCGCGAAAATTTATTCTGGAAATTATTGAAGGCAGATCTTCAGCGTGACGGAAAGCGCGGATAACGAGCTGTTGTTCCGCCGCTTCTTTCGAGAGGGAACACGTATCTTATGAATGTTTTCGTCGCGCGTAACTGATTCTGAGAAAAAAAAAAACTTTCTTAGTTATACGACCCTTGCAAAAGCATTAAAACGAGTTTAGTCTTGAGACTTTCAACAATAAGACATTTATTGCCTCTTAATACATTCTTCTCGTAGTAATTGAATAATTCGTAATTCACTTTTATCGCGAAACTTAAATGAGATCTACCGGACTTGCAGTCATTTAATGTACACTAAGGTGATCACTAAAAAATGAGTAATAAAACAGTTGTTTTCAATAAAAACTTTTTTAATGTCGTCATATGAGATATATGGTTTTCTGTTTGCGCTAATTGCAAAGAGCGCTTAATAGGCAATTAATTTACGCGCAAGTAATTATTTATGATCGCGATAAAAAAGCATAATAATCCAGTAGACTGTAATTTTTCGTTCAAATTTCGAAATTATTTTATATTTTACAATTAATAAAATACTTCTTATTCTGTATTCATTTATTAATTTTTAAATGCCGACGATAAAAGATTTGCTCTCCTGTGATTAAATAACAAGTACGATAATCACACTAAATTATATTTTACGTCGATAATTGAACAATTAATATAAAAACGTTTGCACTTTCGTGAAAATTTTTGCGAACACAAAGCGAACAAAAGACAGCATTAAATATTAATTATACCTGATCAAGTTATACCTCATATCGTTATATGATATGGAATTAAGTAACATTTTATCAGATTTTCAATTAATTCGTTCGACTTTCGCGAGTCGATTGTTCGTAACTTAATTCCATATTAAATAACGCGATAAAATGCGATAAATAAAAAGCTGACTTAAGCGACCAAGACTTACGTTCGATACAAGTACTTACATCTCGATAGGATTTTTTCCTGATGAGAGTTGTGATTTGCTCTGAGCGTCTCCATTTGAATATCCGGTGACCCCTCGCGGGGGCTCGTGGATAACGGATAAATTCGTTGCGTCATTGTGCATTCTTAATTAACGACTCTGCAATCATAAAGAGGAAGGAAAATTGTAAAGACATTTTGCAGTGATTTAACTCTTCGATTGAGTCGGACAAAAATCGAGTTTACAGTTAATTGATTCTTAAGTCGTTAAAATTTTTTGCCTCCTTCGTCTTTTAGCCCCAACGTTCTTGTCTCGAGCAGTACGCATGTCGGACAAAAGACGAGATTTCTTATTGAAGTATCGAGCTCGGAAGTGAACGGCTTGCTCGAATCAAACGCGGTGCGCGCAGTTAATCATGCTAGCTGCGACGCAAATAGTACCCTTATTTACTCCCGCCATTATCCACTATATCATATGTTTGCGTGTCGAAATACCTCAGTCTAAACAATGATTAGACACGGCGCCGACCGCGTTAATTAATCGATCGGCCGCTACAAACTATTAATTCTAACGGCAAATTCACTCGATGGTTCTCCGCTAAAGTATCCCGTTTCCGGTCACGCGCGCCCACGGTCCTCTGTAAAACAGAAAATGTCTGCTCGCGTTTTCGATACGTCGAATAAAACGAAACTCCATCCGGCGGCTTTTCCGATATGCAGACGGGATATCAAGTTCGTACCGGTAAAAAAAAAAAAAGAGAAACGGGCGATGGCACTGGGGCGAAAGGTCGACCAGGAACGACGTTAAGGCTCGTCAGGGCTTTTAAGAACGTGATGAAAAGCATCGGCGAACAAGGCCTCGTTAGAGCAGTGAAAAAGCACTGACGAGGGTCGTTTCACGCGGGCTCTCGACCGATCCGATCGAATGGATCGCGGGTCCGCGTGATGACGCGATTACGGGCTTTTTCCCGACAAGCCCCTCGTGCCTCGTAAGTACGGGGCGAAAGAGTTAAATTCTTTGCAATTATGCAAGTCGCGCCTTCAACATTCTTTTCTCATTCAAATGTCTCGCGTGTTTTCAATATTCCATAAATCTATTTGCCCGCCGTGTCCATGTGGTCATTATCACAGCCCGGTATTCTATCGTGCGAACGTTATCTCTACGGTGACGTGCTCAAAATGTGGACGCCGTTAGAATCCGTACGATTATTTACCCTTTTAGTAACGGTATAACCTTCCTTCGTTATCGTAACTTCCAATTAGCTCGAGACAACTTCTTATCACTTGGCCAAGTTTCGCAGACTAAATTCTGTGGACCCTGCTTAGACTAAATTACTGAACCCCGTCGAATGAGATGTAACCGCAACAGGGTTCGTCGTCTTCTATTCAACGTGATACCTGCCGTCAGAGCTTCGCCAGTCCCGTATCTCCGTATCATTATTGATCTCGCTCCGCTGTTTCGCAGCAAAACGAAACGCGGGTGAATTATCCGCTCGAAAATTAATTGCCGAATCTGTCGCGCTAAAAGAGAGCTACGTCTTTGTTTTCCTAACTAACGGGGGACCCTCCCTCTTTTTATCTCCCGTTCGAAATATTGAAACGTCGAAGGCATTTAAACTCGTTCGCAAAAGAGGATAGCGACGTCAGTTTTAGATTATCCTATTTCACGGTAGGATTTCCCGATTTCATTTGTCGCCCGGACTTCAATAAGCTCACCTTCAGGCGAACGGGATTTTTTTTCTCCGCCACTTCGCAAGGGCGGGGTTTATAAAATTTTCCTCTCGTTTCAGCTGATTTAACGTAACCGACTTACCGGCTGTGACAAATAAATTGTCTCGTTCGTGAGAATCACTCTCTTTCTTCTTAAAATCTCTTTGGAAACTTTCAAGTATCAAGCGCGAGATTATTTTATGCGAAACTAAACGCGTGTAAACGCGTATAAAAATATATCATCGCTAAAAAAAAAAAAAAGAATTACAGATTATTTACTTTTGTTTCTTTTACGTAAAAAGAAATAGTTTTGCATTTAATAATTTTTAAATTTTGGGACCAGACCGTATGCGTTTGTCTATTGCGATACCGCTGCGTAGCGGACGGCGTTGTGGCACAGTTAAAATCGGCCACGCAGAAATTGAGGTAGATCAACTAACGCGCGGACGACCGACTCTTCGCGTTTAGCGTTATCCTTACTTTGATGCGCGCCAGCGAACGAGCAGCGGATCGTATGCGTGTCTCGCGCGCGCGGTGCGAAAGCATCGCGTCATGATTTCTTTTAATTAAAAGTAAAAAAATATTAAAATAAGATTTACTCTCGCGGCGCAAAGAGAGCCAAACGAGAAAATAAATTAGCATCAGCGGCAATAATTGATTTAATTTGATTCAACATATTTTTTCGATAGAATTTTTTTAACAATAAAGAAATACATATGAAACGGGCAGAAGGAAACAGTTGTGCTCGAAAAACAAGGAATCCGAGTGTGCCTTCGAATGTATCCGCGCAATTTTTATCCCTTTCTTCCAAGGCTCGTAAATCATCGATTTAAACGAAACTCGGGCGGAAATAGCCGTCACCGAGATGCCGAGATGCCGAGATGCATTTGTCGCGTCACGTCGCCCGTCGCGATACAGCTCCCGCACAATACGGCCCATTAATGACGGAAAGGTTATTGTCGAGGGGAAGAATGGATGTTGGATATTCGCAAGGCTTTCGGAATAAAGAACTTTGCGCGCGGGCTGCTAAGACTTTCATAACGTCGCTTGACTTTCCCAATATACGTGGTAACGTCGTTAGGACGGAATCACAAAGTAGAGTGGAGACCAACAAACACGGGGACCGCTTTCATTTCTCAGCCGGCGCGCCACCGCCGCGCACCGTCGCGCCGTTGAAAAATCGCGGCTAATTGAAAAAATTGCAAAAGTTGCGAAAACTTTCGTCGGTAGTCGTCGCCTCCGAGGTGCCCATCTTTCGCGCTCACGGAACTCCATTAAGCTCGAAAACTAATTTCCCGACCGACCTCCAACGGCGAGAGGCGATGTCTCGTAATCCTCTGCGGTCCGCGACTCCCGGGACACGTGTCCGGGAAATCGGCAATTTATTATTTCACGACTCGCGGCGATGGTTCGGATTAATCTTTGTTAGTGCAAAAATTAGCCTCTCTTTGAGATAACTAAGAATAATTACGCCTCATAATTCAGAGAAAAAGAAAAAAAAAAACGGCAGAACATTTTAGGAAATATCTTACAGCTACTTGTATTTAATTATTCATTAAATTTGCCCAATCAACTGAGATCTTTCGCATTTTCATTGCTGAAAAAAGGAAAATAATTTTAATACTAGCTGGTCGCGAATAATTTTTGTCCCTTACCGGAATGAGCATCTGTTTTCGCCGTTTGGCGGTCTCAATGTAATTAACACGACGTTCCGTCAGCACCCACCGCTGCTTTGTGGGCCTTGGGGTTCGTTAAGCTCGGCAAATTAATTTCCATCGTACTTTCAAACACGGCCGCGATTCTTGCGGTTTGCCAGTGAATGCGCGCGTTACGAAGTACGCCGCGCTCGTAATGCAGCGATTCACGACCGCGCTTCCGCATCCGTTTTGTCGGTTCTCCCGGTTTTCTTTCTCCAAAATGGGGGACAGGGGTAGGAGGGAGATGATGCCACGGAGACGGAAAACGCGAACGTAGAAGTGCCAAAGCCGCGGAGGAAAACGCAACGCGGATTATTCGCTTAGCGGTAAATTAAATCTAACGAGTCAGAGAGAAAGTATTCGCTCGCATTGCCCGAGTCGTGAGGAACACGACCGTGCGAATCCCAGCGAAATGTTAAATCCACGGTCAGCGTTTTTCCCCCCGAGTTTTCGACTTTGATCGTCTTTGAATTATCCGGCTGCGCCGGCGCGCCGTTCCGGAAGTAGAACTAATTCTAACTTGGCGAAAAACCTTACGAAATATCATGAAATTAAAATGAGAGGTACTTTCTAATTTATCTTGCGTTATCAATCGCGTTAATCTTTATATCCGACGCGACTTCTAAAATTATAACAGTGCCGCACAGGTCAGATAGCGGCGATCGATTAAGTAAGACGAGATTAGATTCGACTTACTTCCGCCGCATAACGCAATAAAATTTAACTACCGGCTCGATCAGCTCGGCCATTATCGTAGCATTTAGCTCAACGTCAGATTCGTTATCGTAAAATCTCTTTTTTTATTCGTAAAATATTCATGTAGACGTATTGATGCTGTAAGTTAGTAAAGACAAAGGAAAGATCGATGACCGTGCGATACATCATGCCGAAGATTAATCTAAGATTTGATATCTTCGCGGAAGGCAAACTTCTGTGAACGAGAAAAAAAAAAAGAAAAGATCCTTGGATGAACTTTGTTAATTGATGTTGAACTGCGGTAAAAAGTTGCGATTTTCTTTTGTAACAAGGAAACAAATAATCGCGCGGCAAATCGATTCGGAATGACGGGGCAAAATCTTGCACAAAACTCAAGGGGATAAAGAAAATTTTTTTATTCCCTAACAATATAAAAAGAAAGTATGTGAACTTGTTAATTTAATCCTTTAATTACGAGAGTCGTATAATTAAATTTTTACGCCGAGGTCAAAGCGTCAGCCACATTTATCTCGACTTCAGCCGCGACCATTTAACACGATAGTCGAAGAGCTCTTTCGGAGTTTTCGAGATACTTTCACCGTACTTTTTCGGCATACGTCGCGGCGAAAGGGTTGCGTTGCAAACTTTAACGTTTCGAAATAACGAGATAAAACGGGGGTTGGAAATTTGGTTTGTGCCGGGAACGTTCTTTTAGAAGCTAATCGATTCGTGGCCACCGTGGGACCATTTCGCAGGATCATTCCTGCTAAGGCGAGGTTTTATCCGCCGGGATACGCGGAGTATCTCGATGTAACCTGCGAAAGGAACAACTGACTTCACCCCAGGAGACATCGCGCCTCGGAAATACGATGGAGAGAAAAGTCGTGAAACGAGTTCTCTCTGTAGTTCTAACGCGCGCGGGTCAGCCTGCCATCGTGCACGGGCTCGGAGTGGTAAATTCCGCGAAAATCGATGAAAATAGTGCGACATTCGAGAAGTAACGTCCACCTACTCCAGCCAACGACATTCCATTGCACCCTGAATAAAATAAATGCAGCGCAAGCGTTTCGCCGTTCACGAGGACAAATATATGTCCGTCAAACTCGAAAACTTCCGTGCGAATTTTAAAACGTTCGTTCGTTTCGATTTAATTAGAAAAAAGAAAAGAAAAAAAAATTAAGAAAGTAAACGACGAATGTAGTAAATAAACTTTAATTACAGCCCGAGTAAAATTGAAAACGCGCGGCAAGTTAATGAAAACGAGATGGAAAAAGGGAGATTCGTCTCGTTATTTCTTAAAGAAGATCTTACTGTTCCGCATTACGTTCAATTTCTAACGATGAACTAAACAGCGACGATTGCAATCGCGGCATTGAAATTAAAGCGCTCGCTTAATGAAGGAGATTAGAACGTGCAGTCTTCCCCGTCAAGAACAAAGCTCAAAATCCTCGTCCCGACGCTCGCAACTAAGTATCCTTGACTTGTCGACCATCCAATCCCGTTACGAGAGTTTCCAGTTTAATGCTGTTACAAGAATCAACGCGAAACAGACTTGTCCACAAGAATCTTCCTCGTTTCATGCAAGTAGTCTGTACGGTATCTTTATGGAACATCTAGCGTCAAATTTTCCCCAGTAATTTCAGAAAATCGGCTATATGCAAAAGATGGTCTGAAGAGATTGCGTAAAAGAGAATGAGAGGGGGCTTGCATTTTTTTTCTTTTCTTTTTTGAGAGACAGGAAATACCTACTGTCAACAAATGAGCTGTTGTTTAACCGGAAAAAAATACTATTGACATTTCGATAGTCGTTTAAAATTAGATTTATTTTTTCAATATTATCAAATTTACCGCACATTATGTCGCTGCTTAAAACGGATACGATCGTAATCTGTGTAATTTAATTAATGCAGTTGAAATGAAAAGAAAATTTATCGCAAAGGAAGTACTGATGTTGAAGTCATTAAAGAATCAGATTGATTCACGATAATTGCACAATGCATATATGTATATCGCTGACAAATCAACGATTAATCGTAAGTGTTTCTGAATAAGTAACTATTGCGTTGCGAATGTAAATTACGGATATGGTTGATAAAAAGATTTGAATATTCGATTGCTTTAGTAGACATTTTCAGGCACGTGTGTGCGAAAAGCTGTATAATTAAGAATTATTTCGCAAACGTACGCGTGTTTGATATTTGCATTATACAACGCTGTTGAATTTTAAAGTAAGATAATTGAATAATTAAAATAGCACCAGCGAAATAATGACATAAAGTTGCTAACAGGAATCGTCAACGATAATATTTATTATCATACGTTTAAATGTAATGTAAAATAATGAGATAAAATAATCTCTTATGTCAATTTATAAATTAAGATAGCAAAAGGGGGAAAAAAAAAATTTTTACAAGTTTCCATTATCATTCGATATGCTACACATTTGCGCATCAATTGCGACATAAAACCGGCTTTAGATAATATCGTGAGATGGCGAAATTCGTTTATCGATTCGTGAAATCGTTTGTTTTTGATAACGTTTGTTCAGCGCGGATGCCGTATACCTGCTTCTCGATAACATTTCACAATTAAACACGCGCAATCAACGGTGTTGTTATTTTTAATTCCGGTAAATATTTGACGTACTCTTGTGAATGCACTTTCCGACAGACGGAAACTATGAAATGCGGACTTCCCTTTTTCAATGTTGCTTCGGCACCCAACACCTTCAAAATACAGTTGTATCGCTTAAAAAAATTGCTAAAGCTAAACGATGAATTATCTAAATCGAAACTACTCGCGGTACCATTTGCCTTTGAATATTATAACATTTTGAACGCTTTCGAGTTATCAATTATAAAACACTTTATTGTTTTAATATCGTGTTTGCAGTTTAATTTCGAGAGAGGTTAAGTGCATGTTAAATGTATTACCCGCTTACTCCCTCACGCGTCAACAAATTTATTTTTAGAAGCCAGCTGGTACTTACTTTTTAAAACTTATACATACAAAAAAAAATGGGGGAGGGAAGGGTGGGGCGCGAGGGAACGACGCCGTGCGTCAAGCGGATTCAATCGAAAACTTGATCAGGAAAACTTGGCAGCAATGGTTAAAAGATCGTTGGTTTCTTCGTTGAAAGAGCGGTGCGATAAAAATAGATCGATCCGGGTTGTCTGGCAATAGCCGGACTTTATCGCGAGAAGGAGTAGAAGTGCTCTTCGAGAGCATTCGAATAAACGCGAAAAATCCTCGTTTGCAAGCTCATCGAATGGTCATAAATAATTTAAGTAACTTGAATTATAAACCGCGAACTGATTCGCGAGATAGAAGTTGATATCGGGCGATACTCTATTTAATAAAAATGTAACGCGTTACGAAGCAACGCTGTCGAACGTAATTAATGTTTTAAGTAATCCGAACAAAAAGAGAAGGAGAGAGATAAGTCGAATACAAGGTGGGCGATATCAAAGGTAACTGATTTAACTGCAGATTGTAAATTACAAGCCTTAGGCAGACATTGGTCTTTGATGCCGTTCTCGATTTCCTATTACATCTACTCCTATTACGCGTGCGGTCTCGTTTGTTTACTCAATGGATGTGCAACATCCAGGTCCATAATTACGAGTGAGATAAAGGGAATCACATAAAGCAATGGAAATGATTTTAATACATCACACGGATGTAATAATAGTTAAAATTTAATATTGAAAATCAATCAATTTATTCCAACAATGACAAATAAGCCTATTTCATTTGAAATATAAATATTTGCCTCTCTACTCATAAGTTGCGAAGGTATTAGCTATTCCAGTCGCGTGATATTGAATCAATTCTGTAGAAAAAGCATCGCGATCACTTGATACCAGACGTCAGTGATAATAATGACGGGACCTAGATTCGATTATGCGCCCGGCATAAGCGGCCCTTCCTTCGTTCAATCCCTTCGAGCAAATAAACGAGCGAACCTCCCGTTTAGGAGGCATTCTATGTCCTCGCCCGCAGCCGTCGCGATTCCGTGAACGAGTCCTCTCGAAAATATTTTGACCGACCGTTTCATCCGATCTAATCAACGGAAATGTTCTCGACCATGCCATTTTCGGCATCGAACAGACGGAGGTGAGGATCTTACCTTCTCCGCTCTACCGTGTCCAAGTATCCGCGGCGGGATAATATATTTCACGTGCCTGACGATGGGTCTCAACTAGATTTCGTCGCGAAGCGTTCCGGTTATCACTTTGATCCCGCGACGACGCGCGCACGATTTTCCTCCGTACGCCCTCGGACGTATCACAAGACACAGTATCAATCACACGTGTTTGCACGATCACTCGGGGGAGACATGTGAATCGCTGCAGAGTCGACGAATGTTCTCAGTACACGGTTCTGTCCTTTCGGATATTTCGAGAAAAACCGAGCGGACGAGCAGAAGTCGCGGCGCAATCGGTATTCGCAAATCACTAGAGGTATCGTCCGGAGATGCGTGTCTTTTATAGTCGCGAGCGTAGATAAGACGGGACGCGGATTGATACACAGCACGCGATTACTTTCCTGCCTCGGGCAAGGCGCGCAAGGCAGATTCACGTTTACGTGCACGTTGTACGTGTAAAACGAGACATTCATATTTACGATATTTTAATTTTGCGGCTTAGTAGCTCGAGGTTAAGTGTTTTTCGAAAACGGAAAACGTGTATCGCAACATTCGATGGAACGTTAGGCGGAAATTGTCTCAGCTAGGAAAACGTCACGTCAACTTTTTTAATAAGGTGCGAGGCAATAGTTTTTGTCAAATTTATCAAAAATTTATTATTAATTAACGTTATTTATTTTTATTTAAAATACACAAATTTAAAGTATACAAATTTTTTAATTGACTTATTGTCGTTCAAGAAAAATATATTCCTTGTCGCGTCACAAATCCGATCTAATTTGTATGATTTCTAAAGCAATTACAGCTAATTTTCATCAACTTAAGTACGACTAGGAATGTATTTGGATGTCAGTCTAGAAATCTGTAACGGTATCATAATTTTCAGTCATTAATCACTTCGTTTCGCAAATATGCGCAACGCGGTGCAACATTATCTACAATATCTCGCAATGATTTATTGCAACAGTTTAGGCAAGTGTGGAAAATTTATTTGCTCTTTGGAAACGTTATGTACAGTACAGCGGAGTAATTAAATCAATGTAAATTATGCCAATTGCACTTTGCGGATGCCGAACGATATCTTTATAAGACCGGCTTACAACAATCTCGTCATTAAATCCAAAGTGGAAAATTTCCTGGAGTGTTAGAATTAATAATTCAACGACACATGGGGAAATTTATGTCGAAACTGACAGCGATGCGGTTTTCATTAATTAAATTCATTTCTTTCCTCTTACGATCTTGTAATAATTTTATAATTCATTTACTAATTAGACATTACCGGGAGCAATTAAATTTTTTAAAGATGAGCTTGAAGTCAAATCGATCAATTTTTTAGATTAAGTCAAAATTTTTTAAAAAGGTCAAACGGCCACGTTAATTAAATAGGTTTCTCTTAACATTACATTAATTTAATCACGTTCGTCGCGAAAGACATGGACTGTTTGCGAACGTTCTTTTTCTTTGCGTTGTGTAAATTACAGGAAGTACGAGAATTCCACGAGAAAATGTCGTAAAAGAATTCTAGAGAGGAAAGCAACACGACGCATTAAAGGAGAACGCTCGTCTAATTCAATACGATATTGCCGTCGCAATTATCGCCTCGGACACATTTATTTAGTATTTATAATTTAATATTATCTAAAATTTTAGCATTCATCATAAGGCGAACACGTTAATTAAGTTTTATAAACGACCGGTCTAAATAAAAATAATTTAGCTGTTACTTTAGCTTTCTCAATCAATTATTCGGAGCGACAGAAGAGAGAAAGAGTGAGAGAGTTCTAAATGTCTGAAATAGAATTCGATGGATCCGGAATATCACTGCCATTGCTTTATTTCCCACGTGATCCCTGTAAGGACAGATACGGATACTATCTCTTGTTATATAACGTAATCTAAATTTTTTATCTCAACTCTTTTTTTTTTTCTAAATGAAGAACTGACGGCGCTGTTATATACGCACTAGAGATAACACCGCGTCGGTCATTGGCAATAGTAATGATTCATCAATAACGTTACGTCGTTTAGTGCAATGAAACTTGTCTCTTTCGGACACCGAAAATTGTTGGAAGTAGATAAGCCGCTCTGTGGCTATCGACGTAATGTCCGCTTATTTGGTTGAGATAAGTTTGAACGCGAATTTCTCGTAAAACGTCCGACGGTCTCGCGATTTCGAAGAAGACTAAACTCGTCGCGTGACGTAACGTTGCCCGGCCGCCTCGAAACGACGGCACAGCACGAAGAACTTGGAAATAATTAACCGACTCGTGTTTAATCCGCGGATCGCGGCGTGGGTTCGGGAAAAGCGCAGTCTGGATTGTTAAATATAAATCGCCGCGAGATTTCGCGGGTGGATTCCGCGGGCGGAATAGAGCCAAGGGGCGCACCGTCGGGTTTCGATTTTCGCTTAGAACGATTCAAGCCGCGACGATCGCGATAAGATAAACGCCGTCGAAATGCGCCTGAAGGAGGATTTTCGGAGAGATGGACGTCGCGCTTGTCGGGCAAAACGACGGCAGATCGATTATTCCTGCGGTATACTGCATGTGACGTAGACAGAGCGACCGCAGCAGCAGCAGCTGCAGCTGTACAAGGTGCACGCGATCAAGGAGGATCTTGTACGCCTGAATCGACGAAGCGATCTCCCTTCCGTTTCTCCCTCAGCTTTGAGCTCGCAATGCGGACATTATCACTTTAGAATCATCGCGAATCTTTTCACCCTTGTTGTAAAATTTACCTTCAAAACGACCGCTCTCGAGGGCGCTGTTAACGTCATAACGCGAGGTCATTTCGTTCTTTTTTCACAAAATCTGTATGTCACTTGTTGCTCGCGAACGGATTGATCCGTCGAGGATATGTCGCGAGGTAATATTGCCCTGGCGTTACGTGGGCTGTCTAATCTCATTTTTTTTTTTTTTTTTTCTCCAAGTAATAAAATTTTAATCGGAGATGTCAACGATTCGTCAAAATACAATCGGGCGCGTTATGTTTCACAAGCCTGTAACGATCGGCCGCCGAAATTTTCGTATTATTACGCGAGGAGGCGGGGTTTCATTTTCGAAGCTGAGTCGAGAGTAATTTGTCAGTGACAGACCGCTGCTGCTGTCATCCGCAACACGCGACACGTCACCCGACGGTGTCAGTCGTGCGTGAAGACGGCCTCCCCCCGGAAGCCAATGACACCGAATTAAAATTTGCTAAGCAATCAGTCAGGTGACCCGCCGATAATCTAGACGCCGTGAACGATGCCGACAAATAATGATAACGATAAGCGCGGGGATTTCCTAATTAATATTATTTACGTGTCTGCGCCAGATCGATTTAATAATATACGATTTGTTTTCGGAAGTGGAGGAGAGTAAAATTGCAACGCAAGTACGATCTACTAATTATTTTGCAAATTATACAACGCAACAGCGGCGATGTATCGCGAAATATAAATAAAATATATGCCGCAATATCGCGGAATATATAAAGATTTAGAAAATTAATCCGATTAAAAAAAATTAAATTCTACCTCGTCATCTTGCTCTTTCGTCGATTAGATCAAATCGCCGGACGCTTTGTTTTATTCCGATTGGTGATTATAGCTGTCAAGCGGATAGAGTAACGTGGACACATCGAGGTTTCCAAGCAGCAGAGAATTTCGAATTACAAAGGGGACATTCGCGAACGGGGAACTGGAAACGGAGTCTTCTCGGTTCGCGGTTACCACAATAGTCGGAATATGATCTGCTGCCGCAATTGCGTCTTTACTAATGGCTATGAACGCAGCAAAGAGACCTCTGAACCAGTCCCGGGATATCATGGACACAAGATCGTGCCCGAGTACGCTTTAGCCGCGCTTTGGGCGATATGTGAAAACTGCCTCGTTGTCAATTTCGAGACGAACGCTTTGCCGAATCGCATTAAATTAAACGCGACGTGAAGTTGAATTAAATTAACGAAGAACGCACCGAAAGCGCGCCGAATTATTCGTATGACGAGCAGTCGACGGCCGTCAAGAATTAATACAGACGGCGAACGCGAGTGCCATGTCAAATCGTGTTCGTATAGATCTGCTGTCGACGGTGATTATAGGGAAATAATTATACCGCAATTTTTCAAATCCTAGATTCAAACAAGTCTACGGTCTGGTGGTCGTTCTTTCTTCTCGCTCAATGTAACTTCCGATTGTATCGGTTATTTAATTACTTCCTGTTTCATGAAACAAGCACCGAACTTCCAAATAATCATATGATATTTCTTTAGAATTGATTATAGAATCGATGCGCCTTCGAATTTATTTGAGTAAATGCTTATCGAAGGCTCTTACGCATTGAGTGACTGATACTTGAGATTGAAAATGACGAAACAGATAATGTTAATTTGATTAAGTAAAATCTAAAAATAAATGAAATCGTCGAGAAACGTGGCTTACAATTTTTGCCTCGGATTACTGGATCTTTTTTAGCTAATTAAATAAAATACGAACAATTGATCTAATCAATCGATTATTGCGTATTCATTTATGCAGATTCATAATTCGTTAAAATTAACATTTGATTAATATTCTTCTAATAACGTGCTAAATCGAATAGCGCTGGGACGTGTCGGGCGAGAGTAGCGTTTGGGGTGGGAGGGGGGTTGCTGGTGTAACGTGCGAGCGGTGTCCATTCCCCCTTTCATTCCTTCCTCGGCGAACAATTAGCAAGCAAAGAGCAAGGTCGGCGAATGCGACGCGCACGGTGTTTGCGTCAACACTTCGGAATGC
Organism: Cardiocondyla obscurior; assembly: GCF_019399895.1. NCBI lineage: Eukaryota > Metazoa > Arthropoda > Insecta > Hymenoptera > Formicidae > Cardiocondyla > Cardiocondyla obscurior. The sequence continues at coordinate 4,198,202 of NC_091876.1, forward strand.
TACGGCCGGCCGAATTCAAGCGCGTGGTCAACTGTAAATAATACGCGTTGAACAATAGTTTCAATGGAAGGTGAATATTAGTTGCAAACTGATTTACGCGATGGATTCTCTGTACACGTACGACCCCCGTCACCCGAACACCTCTCTTCCTATTATTATATTACAAACAGTAGATATTATATTATCAGCATATCTATAATTTATATTTTTTTATTTATTTGTTACAGATCATCGTAGCTGTATCGCCAACTCCCTCTGCTGCGCGTCGACCGGTAAGTCGCATGTTTTTTTGTATTTTTTTTACATTGGTTTTGGAAAAAATGTATTATATGCGGAAAATTAAGAGCGAAAATACGAAAAGCAAACAAGATAATTATAATTCACGGAATAATAAACATTTAAATGACGTCTGCTCTTGCGGCAGAAAATTAACCAAACGAGGGAAGAAATTAGTATCGCGAAAATGCGGCGACAATTAGATATTTAAATCTTTTTAAAATAGGACGAAATAAAACTTAAAAAAAATTCCCCTGCATCAGGAATGGTGCACGTATCGTCCATATTGCCACTCCGGCGATCTCGTAATTATTTTCCCGTCTCTACGTCGATCGTTGCTTGTTCATTCGTACGAAAAAAGGAACGAGTCTGTCGAAGGCAGGCTCATTCTGCGCGAATCGGACCGCTGCTCGAGAAGAAAGCGGATGCTGAAATGGAAGGTGCATCGAAACGCGGGAATTTACGGTTTTAATATCTTCTCTTCACATTTTTCCCCTTTCTCCCTTTCTCTCTCTCTCTCTCTTTCTTTCTCAAAGAAAAAAAAAAAAAAAAGGGCGAATAACGCGACGACGACGCTAGACGATTTTTATCTCGTTAAACTCATTTCACGGCCGACTCGCGTCCAATGCGAAAGTAGGAGGAAAGAAAAAACAGATAGGAGAAATTCCTTCAACATTCGGAATTACGAACGTGCGTTCGTACATAACGTACGCACCGCCGATGCATTCCGTCCGGGAATAATCCGCCCTTCCCTACGCTTGATTTGCTATTGTATGCACAGCCGAACGCTGTTACGCCGCGAAACAAGCTCACTTTAACATTCCATACAACTATTACGCGAGATTGTACCCGGTACTGTACATTTTAGCGCGTGTTCCGACGCAGAATCGACGCACGCGTCGACGACGTGTTGAATGAATCCTTGGAGCTTACCGCGTCAATTGTAATGCAATCACGATATTTAATTGTAACGTAACGTAAACGACAAGTGAATACTATTATTATCAGCTTTGTATAAAATACGCGAGCAATCAGAGATAAAGATTTTATTAACGGCGTTAATAATTTAAACTCAAACGAATAAAATAAATAAATTTATCTTACTAATTGGCAATTTACTGCATTTGTTTCTTCTCTTGATAACGCGTCTCAAACGTTTAGCAAGAATATCTCGCCGTAACGTTGCGTCAATTTTATTGCCGCTTAAGGATTAAACCGTCCACGTTTCTGCGATCAGTCACAAATCTCGCCCAGACGTACCCGCGATGTTTTTAGCAAAGCCGGTGAATAAACATACCGCGATTGCCGGAGCCAAGTAGCCGGAGCCGAAATCAAACACAGAACGGTAATGAAGGATACGCTGACGGTACACGTAGCGTTTCGCAATCACCCGCGGATTACAATGTCGTCGGTTGTAATCGCGGGAATACTCTCGAGCCGTTTCGCACTTAAACGGACAAGCTAATGCTAAATGACGATTTGCGAAATCGTCATTGCAGATCGTCGACGCGGGCTCGCGACGGAACGAAATACCAGCGCGGAACGACGCGAGACGCACGCTTTCCGGGAAAGTCCGAGGTTGGTTAAGTCAGCACGCATAAAGTGCTCGGTGGTATCTTTTTACCGCGGAAAAACCTCCGTGAATAAGCCCGTTACTTGAAAATTTCAATTTGGCCGCTATCAAATGGATGTTTATTCCCTTCTTTGCACGCATGAATACGAATAAAACTCATTACCGCTTAATCTCTTCGGAATACACGACGCGATTGCAAGGGCGGAGGGAGAGGAAGAGACTAACGGGGAAGGGAAGAGGATAATATCTCTCCGAATCACAGAAGGAAATCCATTGCAACGTGTAAGTGACAGTTATTTATAACCGCGCGTGCGACGCGGCCGTTTTTTTCAAGGGCTGTATTTTTACCGCAGCCTTATAAGCGCGCAGATATTTATACCGTAGATACATATCCGGGCGCGATCATAAATTTTTCGCGAATACAATTACGGCGTGAATACAGGCTCCCGATGTAGGTACACGCGTTGGAGAAACGAATACGATTTCTAGGCGATCTTCTAATTTTTTCCACGCTCGAACTTTTGTGGAAGATTGTTTTTTTTTATGTGATCGTTATATTTTCTTGCTAGACGTTAGACCGAAATTAATCAAGGTATTGTTTACCTGAGGCAATAGATGATAAATTAGAGCAGAGTTTGATGGCTTAATTGGTATATCTCATTGACGAGCGAGCGAATGCTTGTAAAGAAACGAACGAACGAAAGTTCTTTGCAAATTTTAACTAATTTTATATAGATATGTTATCGCTAAACATGCTATAAAGTATCAATATTTTAGTTAATAATGTCAATTATCATTACTTTCAGAGATAACGTCACAATTATTAAAGTAAAAGGTTTTTAATGGTAGACAAAGCAATTTTTTTTTTAACTTTTGCATGGTCATTAAAAATATCGCTAAAGTAATCAATGTCTTGGAATATCTTAAAACAATATTATTAAAATTTTGATATTATAACACGATGCTATGTTATTTTATATCGATACATAGCAACGAAATAGTATCTTTTTCTCGGAGCTTTCCCTTAACGACGCAATGCTACGTTCAGGAAGGTTCAATTAATTTTAATACGCATTTCTAACGATACCATATATCATATGACTTGAAAAAACATTTTTTTAAAACTCCAAGTCGCTGCGTTCTTATTATTTAAATTTAAAAGAATCTTAGAGCAATGATGTTATCGTAATTAAAATCGCGTTGTCGATAGCAGCTTAATTAACAAATCATCATACATCGTGCAATTAACGGACTTTTGATCTGTTTGAGCGAATAAATTTTTTCGATTTTCTTTTTTTTTTCTTTTCACCTTGCAAATTCCTCCACAAGAAATTGCAATCTTCGCCATGCAGGCGTCGACGTTGGTTCATAAAGAGAGTATCTACACAGATATACGCGCGCGCGCGCATTTTAATAAAATGAGGTGTCAGGATGTAAGCTGCAACAAAAAGGCTATCAGCCCTGCAGAAATAGATTCCGGGAGCAATCCGGAAATGCGCCGATAAAAGAATGGAAGAAATTTTTCGCTCCTTCCTTCGGGCGCACAAGCGCGATCCATAGTAAATTCGTTTAAATTCTCGCCGGCCGAGTAATGTGGAAGAAAATTAAGGAAATGAAAACGGATGATGCGAAAACGTAAACACACCCTGTCAGCCGACGAGGAAAAATTTTGCACGGTGAAAAATATATATACGTATATATAAATATATCTGTCGGGTTTTTTTTTTTTTTTTTTTCTTTTTTTTTTTTTCTCTGCGGTAGTTTCTAAAGCGGCGGGAAGATCCTCGCACGGTTTTTCCCCGTCATGGCGAAACGCTGAAAGGATTGCGCGGTAAAACGTACGGGATTGCTGCTTCACGGGAGAGTCATACGTAATGTGCCTCGCGTTATCTTATTAGAAAATATACGCCCGTCGGTTAGAAAACAGCGTGGCCCGTGTCGCGTGGGACGTGGTCTATTTGAATAATTAACTCGGGCGAGTGTGCGTAACGCAAAATATTGTGGCGCTTGCATTTACGCGAGCACCGCAATTACCTCGATTAATCATACATGTATGGTATAACGAACTTGCCGAGTTCATTATACGGCCTATCGGCGGATCTCCGATTAACAATGCAAATTGTTACCTCGACTCGCCAGCCGTTGATCGAATGATCAGGCGCGCGATATCGCGACAAAGCGGCCGCGAATCTCGTCGGGTCTCGCCGATAGTTTTGATGGAACAGTGACGGACGAAAATAGCGTGCGGTAAAATAGAACTATCCATTCGCCTTAACGAGAAGTTACGTATCTACGAGGTCAATAGCTCGACCCCTCGTAACGAACGCGACAATGAGATCGTTAGGCGCCTCCCTTCGGTTTCGACACGCGATACTAGGCGTTCGCTTAAACGGCAGCGCACTTTGATTTAGCCAGACGCCTGCCGGCACGCAATTGGGACCGTGACGCCTCAATGTTTTACGCCGCGGCATTTAATTCCTTCGATCGAATCAGCGAAAATGAAGCGCTTCCCAGTAGACGGTTGCGTCATCCGCCGAGAAAAGCACTTGAAACGAAATTGAAGCCCGAAGCCACCGTTCTTCTCCGTCCGATTTATCTACTGTATTGCGCGTCAAAGGAAGCGAAAAATTACGCGATTTATTTTCTTGCGGGAAAACTCGGATTCGCGTGTCATTCCTCGCTGGTGAAATCCAAGAGAAGTTGGTAAATCGCGATACATTTAATTCCACGTGCTCTTTGTTTTTAGTGAAATTGGATAACAGATTCGGCAATTCGTTATCGAACGGATTTTGTAACGAGTACCGGCAGTAGCGTGCGGAATAAAAAGGAATATGATTCCATTTCACTCGAGAAAATAAATCACGCGTAACTTTCGATCATCATGCAGTCGTAATTCATCATTTATTTTGTCATCGAGCCAGTATATTGTTTCGGCTATCAATAAAAAAAAAAAATCGATAAAGAATGGTGCAGCTTTATCAGTGCTCTATCGGTGTTACGCGAGAACTCGGGACATCCGACACTACGTCACAATCTCATTCAGAGAAGGACACGGTCAGATATACAATCGCATGAAACCCAAAATATTTTCTTTGGATCACCGTTAAAGCTTTATCGCGCCTATATGGAACGGCGCCCCAATAACGAAGCGACGCCGACCCGCTCTCGCGATCCCTATCCGTTTCACCGCTAATTATTCTGCCGCGGTTGCTCCGAACGGGAGCTTAATCGAGCGCGGTGGAAAACACAGAATCAGGGCCAGAGATACGGAAAACCGCTGACGCACGTGAGCTTTCCACGTGGTTGCGTTTAAACCGGTCCGGAGAGAAAGAGAGGCGAGCTCATTTGCTTTCCCGGGAGGGCGTCCTGCCGCTTTCTCTCGTCCAAGTGCTTTTCTCCCAACTGAAAAACGTGCGCGCAAAAAAAAAAGGAAAAAAAAAAGAAAAAAAAACAGGGAGGAAAAAGGAAGGAGTCACGCCGGTGCGTTCGCACGTTCGTTTACTGACGCCGTCGTCTCGGTGCTAGGTCGGTTTTGCGCTCGACCGCATAGTCATGGTCGGTGTACCTCGGCCAAGTATAGCTTCTTTTCTTCTTCCTTACACGCGTCGCCGACACACGTGTCTCTCGACGTCCTTATCTTCCCACCGCGTGCGATAATTCTTAATCAAGCGTCTCTCACACGTCGCGTAATCTCAAGAGCAATAACGAAGAATGAATTTTTTTGCGCGAGCGATTTTTTGCACTTCCGTCTAGTCGATCGGCGTTAATTGCGACTCTTGGTCTCGTCGGACGCGGCCGTTCTTCGTCATCTACGGTGCGTTCCGTAGCGTGTCAATTATTATATACATTGCAAGTTTATTAATTAACTGTTTGAACCGAAACATTAAGCGGCGAACGCGCCGTCTGTTGTTTCCGGAAGTGAAGATAAGACGCCACGGGCAGAAACCGCTAAGTCGTGGAATTCTCAGCGTGGTCTTGCGGTTGTTTTGATTAACCGGCGAACCAATCGGAAGAAAGTTTAAATACGAATTCTCGCGGCCGCGGAAAAAGAGATCGGGAATGCCCTCGCCCCTTTGTTCCTCCGCCGCGTTAATCTCGACACAGATTTACACGCGAACGCCGGCTGCGTTTCTCTTGACGCGCCGACATCGAAACGCAATCGCTGCAATTGATCGCGTCGATAATTACATCAGACGGACAATTGAGATTGATTCAGTCTGAAGGGCGAGAGAATGGCCTTCTAAGAAAAGAACGGAACCGGGTCTATAAAGATAGCGCGGTCCCGCTTTGTAGAGATTATTCAATATTCTCGCGCGATGATGGAGCGGCCGCTAAAAGCGCGCTTAAATGCCCGGCGCTCTCGCGCACGCATTAATTTTCGTTAAGGCAACGCTCGCTCACTCGATCTCTCGTTTTTCATGACCATTACGGCGAACACCGTGCCGCTTATCACTCGGTAACGCGACACCGTTTTAATTGCGCTACGCCGCGATACCGCTGTATTTACTCGAGACAGTATTTGCCTGATGCGCAATTATGGAACATTATCTCTCCCATGTAGCGCGTAACGCAATTTGAAATCTGTTGGACGGCGGGGGTTTCCATATTTCTTTCACAGGCGGAAGCCACGGCGCCTCGCGTTTGATCGCGATCATCGCGAGAGTCGACGAACCCGCGACATATCTTTCGAGATGCGGTTACGATTTTACACCGGAATATTTTCTCGCGTTTGCGTGCCTGTTGCCGTCACGCTCTCGTTGTCGATCTGCACATCTTGCATACTAATTTTCAATCCCAACCGCGTAGGATCGTTCCGCGATACATATGCGAACGATAATGCCGCGAATTAAACATCCAGATTGCAGCGTTTCGTGCATATCGCACGTCGCGGTACAGCGAAACGGAAAGAAAAACGCCCGTGCATCTCGTCGAAAAAGTCACGGATGTTTTCGCGTGTCCGAAGCGCGAGAAATAAATTGAATTGCTCGTTGGGGTTGGGGGCTGCTGGGGCGGTACGCAAACTGATCTCCTAAGTGCAACAGGAAACGTTGATTAATGGGAGGAACTGCGCGAACGTAATCCCCCGCTTGTGCCCCGGAATTTGCATGAATGACAATACAACTCCGCGGTTGACAATATGCGGGCGCGGCGGGGTTTAAATCTTGAGAGCAATCGGAAGCGAGCGGGGATTTCCGTTCGTTCAACAATTCGGGCCTGGAGTGGCCGGGTTCGGCAGATTCGTAAGACGATCGACCGTGACGAAGGGTATCGGCTTGGCGAGTCCTCTCCCCGAGCTTACACAATGTACGTGTATAGCTTATAGAACGTGCTGTTTCGGCTACGTGCGCCAACACGGGACGGCATCCGCTAACGTGCACCGGGTCACGTAAAGCGAACGGCGATTTAATGGCGTACGTAATGAATAAAATTTTACATTTCCGTACGCGGAGAGGGCATGAATTAATTTATAAGGCGCAAAAATTGCGTTTACTCACCATTGTGACAAAACTCTGCTTGGCGCCACGTGACACAAAATTCGGGCTTGACGAATTAAAACGTCGTTCGTTTTTTTTTCCCCTCCGTGGAATTCAATCACGTGTTCCGGTGAATCAATTTGCGATATGCAAATTTGTTTAATTATTTTTGTATCAATATCCACGTGGTTCACGAGCGTGTAACGAACACTGTGGTTAACACTTGAACTCTTTGGCTTGTGGCTCCTTGCTAAAATAAAAGGTAGGATCTAAAATCTGAAAGAATAAGAACGAGATTAGATTACGTCGTACGTTTTCTCCCATAATATTCGCGAGCGAGGAAAGAGTTCGAGTCCCTGAATAATCAATTACCCCCAATGATCGCCCGACAGCAGTCTGACCGAGAAACGCGCGCGATACGCTGACAAATTATTGTTACATCGTCTATACGTTAAACTAGATCAAGTTGTTTTTGAACGATCAAGCGATTTGCCGTTCGCTCGTCTAGACGAATCACTATAAACGTCTTATTTCTTTACGATACCGCCGACTACGAAGAATTGCCTTCAAGTATTTAATTCTGCATGCCACAGTTCCATATTCGACTGTTATATTTTTATGAAAATTTCAGAGCACATATTTCGAGTATTAAATCTATTTTGGTTCGTAAAACTTTCAAAGTACCGGATACGCGCGACCGTATTTATTGTATATTACGACCACCACTGTTTCGAAACGGCTTTCACTACGTATTCACAATTACGTTCCACGCAGCATGGTAATTCGGTACATGCATACCGTACGAAATCGAAAAATATTCTCTCCATTCTACATATATATCCCGAAACTTTCTATGACCTCTCTGCCGTGGAGTTCGTAGCTCTCGCGATTGCGTACGTTACGACGGAGCGCTAGTTTTCGTTTCATTTTACTACGCTAAATTTTCGAGCAAGAAAGAAACGGGCAAACAATAGCACCGATGTTGTTGTTTTACTTACCGTAATAAGAAAGTAAAAAAATAATCTTTCTAAATCTCAGTAAAATGCGAAAAAGGAAATCGAATCACAAGCGTGATCGCATCTAAGTACATTCCGTGTCAAATCTGGCGGTCGTCTCTCGGCTTCGAGTCGTGCGAATTAAATTATTTTACTAAGCATTTATAAACGTATTCGTATGTTTATCATTTTGTTATTGGTGTTCCCGATAAACCTCTTCTGTTTTATCACCCGGCCACTCGTCCATCGAATCTGAAACGTAGAAAAGATCAGGTTTAGCGGACATTTATATTATAATATAATATCTAGGTACAAGGATATTTTTTAATAATTTATCTTTTCTCTCCTTTGATACTGTTATATAAAATAATATTGTTTGCAAAAATTAATCTTTAAATTTTATTTTTTTATGTATTTGTGCATCGCGAAGCATTAGACCCTAAAAAATTATATACGCCAATATCCCAATCGATCGTTCATTTCTTAACGTCACCGAATGGTTGCTCTTCTCTCTTCTCGTTCGCTTTAATTAATTACTATTTCTGGCGCCCAATCGACCCTTCAAAATGATGTAGTGTTTACGGGAGATATTCGCCCCGTTGAATAGAAAAGACGGCAACGACTGGCGTGCGCGCCAATTTATTTTGACTCTCTTAATTATCCCTAATTTCTAAAACCGCTAGAAGCGACTTGATCTACTTAAGAGTCTACGGCAAGTCTCTCTCTCTCTCTCTTATTTCATGATTAATTTATGTAGTTTCTTACGGTACTTAGAGCCCCGGCGCGAGCGATCAATAGGCAACGAGAGACGATGCAGTGGCAAATACTCGCAACACCGTGCTTTACATACCTTTCGGTTCTATACCGTATAAGCGACATTCTCTTTTGGTGTATTTAATTCGCAGAATCGTCTGTACAATCGCGACAATGAGACCACGTACAGACCCGCGCATGCCAGGCTTCCCCTTTCACGTACCACCTTTGTGAGTCACTCGCGATCGATTTCCACAAAACCAACACGCGTAATCGTCGGGAAAAAAAAAAGAGTGACGAATCACCGTTAGCTGGCGATCGCGATACGTAAAGGTGGAAAAATCGGTAGCGACTTAGTGGGGGGATATAAAGCGAGGCGCGTGGCTCTAAATCGCCGCTAACGGTGTATCGTTTTCGGGGTGGCGATGATATGCCGACGGGGACGATCAGAATAACGGCGATCTCGTGGAAAACGATCGCGCGTAATTGGATAATGAATGGTTAACGGAATTACGAATATTCGGGGCGAAACGATACTCACACTCATCGGGCACGGGCTATGTTTCCACGCTAGCGGATCGAATAATACCTTTAACGGCCCTTCGTGCCGACGATAGCGATACCCGTACGCTGTTACATTAAACTGAAAGAAAAAACAGATTGCACTGCGATTAATGGAGGAAGAAAGGCTACCTCTATAAATGCAATATAACAACGGATGCGTAAACTACGCGTAAGATTAAAACTTTCACAGTACACCGCGGTCTAGACCAATTTTATTCCCGCGAAAATTCTGATTTCGAACATTTTCTAACGACGACTTCATTAATGAATCGCCTCATTAAATATGCGTTAATTATAAGCTCGACTCGTCGCGATTGTGCGCAAAATTATTTTATCGAACAGTAGGGAGTGTTTATTAAAATAACAAAAGTCGCACGCGTGGTTGAGTTGGAAATCGGAAGAAAGAAACGGGGGAAAAAAAAAGAAAAAAAAAACACTGAAATTGTCGCATGTTGGCTAAAGGTTAAAATAAGTCCATCGTTATCGATCTTTATGCATCTCGCGTAGCCTACTTTCCTAAAATATTCTTTGCGTCGCCTTCGAATAAACAGTGGGTTCGCGATGCGACTGAAGATCCTTGTCGGGCGCTCGCCCTGGTCGAGGGGGAGAGAAAAAAAAAAAGAAAAAGAATTTCGAAAGCTACCGAAAACTTGGGCACAGATAGCGGCTTCCCGAGCTCATAAAAAATTCTCTTCCGCAAACACCGCCGCCCGCCGTCGACGTCGTCGGTATGAACGAGTTACGGAGATGCCACGAAGTCGTCGCCACCGGTACCGGGTGTCTCGTTCTTATTTGCATCTCAATCGCGGCCTAACGTTTCCCCTGGCAACGGCTATGAATTTTATTCCGATCTCATATTTCTGGTCCCCATTGTGGCGTGCGAGGCGCGCCGCGCGGTTCTTTGCTATCAATCATCTCCGTCGGCGCTCGCCACCTCGGGGCTGTATTCCGAACTTTCGCGGCGGTCCCGCCCGCAAAAGAAGCGAGGAGGACGTCGACGAGTCTTCGACGACTCCTCTATTGCGCGAATTTCACTTCTTCCGTCTCTTCTTCTCATTCTTTTTCTCCCTTTTCCCTCGGCTTTCTCACCCCGTCGCAAACAAGAATTCCGCAAACGCCCCCGGGGTCCGTGAAATACGTGAGGGATGCGCGCCTAGACGACGCGGATCTCTTCGTGAGAAAATGCAGAGCGCAGCGATTCTTCCTCTTTATCTCGGGATATCTCGGTTAAACATCGCGACCGAAAAATCTCATCGGACAGGCGAAACACACCGCGACATTCTCCGCATTTTCAATTTCCGTCGCCGCGCTGCTCCATCCGCGCGGGCTTTACGGCATTGTTGATCGTTTCTCTCACGGATGTTGGCGAGTATTAAGTAAAGTCTCGTGAGTGGAATCTCTCCACGGAATACCCGACCGGACTGGAGAAATGTCGCGAACGGTCCCCGAGATCTCTAGCGAAGGGCGCATTATCTGTCCGTTTGTATCTTCGAGTCAACATCCTCGCGCGTTTCCCGTTCAACCGGAATAAAGATGGACAACTGCGATCGTCCTCGCGACAGAACTTTATGTCGTCGATAAGTGGCTTAGTTTGTTCGTCATCGTTCCTTCGTCACGAAAACTCAGGCTCGAATAACAACGGTCAGTGTGTTATCAGGTAAAATGAAACAAGTTACGACGACGAAACTCATAATGCTCGTCAACGGGTTAAAGAAAGAGACAGAACTCCGGATATTGCCGGACCGTCGTAGTCCCTCTTCAATAAAAGTATCTTATCAGCGTCTCCGTAACCCTGTCGCATTTTCTCATCGCGACGATACCTCGTAGAAACGCGGGAGGCAAGACGATGAGCTTATTTTCTCGCACCCCTTTCAATCCCCTTGCTAAAGAGATGTACGTAAGTCGCCATAGAAACTCGCGAAACTGAGAAGAAAAAAGCGTCTCGCAGAGAAGAAAAAAAAACGAGATTAATACCGCTCATTGTTTCATATTTTTTTAATTCGTGGAAATTAAATTTAAATTAATATTTAATTAAAATAATTCCTAGGCTATTTTTTTACGGCAGATGTTATTGGAGCTTTTGACGTTTTGTTAATTAATTGTTCTAAAATTTGAAGAATTTGTTAACGAAGTGGCGTCGTGTTTCTTGCAAAGTATAACATACCGGAGCATATTACATAGCACACTATTGTTGACCAGTGCGTAATTTTTAAATATGCTAAGTACTGGAACTATCGATTAACACATACCTTTTTTTTTTTAATACGAAGGAACGAGCAAATTTATTTCAATCATTCACGAATCTCTCAACAATTTTATTTTAATATTTATATTTAAAAGCGAACTCTCCGCTCCCCTTCCCGAAATTCGAGTCCAAAGAGCAAACTCACAAGGGTGACCGCGTATTCGTTTTGTAATGTTCAAGCTCAATTACATCATGTCTCAGTGTTACTAAGTCCGCGATGTCGTCCATGTCTATGTCGATACCATAAAAACATAAAAATACGATACCGTAAAAGAATCCCTCGCGCGATATCGGCTATATCACTTCGCGGAATATCGCGGGTGGCGAGGATTCAGCTCGCACCTGCCGAGAAACCTGCCAGCGGCTACGGTCGATAACTCGTTTCGAAGGAAGGAATCCCCATGGTTTTGAACGCGAAGATGGGATAACTAAAGCATAAAGTCCGGCGGGATACGCGAGCCGCGTGAACGCACACGTCCGACTGATTGTTCGGCCGGCGATTCTGCCGACTTGTTTTCTGGTTGCCACTTAGGCATATATAGATCGCGAATTATATACGGTTCGCCCTTCCCGTATACTGCGGTAAGCCTACGGCACGCCGTTACAACACGCTCGGCGGGGCGCCCAACGGATCGATACTTTGGAAATTACCTACGTTAATTGCGAACTTAAGACGAGAGACCAAAAGTCGCGTTTTCCCGACTTTTAAAAACGACTACGGCGCGGGTTTTTATTATTAATATAATTTTTTTTTTTTTTTCTCTAATACAATATTTCTAAGGTAATTTTATTAATTTCTCGCAATGACAGCAACGAATAAATTGATGTTGTTCGCACGTTTTTTGAGCTAGTCGAAAAGTAAATTTGTTGCAAACGCGGGAAAAAGAAACGATAATGACATTGATGAAGCGGTTGGGCGTCGGTCGCACGAAATTCTGGCCACCGCTATCAAAGCTCGCTTATCGCTAGCACCCGTCGGGCCTAACGTCGTCGGAGTGCCGTAAAATCGATATCGTTCTGAGAATACCGGCATTGCGTCATGTAATCGATATAATCCGGCCGCGAGAGCAAAGCGGGAGCGCTGTCAAAAGCATCCGAGTACACGTCGGGCGCCCGCGGATTACAGTAGATTCAATAAGATCCCCCGACTTCCCCAAAGCGCGACACATGCATCGCGCGTTTCCTCCCGAGATCTCGAAAGGGCCAACTACCGGGCGTTGGATCCGGAAGGCAGACAAGGAGAACGGAGCGAGACACGCGCGATAAATGTCGCGCGGCGAAGGGCCGCCCTTTCGATTCCGGGATCTTCCTTTCGCAGACGTCTTCTTACGATAATACGATGTCGCTCGATCGCGTGTCAGGTGCGTTTTCCAGATTGATAGTAATAGCGACGAGTGACAAACGCTGCTCGGCGATAAAGAGAAAAAGCTCGGCGCTACGTCCGGTCTCACGCGGTCACGTTTTTCGCGACGCTCGCGGCTGGAAAGCTGCATAAACAGCTGGCCACGCAGTCACACGCGAATTGATATTTAAACGCGATCGCCGAACAACGCGGTAAAAGCGCGCTTGATTGCGCGGGATACAGTAAAATAAATTTGCCGGGACGAACTTTTCCTCCGCGCTGCAACCGCATTTCCCGATGAAGCCCGCAGTGTGAAAAATGCGCTTGCTCTGTTGTAAACACGCGACGGGAATTAGCCGCGGATGTTTTCGAACGCGCCCGTGTCGTTTAAAGTCCCAGCCCCGGCCGCGAGCCGCGCGGGGAAATTAACGCCGTTGCGCCGATAATTAATTTTGATTATCAATTATTTGTCAACGAGATGACGATCGGGCAAATTTGCGTGGGAGACTCGCGCAAAAATCAAATTCAAATCAACAACGCTCATGACGTCGCGCTTGTGATTTGCCGCGCTCATCACGAGCAAAATTACACCGTCAATTAATTAATATTTGATGCCTAGTTCAATTAGAAATGCGCTTTTATTAGGAAATATTTGGTTAAATGTTATATAATGCACGGCCAGGAAATTAAACAATACGATTTACTAATTGAGCATATATCAATCTGACGCAACACCATGGATGGTAGTGGTACTTTTAGCGCGAGCTTGCTGTCGCGTATAACAGCATAAATCTAAAACACCGGTTATTCGACAAGTTACAGCTGGTTATCGTTATTTTTAAGGCTACGTTACAACGTGCGAACATAAAACGCGTAATACGGCCGTCAAGTTATATTCGGAGGAGCTATTTTTATATATTCGCGAAATCTTCACATGTGAAAGAAAAACACACGGTCAGTCATAAAGAACACACGTAATAGGTATTTAATGAAGAAGGAAGTAATTACAGTATTATTAAAGTAATTCAAACGTCATTTTTCTTATTTCCGTCAACGACTTCTCGGTAATTACTCTCGTCGGAGACTTGCTATTTGAAAATACGTTAAAACTGGAAAAACTACGAAACCTGAAAAATTCGAGAAAAGAGTGACAATTTTTGTCATTTATTTTTCAAAAATTTAGCAAAATAAAACTCAGCAGTTTCTGAAACCAAGTCTAATTCCCAAGGCTCGTACAAAATACTTTTGCGAACAAACGCATGGCGCGGAAAAATTAATATGACGGAAAATATTTAATCCGATTAATCTAATTACTTAAGTGAATCGAACATTACGCTAATTAATATTACCACACCACAATCTATCTCTCTCTATCTCTTCGCCTTCGATCGATAAATTAAATAGTATCGAAACGTTCCGCGTATCTATCTGTGGGATACCCTGTAAATCTATCGACAAATCACCCGTCTCGTACGTTCGTTCGATGACACGTTTGTTTGTTTAATTGAATTTTTTCGCCGCAGACTGCCTACTGGCCTTGATTTATCGTGTATAACGCGCGCGCTCCGCGTCATACCTTCGGGGTATGACCAGCAAATTTATGGCATACGATTTTCCAGGGTCACGTACGTATATAATCGCGGCCTGACCGACTCACGCCTCCGTCCACTTCCCGATATCGCGCCAGATAATGCCCGCCGATAAGTCTCAGCTGCCTGTCGGCATCCGCATTGTCCTGCACGCATAAATTCGCATATTTCCCCGTGTTCCGTGTTCCACGTGACCCATATTGCAGCGTTGAGTCACACATAAGAAGAAAGAAAACCCGAAGACTAAATGACTTACGCCAATATGACTCGTATTGATTTTTTTTTTTCTTCTGTCAACCATTAAAAGCTTTTTACACAAGGGGGAGGGAGGAAAAGATTGCCGGTACAGCTAATACGTGGCCATTATAGCAATTTGCCATAGCAGTAAAAACCGTTGTCACGCTGACCTACGCGAAACAGATCGATTTCCGATGCGAGGTGGAATAAAATCTATTAATGTTAAGCGACGAGCGATTGTTAAAAATTTAATTCAATTATATTGTTCTTGCCCTGTCCCTTTTTATATACCCACATATCTGCGACGTTTTATTTTGAACAATCTCAAGAGCGGGATTAATCAAAGTCGTCAAATCAGCCGTTAATTAAAGATATCCCGAAGCGGAGTGTCGTGTCTAAGCACGTGTTATCTCAGTAGAATTCAATACCGGGAATCAATCTAATTAGATGCACCTTCGTCATCAATTGCTGCGGAACACGGAAGGAACATTTGTGCTAATTGAATGGATGCGGTCGTATCGGATACGCGTCGCGCGTGCATGCAACGTTAAATCCGCGGCAAGCGAAACGAAAAGCCCGCTGCGTTAGCCCGCACAATTCTGCACAGATCCCACGTTAAACAACGTTCTCGGTAGCGAAATATATATTTAACGCTCTACTAAAGCCGGTCCGGATCGTTTCGAATCGATTGTCGCCCGGGCCATCGCACTTACTTTCTTGTACGGTAAAAGCGGAAGGATTTGAGGGTTTCGGTGTCTGGCGTAACTCCCCGCGATAAGGAAATTCTCAGATAGGAGCCGTCGCGCTTTCTCTACGGGGCTCTTCTGAATTGAAGAAGGACCTCGGTAGAGTTGGGTGACAGTTGACTCGGCCACGGTTCGACACGTTACGGATAGAAGGCAGTTTTACACTGACCCCTCTGCCACCAGAACCTCTATGTATACTACCGTCTACTCCAGCCTACCGCACTCGTCACATTGCGTGACTAACGATAAGTGTATGTATGAGTGCGTATCCGTAGCGACGGTCGCTTACTTATGTCTGTCCGGGTCTGCTTGGCAGATATATTAATGCGGCTTTACACCCGCTATAGAGACAACGGCCTAGCAAATCTAAATTTATCTGCTCGACAAAAAGTCTTTAATTATTCTTGTCCTGATTTCTTTTACATAATTTTGTAAAAGAAAAAAAAATTTATTTTGATTAAACGATTAATTTATTTATTATAATTTTGATCAAGGCCCCCGTCTTTTAATTTAATTTCTTAACTTAATTGTTAGAAAATTTTCGTGTGCATTGAGATGAAATTTTAAAAACTTTTTGTAAAAGGATGATATATCTACGAGTCTTTTCATCGGCAACGTCATACACTCCTCCTGATTAAATTTTTTTTAAAACGGAAGCGGAAAGAATGTGTTCCTCGTGAAAGATCTTTTACATTGAGACGGAGAACAATGAAAAATTGATAAATCTGCTTGGTCGAATAGAAGATTACGTCGCGGACTACATCTCACCGGATATAATTCCCCCAAGTATCACGTCGCGCGAAAAATCGATATCGAGAGCGCCGGCGTTCCTTATCGCGGAAAACGGGATTTCTCGCATCTAACAGAATTTCCCGTGTCTTTTCAATTACCGGCGCGATCTCGAGACGCTCGATCTTTCCTTCCGTCATGTCTTCCTTCTCCCGACGTGGAAGTTTCCAAAACTCGCGGAAACCTCCGGCCGACGTGTACGTAATTTACATACGATTAATCTTGATCAACGGCGACACCCTCGTCCGAGGAATGCTCGTCTTCGTCCTTGATCTAGCGGGAATCAGGTTAAATGGCGAACGCGCCTACCGAGGCCATGATAGATCGTTACGTCTTGGCGAACCGAGGCTGCGCCGAGACGAATTTGGCATAGCAGAATCGATCTAATTAAGCGCACGCACAGGTCGCGTGGAACAAGACATCGGGAGGATGCGAGCTGATTGAATTGCGGTATGCAGATTTGCGTCAACAGAATATTCCGATTGCGCCCCGTCGATGGAACCGCATTATGTCACGAATTGAGTAACGCGATTGTCTAAAATCGCATAAGCTTACGTTCGTCTCTATAACATCTCTTTCTCGACTTCAAATTGCCAATCGCAATTCGTCGCCGATCGCGCGTGTCGTCTGACAGCGAAAAAAAAAAAAAATCAATTGATGTAACGCTCTAATTTTATACCCGAACTCGTCGAAGCGACTAATTCGTTTCATCCTTTTATTTTTAAACATATATTATTACGTGTCACGGAAAAGTTCCAAGTTCACATCACGCGTTTATCAGTCAGATGAGTGAATTATATAACTTGGACTTACCGAAGATGGATTACCACGTCTGAGTGATGTTATATTATCTCACGGATGGATCCAGTTGCGAGAATCGATCTAATTAGATACACCTTGATCAATTGCTTCAGGATGAGAAATACTCGCGTTAATTGGACTGATGCGCCGACCAGATTCGCGCTACATATCCGCGATGTTAAATCTAATCTCACAAAAACGTATTAAAGCCAGAAATCGATATTCGCAGAATTAGCAACTCGTACGGATTCGCGAACAGAAATTAGCGGCGTACATGGCACGTTATTGTTTAATATACGCAGGCAGGCACGTGCACATTGCGGCTACCTTCGATACTTGCATCTCTCATTTTTTTTTCCTCCGTTCTCGTTACCGACGCATCGATATTATTACAGCTCAGGGAAGCAAAAAGCAAAAATACTCTAAATTTTCATTGCTAATGACGCGAGAACATCTCGCCCGCCGTGTTATCGTTATCTCCCGACTGTAAGCTCACTGCTGGATAAGCGAACGAATTTAATCGCGTATCTTCGAATTTTCCGTGCGATAAAGCTCGCTTTGTTCGGCACCTCCTCTCCCATCGATGCCGTGAATATTTTCCTATCTGTAAAAAATTGGTGTGACGCCTGAATTATCGATTCTATTGTTACCGTTTATTAATTTTTTTTTTTTTTTTTGAGAAAATTTTTATAAAAAAAAAACTTTTATCTTTTTTTTATATATTAATTTTATTTACTATACAGTCATGTCTACATTGATATTTTCCGTTTTCTGTTACAGACACCGGCAAGCACACTACAACTCCGCTGAAGCTCATACAGATTACCAATGTAAGTCGCATAATTTTTTTTTTGTAGTTAATAATTGTAATCTCTTAAAAAATAGCACGCATGCAAAAAAATAGAGTGCATGGTTTTTTCTAGTATTACTAAAAATAAAGCATGTCGAATCGATTGTTCATCTTGCTGCTAAATGAACAATACCGTTACAATAACGTACAATTGTACGTCAGCTTTTTCGTGAAATAACGCTGTATTATTTTGTATATTAATATCGGCAATATCAGCGGGGTTTATCGAGGTATAAAAACTCCCCTGTAATATGTGTTCGGTATTATTCGGCTCATTGTCAAACACGAGGAGCTTAATTTCGGACGACGATTGTTACCGAATCTCCATGTCGAGTAGGATTTCAGAAGCCGCGATCGCGGCATCGAGCCCTTAGGTAGAATTAACCCTCTCGATTTATTTCGTGACCGACCCACCCTCGCTTCTCGACCGCCGGTCGAGAGGAATCTTCGCGGCGACACTTGAGAGACGTGATGCTGATAAAGGATCTCCATTCGCCGGGCGAGCCCTTGGCCGGTAGCCCGTAGTCGCGCGCTCTCCCGAGTTACGGAGGCTATCTCGGCCGCGTTCCCGTGAATGCGCATTGTCCGCATTGTGTTGCCCGATGATTGCCGAGCTAAGGATACCGCAGGCTGGATGCTGGGGGAGATGCAGTCGCGTGACGCGCGTCGCTGCGCCGTTGTCATTTATCTCGCATGGAATTTCAGATATTTCCCGAGCCGCGGCGCGATTATTGCGAGACAAGCGACGTGTAATTAACACGGGGTCCCGAAGCGAACGAGCGGAAGGGTTCGTGCGCCGATTTAAGCGGTCGAAATGCAATAGTTGCGTCACATTAATTGACAATCGTCTTCGTCCCGACGACATTCTCCCCGTTCGACGGTTAAGATGTTTCTCGTGCGAGAATAACGGGTGCGAACGTTTACCGCGGATATAATTACGTTAACAAGCCGGAATACGTTGGTACCAGACGCGGTAGGAGCTCGTTTAATCCTTGAAATCACAGTCGACGGGTTCTCTCTGCGCCTCACAAAAGATTTTCGGGTACGCCCGTACCACCCCCGGTGCTGTTTGCCGCCTTTCGTTGCGCCCGTCGGCCAAAGTAAGCCGCGCATATTCCAACGACGTCGTCGTCCCGCGCATCTGCAAATGACAGCAGTTGTTTCCAAGTTTATCCGAAGCCGCGAAACGTATCCAGCCTCTTAATTCGCTCGTCTACCGCCGACGGAGGAAGCGGGAGAAGACACACGTACGATAATCGCCACGTATCCCACAGCAAAGCCGCTCCCGCACGCGAGTCCCTCTTACTCTCGCCTCCTTCTTCCCTTTGTTACCTAAATTTATTCCGCTATCATGCCGATGTGGTTTAAGCGACTTAAAGCGTTAATGTGTCCGGAAAAATTTAATCACGTTAAAGCAAAGTTCGCCAAGTTCGCAAAGGCGGATTAAATTTATAACTTGACGGATAAAATGGGCAAAATAATTGGTGAAAATGAGAAACTCTATCAGTACACGTACTGAAGTGCGTATTAGAATAACGAAAGAAAATTACGAATTATATATCTGAGAAGCGGATTAGAAAAGAAATAAGATATTATGTTCAACTCCTTCTTTTAATTTTTCTTTCCTTTGTTGTAATAAAACAAGGGATCTCGTTAATGTAAGAATGGTATTGCGGATCACGAAAATCCCTCACGAAGCCAAGTCCGGGCGAAACGCGAAGTAGGAATCGGCACCGCTGCGCCGGAAAGCTCTAAATTTATCGCCAATAGCTTCCTAGGTGCGCGAAAAGCTATCTTTGATCTCTCTCTTGCACTGATTTATAGATCCCACTTTAATATAACGAAAACGGCGAAAATCGACTCGCGAGAAATAGGAAGAGAAATAGAATTCTTCTGTATTTCGTTTATACTTGGAGGCGTTAACGTCGAAAAGCCGGCTTGTTTTTTTTTTCTCTTTCGCGAAAGGCCAGAATCGTTAACGAGAAACAATCCCTCGTTGTGGAATAATCGACCGCGATTCGTTTCCTCTGATCTTCATCGCGAGCATGATCCCGCTTGGCTAGGACAGAGCTAA
This sequence comes from Cardiocondyla obscurior, assembly GCF_019399895.1. NCBI lineage: Eukaryota > Metazoa > Arthropoda > Insecta > Hymenoptera > Formicidae > Cardiocondyla > Cardiocondyla obscurior. The sequence continues at coordinate 4,218,510 of NC_091876.1, forward strand.
ATGCCGTATCGAAGAAAATTACAGCAACTTAATCTCCGTCTTCATTTCTTTCTTCCTGCAGCCGCGCCCAGAAAACTTCCGAATATTCCGAACACGTAGACGATCGGACTAAACTTCTCTTTAATACGTTTCGTGTCCGCGAATATATGCCGCTCTGCGAAAATGTTGAAAGCATTCTCTCACGAACTTATTTCTCGCTCCTTACAGTCGTAATTAAACTTAATTTGAATAAAATGTTGTGCATTCGGGGCGTATGATTTACTCGCGGGCGCGCTAAAATTACTTGGTCGCCACCGCGAATCATTTAATGCACTATTTTATAATTTAATAATATAAAATAAAAATTGATAAAGAATTATCAACAATTTTGATGCGTGTATTTTAACAGTTTATTGCGCCAAGTATCGTTTTCAATTTATATATTTCGAATGCTATAAATATTAATTAATTTGCTGCGGTTACGAATCGAAAAATATGTATGTGTGCTTTGATTATCACATTTCATACACAAGGCAGACATATAATAAATATAATGTTACCTTCTCTCTCTTAATGGAAATTCGACATACTCAATTCAAATATTAACGCCGCAAGTTATCATCTCGATGGTCAATTTTTTCTTTTTCTTTTTTTTTTTATTTCGAGTTTATATTTCAAGTGTAGATAACCCGGGGATGGGGACATCTTTCCGTTCTGCATGCACGCGCTTACATCACCTTCGGTTTCGCGACAATAAATCCTACCGTTTTACGTTACGTCTCCTTTCAATTTTTACGCTGCTCGCGATAGCGTAAGCATCGATCTTCGCGTTTCTATGAGTCGATGTCGCATCGTCAAGCGCGACAAATAAAAGCCCCGGGCTTGTTCATACAGGCACGATTCTCGCCAGCGATATTTAACCAGTCAGTTCAGGTGTGTCAAACGTGCCCATCGATAATCGCCTTCGGCGAAAATTGATGGGAGAAGTATCGTCGCCCGTGGAATTCTCTGTTTTTGGAAATTGCAATGTCGCAATGGCAAAATATGAACGAAACCAAAGCGAAACGATGGACCGTCCCTCCCCCTTAGTAAATTGATTCACCCTTACGTTCATACGTTTTTAATTAAATAAATAATTATATTATGTTTGCGTGCTAAATTAATGGGAATTTTAATTAATTTAAATTATTTAATAAATTTCTCCATTGAGTAGGGTAAAATTATTTTTTTATATATTTAATTATGTAATACATTCATCAACGTGATACAACTGCGCATCAATCGTATAAAATATTTCGATAACACAGTGGTATTAGATAAGTAGGTAAATAAAAAAGAACCGACGTCTAATATTTTGTTATAACTGCTCGCGTAATATTTATCGACATCTTATTTATTAAAAAAATCATCGTGTAAAATAATTGGTGATATAGAATACTGTTCTAATTATCTTGAAATGCAGTATTAAAATTAATACAATTGTCGATATCTTTAATTGATTTTATTGGTACTTACAACTTCGCTAAAGAGTACGAAATGCTTCTTGTTTAATTCAATTTCTTAGTCCGATCACTTTTACCAGTCGCTCAATACTTTTTTTTTTCTCGCTCTTACAGTTAGCACATTATTTTAACTAAATCATGCATTGATGCCTTTGCTTATCAACGGGGAAAAATATTCGTCGCTAAAACTTCTTCTATACATTTTCCTTAAATTTCTAATTCTACAAACATACTTGCGTACTTTCATTTTATTTAAAAAGAAACTAATAAATCAGAATTATTTCTAAATTATAATTGCTAAGAGATTAAAATATTTACAAATTCGAGATTTAAACTTGAGGACCGAAACTGCTTTGCTGCGAATTTTTAAGATCTATTTTTCTGAGATTTGATCCAAAAGTGCGGATTTCATAAAGGAATGTACGTCTAAATCTCTCCTCTTGAAAGAAATTGCGTAAGAATCACAAAACACTCCCTTTCTTTTTCTTTAAAACTCGTGTGAGTTACGCGCATTGCCGTGGCGTCGAAATTAAGCAAACTATCACAGTAATTGCCACGAAATACGCACCGCGAGAACACGACGAGTGGGAGAGAGGTCTTTATCAAGCGAAAACGTAAAACTTGAATTAATTTGGCGTATCTACTTGAAGCGAAAGGCTTCTGACGTTTAGCCTAATTAAACGACACACATTTATAACGTGTCCATGTAGATAGTATCCATGCTGGAGTACATATTAGGCACGCTGTTTCTGCTGCCTTGGCCGAAAGCAGCTACGTCGATGACCTCGTCGTCTAGCTCCTCCGAGAAAGTCACCAGAACCTGCAAATTCCATAGCAAATTATACGTTGCATAGTCGGCCAACTAATTATTATTAAAGTATCAAGTTAGCCGTTATAGAGAAATTAAAGAAAATATTTCGCATCAAGCTTTTTTTTTCTTCTAGAGTTCTCTTTTTATTAAAGTTTCAATAGCGAGTAGAACAACTTTATTCGTGATATTAGTTTTTCGACGGATAATTTTGATCCTTTTTTTTTTCTGTAATAAATGTCTGCGAGGTACTTATGTGCAACGCGCAATTTCGCTTGCCGATCAAACCTCGCGTAACATTCACGCCTGCAATTATCGTGGCTGCGACTCGCAAAACTCAAGTTCCACGAGAACTAGGTGCAAACTTTTGGTCGTTGCGTCGTTGCAGTTTCGTGCGTGCTTCGCGTTGAAACACGTTCTCGGCACGGCGAAGGGCGGGCAATGGGCGGAAGGACGAAGGGCTTTACTTGCAACGAAGACCCATAAAAATCTCAAAACTTTTCCGACCGGCCAAGTTCGCCCTCCCCTCGCCCCACTCCTCCCCCCACGGTTTACATACAAGCACGTCGCGATACTAGAAAAAATTCCTACTTTGTTTGCGAGATCGCCGTACCGTCTTTGCGTCACGGTGAGAAATGCATTTACATAATGTCCCGATGCCACGGGCAAACTTGAGACGATCTTTTTCTTGAAAAATATCGCGGGAAGCTAACTATCGTTAGATAGTTTGGCATTAAGGTTCTCCGCTTATATATTGCAAACATTATTACAACAGGCAAATAAGTCGAGCGTTTAGATTAAAAAAAAAATTTTTTAGATATCGTTTACAACGATAAATTAAAATTTTAATATTATTTAAATAAACTAAATGTGCTATTTCTAAAATATCGTACTCAACCAATGGAATAAAAAACGATATTAATATTTTACAACCTCTTATAAGATCACTTCACCGTCGTTTAAAAGTGTTAGCTCTGTATAATTTAGTAAATTTATTCTTTGGCGTTGTAGTAGGTACTCACTTTTTGAATTTAACTTTTAATTATAATTTGCGCTTTATTTTTAGTGATATATCTCTCGGCAACGATTTTTCCGACCGGCGGTAAATGCCCGCGGTTGCGAGCCGCGAGACTTTTAGAAGAAGCTAGACTGCAGATCGTTTTCCGTGGTATTGCGATAATCTAGAAGTTCTTAGATTCGGACCGACCTAGTTTACTACTGTACTTAGGACTTAATTTATATTCCGAACCGCGCTAACTTGAGCTGTTGCTATTGTCGTTACTTCAGGAGCTTACAAAACAACGGGGTTCACGGCGGCCCTTAATGTTCGCGCGGGCCAAGTTTCAAGAAGCAGGGATGAATACGTGACGCAAGTTTGTATTTAACGACGATTTAAATACGCCCAAGAGAGGACAGACGACGGTGTTTTCTGACGCGCAAATGGCTAGCGTAAACTTCCTTCTCGCTAATAACAATTAGCAATGATAATCCCGAAAGAGCTTCCGAATTCGAGTGGAACCAAGTGCAATTGCGCGGGCAAATTGCCGCGTGCGTCAATATTTTTAGAGTGAACCAATTACGTAGAAATTGCGAGACGTCACGGTCTGATAGATCGTTCGCATTATTGGTCGAAAAGCGATTCTACTTCTGATGACAAAAAGGTTCCATAAAACCACTTCTCGTTTCAAGTACTGAATTTCTCTCACTTTACCGGCGCGCCGTCTTATAAGTGATCAATTAAGCTCCCATTATTCATCGTATTCGATAACGCTTCTCTTGAATTTCTCGCACGTTTTAGTTCATTCCCCCAGTGGATATTGATATTTTATTCGCGAGCGTATCCGTCACAATCTTTCAACCGATTTTATTGGATTTATTAAATCTATTTCATCACCGAAACTTCAAATTGTTATTAATTATGCGACTAATATCTGATATCGGTCGCATTAGCCAACTGTAAGAAAGGAATAAGTGTTCGTAAGAGAACTCTCCGCCGCATTTCTCATTTCGCGAAAAATTAAATCGCACCGTCTCGATCGGAATCGATCGATCACTCAACGTAACGATTTCAATTCCCACCTTCCCTTCAAGCGCCCACGGTTTATTTCGATCTGAAACCGCCTCTTAGAATTTTTACACGCCGTAGAACTGCGAAGGATAGTTGGAAATGGATCGCGCGCGTACACTTTTCGAATTCGTAAGGATCTACATACCTGTAACGGCGATTTCGCAGTCGCAACTCGCCGTTGCGTGATTTATAGTCGTCCCTCGCGAACCATTCAATGATGTATCGTCGAAAAGAATTGCGAAATAAAAAAAAAAGAAAAAAAAGAAAAATCCCTACCGTTAATTCGGTCTCTGCAGGACTTTGTGATACTCGTGGAATATTACTGCGTGTCGTGCGGTAACGCAACAAATTTCTAATTCGCATTCGTGTATGCACAATAATCGTCGCTTTCCCTTCGCGACACGCGAGTGAAATAGACTCTGCTACATTACGGCGTGTTAAAATCGGGGTGGACAGGAAACGACTGTGAGCAGTTTCATACAGTAAATATAAAGTAGCGTTCTCGCTATAAAGCTTTTATTTTAATCCCGTTTCATTATACCCTCGGCCGGACAGGGTTTTATATAAAACCTGAATTTGAAAAAATAAAGCGTGGAGATTGCAGTTCGTGCATCGTTGTAATGACTTTTTTTCTTTTCTTTTTCTTTGTTATTTTTTTCTTTTTTTTCTTTTTTTTTCTTTATTTTTTTTTTTTTTTTTACTAATAACACGCGGTCGCGCGAATTCTCTTTCGCGTAAACTGAATTTTTCGCATTTTTTAAATCTTACCTTAACATACAAGCGCCATGCGCGCACACACGATTTACAAAAATAATTAATAACGTAATATCACGACGTTACCTCGTGTTCGAGAGCGCGTTAATTAAAGCTAACGTCTTTGTTACGACTTATGAAGATTTATACGTAAGAAGTTTTTTAATTAGTTCCAAAATTAAAATTTTTCTCTATTAACCGGCTTATGCAAATGTGCGCTTTCGCGCGCGGTAAATTTCGCAAAGAACCGCGAAGACTGGCGGAAGTTCGGCGGCGTAAGACGCCGGCCACGCGAAATGCAAATCTCGGGCGTCCGACGGAGCATTACTCGCGCGCGGACACATCCTTCTTCCGGCGATGCGCGGGAATACATCGGCTGTAATTTGTCCGCCCGTAAGTTGGACACACGAGGGCCACTCAATTACGCGACGGTCGCATCGCGCTTAAAAAAATTTTATTCTAGCTTTGCCGGGCGAGAGAAAAAGCGCGACACGTCACGCGCGCGTCCGTAAGTTTACGGACATGACGCGAACGGGGAGATAGGGGCAGTCAGCGTAATTTCGTGCGACCGTAGTTGCGCGGCGCCTGGATTTACCGGGATGACACGCGAGGACAGACTCGAACGGAACGGGCAAAAAGTTCTTTAGGCACGATAACGCGACGCGAGAGAAAGCCACCGGACGCGTCACGGGACTTTAATTTGATTGCAGTTAATTTAACTGGCTTCGCCCTGACGCGTTTTGCGGCGAATGATGATAATGACGTTAAACGCGCGACTCGAGGAAGCGCGCGAGGAAGGGTCTTTGGGCGCTTTGACGTGCATTTACATCGCGCTGACTTGCATACAGCAACAATATGCATATTACCGAGAGACGCTTGCAATCCGTTCGTATTGAAGCGACTTGAAAGACAGTCGTCGGCTGCGACACACGACGCGCGGGGGCTTCGAATCGAGGCGGAATTCAGAAGGAAGCGTATCGCGCCCGTAAGATTTATACTCGGCAATTTCGACAAGATTCGAGGCTTCATTATTCAGATGGTGAATTATTTCGCGGAGAGGGGGGGGGGCGAAGAGGAAGCGGTTAATTAACAACAGTTTTCGCAGGGAGAGGGAAAGGGTCGGCGTTACAGCTACCCGGAAAGCATTTAGGCGAGCTTAGAGGCAACCAGCCGGTACGGGGGAGCTTCCCGCCTCCCTGTAGCTTGTAAACCGTCGCGCGGGTGTATGTAAGCGAACTACGAGACGGCGGGATCCATTAATATCCGTCAGGTTCGGCGGGACGAAAACGCGGATCTTTGGACGACAGGAGGAGGCGCTGTGCACGCCGGCGGTGCATCATCTGCTGCAGACAAGCTCTCGGAATATTGCGCAACCAAAGCGCATTCAACGCCCGGATATTCACCCGAAGGTCACGTTGCGAGAATTAAATATATCGCCATCTTAAACTCCCCCGGCAAGTTTACGTGCGCCGTAAATATTATCGCGTATCGCCGGAAACGATGATGCATGCGGGAACATGGACTTTAATCTCACGTACGATAATACCGTTTCCGGGAGGCACGTTCGGGGTAATACGTCGCGTAGCTTTGCCGTGCATTTGAAAATCAAAATTGATAAGAATCCGCGAAACGGCGGAGTATGAATTGGATTCACTGACCTGATCCAGCGAGCTTTGTGTGAGCGTGTAGTCTGTAGCCTTAAGCTCCTCCGCCAAGAGCTTGAGCATGCCGAAGCTCACGCTGAGCGCCATGTCCTGGCTCCGTGGTAGCAAGAGCCGAGCAGCCGTCGCCTGCCTCGAAGAGATGATCGCTTGCGGTAGATATTTCAGGATAACTCTCCTAAGATCCGTGGCGGAAACTGGCTGGCCGAATCTCAGGAAGGCGACGTATCCTTCGCCGAATCTAAAAGTCAAATACGGCTATGCAGTCCGCGAATTCTCGGCGCGAAATGATACTCGAATCAACTACGATGATAATGCGATAATGAAATCGTTACGCGAAAGTTATTCCGGGAGGGAAAAGAGCGCACCTTCCCTGCGAGGTCGCGAGGAGTCGTAAGAGAAAAGCGGTTTTATTAGCATTCTTAAATTCACGATTCATTTACTTCCTCGTTGCGTTCGATCGCTAGGGACGTGGGATCTATATTTCAAACCAGACCTGGACAAAGGACACAGGGGAGAGCTTTTACTGCGCTTTCTATACTGTAACAAAGTGCATTCGCCATTCTTTATCATTCAACGTACTCTCCGCAACATACGAGAGCGGATTGCAGGATAGGCTGCTAACGTAGACAGGACCATATCGTAAATTCTACCCTCGATGGCGAGAGACACCGCGGGTAGAGAAAAATCGGTACGGTAGAGAGGTGGAAGAAGGACATTCTCCGGGATCGTTCCAAAGACACTTTAGGACCGGAGCAGTTAAATATTTATCGCGCGCTGTGTTATTATTCTGAAATAAATGGCGCGTTTAATACGAAAGGCTTACACGTTTCATCGGTTTTAATTAACTAAAGAGGCTACTTTGTTGTCGCATTAGTAACGACATCAAATCACATTTATTTTCATTATTTTGCGCGGGTAAAATAAAATTATCGAAGGCCTTAATTTCTTTTTAATGAAAGAGTATTGTCAGGAAAAATCTTGGATTTAATTAAATTTCCCGACAATCTAATTAAAATGCATTATAGCAACTGCTTAAAAATTTCTTTGATTAAATTTGTAAAGGAAAAAGCACAAAAAACAGAAAAAAAAAAAAATTTGTAAGTTTAAACCCGCGACCTCGTACCGGAGATCTAATGAACCGCAGCCCGCAGACCCCGCTCCGCGCTTCCGCTGTATCGTCTTACCTCTCTCAAGAGGATTATTCAACAAGATGAGATGACATAAAGATAAGAGATTTCAATTGAAGAATATATTCGTTAAGCTGCGGAAGACCCGTAAGGATCCGTAAGTTCTTCGGTCGGGCGAGAGAAAAGGATTGCAAACAGCAACGGAAAATCAGAACTGATAGAACCGCCGAGCTTTCTGTATACGGTTTATGAGTCTGCTGGGAAATATCCGGGGTTAAAAGAGACGCGCTATTCCGCGAAAAAGGAAGTTCGATGTAATCTTACTTGTGCTTCAAATGTTGCGGCGTTCCTATACACCTGAGACCGGCTCTAGCGAGGATGCCCACCCTCGAGCAAAGGTTTTCGCACTCGGCGACGCTGTGCGACGTTAATATGACGCATCCTTGTCTCAGCGTAGCATGCTTCACGGCTCTGGCCACGAGATTCTTCGTCGCGGGATCCATTCCGCTAACGAATAGCAAAGTTGCCGGAATTAAGCGACTCTTACGCGAGATTAGTAATCGTTTAACGTCATTGTAAAATTAATCAAAGTACCTCGTGGGCTCGTCCATGAGAATCACCGCGGCAGGAACCATGACGCTTATTGCGGTACACAGCTTCCTTTTATTACCGCCGCTGAGGCCGGAGACTCTTCGATGAGCGTACTTGAGTAGATCAAATCTCTTTAGCGTTGTCTCCACGGCCTGAAATAATAAATAAAATTCTTGATATTTCAATTCCGAGCCCTTGCGTCCGTGAGTTTTGCTCTTAAAATTATTTTTATTTTTAGACTAAAGAATAGAAGCTTACGAGAGTATCTTTAATAATGTTTCTTTAAAATCTAACGAAATAAAATTCTCTGAAATTAACACAAATAAAGAAAAAAAAAAAAAAAAAAAAAAAAAGATTTTTATCAAATTCTATTTGATTTCGCACGTCGGTACGTGTATTTCTCTTAGATCTCTTGATTATCGCTTACTTTAGGAACGTTGCTTAAACCACAAACTTCTCCGTGAATCGTTAAACACTGGTGGGGTGTGAGAAAGCCGTCTAAAGCGTCACTCTGAGGGCAGTAGCCGACCTCACCGTTACACAACGGTCCCGCGCCAATCTCCTCTCCTTTCAGAATAATCTTTCCGGCCGTAGGAATGATTTCCGTTGTCAGCATCTTGAACGTCGTGCTTTTTCCCGCTCCGTTCACCCCCAAGAGACCGAAGCACTTGCCGGCCTGTACACCGAAACTTAAATTTTGCACAGCGACATTTGTACCGTACACACTCCTGTATTCCTTTCTCAGTTTCATGGTCTTCAGGGTGTCGTCGACCATTCCGGCCTCGACTCTCAATCTCTCTCTCGCAACGTCCTCGTCCTCTTGCACCGTCTCGTAACTAACCTTTCGCCGTCTCACGTCGGGTAATACTCCGCACTCGATTATCAAATTCAACGCGAACAGAATCGCGCCGATTACGAACAGATAAACGTAATGGTAGCCGAGAAGATCCCAGCCGAGTGGAGACTTGTAGGTGTCCATTTTAAATCTTTGTAGCAGCTCGGAGGTAATGTCATTCTTCGTGATCTCGACTAACCCGTCGCCAAAGGCATATTGCGGGAAAATCATTAGAATATAATGCAGTATGTTCCGCGCGTCTTCGGCCGCTTTACTCCTCCCGAGAATGTCGAGGACTAAAATAGTTGCCAGGCATATCACGCCTATGAAGGTATTTATGCAAAAGAGCACCATGTTGGATAGACTTGAGTCGTCGAACGCTTTTTCGACCACGTGCGAAAACGGTAGCACCGCCCAGCTAAAATAAATAATATTTTAAGACGTTCGTATCGATTTTACGCGAGCGGGTAAATAAAAATGCGAGTACTCACGCGAATAAAATTAATAAGAGGCAAACACCGGCCAGATTATCTTTTGCAACGTACGTTGATAAGCCAAAGATCTCGAAAACGATAACTGCCAAAAAAATAGCACAAACGAATACCTAAAACAAGAAATAATAATATTGAAGATCGTATTATATTAAAAAAATAATTTTAATTCGTTTTATTTATGTTTTATTAATTTTAAATAAAATATAATTTAAATTAATTTAAATGCAATTAATAATAAAAATAACTAAACTTTAATTTTTTATAATTAATAACTCACTATAAAGTCCCAAATTAAAACTGTCGTCCAATACGTAATAGGGTGAACTCCAGCTAGGTAGAGTATTCTCTTCTCTTCTGATAACCGTTCTCTGACTATCTCTTTCGTTCCCTGAGCGCCGACCAAACTGAACGCTATCAAAAGTACTAGCGCCACCCCGACGTCCGCCACATGTTGCAATCTAAAGAAATAAAAAAAAAAAAGAAAATATGTGACAAAATAAATTTTCCTGAAATAACTTTTAAAATACATGATTCGTTTCTGCAAATGAAAAGCACGCTTATGTGAATGCATGTGCAATGCGCGCGTATTCGGCTTTTAATATTTCACACGTAAAACAAACGAAGGCAGCGTAATTAATGATTTGATGATACAAGTTTAATCTCGCAATGTAATTTTGAGACACACGCCTTAGGCGATCGGTGTGAATACCGAATGATTCGTACGTTAATTAAAAGTAAACGGAGCTAACTATACCGGGATACTTCGCTCGATCTCCCCGGCTCAAAAGCTTCGAATCAACGCGCGCAAACGTCTTCGTTTATCCGTTCGAAGAGAACCGCCCGCATGTCCCCGTAAAATTTTCTACTTAATTAATCACGCGAGCGCGCGTGGCGATAAAAAAAAAAATTTCGACAAAGATCTTCTTCGTGATTTGTCACGGCATTAGAGGTAACGCTCACAGTGTCGTTCGGTTCAGCTGATCGCTCGATAGCTTCAAGGGGTGATTGAGTATAGTTAAGTGCCCTTGCACCCCGGATGCTCGCAGGATTGCCTCGTTGAGGGCGTTCAGGTACGCCGGCATCGAATGGTGACCTTTGTTATTGTACCAAACAATGAAAAGGGGATCCTCCTTCGAGTGCGACAGAGACCAGCCGCCGTATCTACGAGTTCGTTGTTTGTTCAGAAAATTTCGAACGGATTTCAATACCGCGTCATTTTAATAGTAAAATTTACCGTTTCTCTATGTATTCCTGATGCGTCGAAACGATCCAATCCAGAGTAGGCCGACCGGGCAGAGTTTGTAGAAGGCCTTCGACGGCTTTGGAAACGCCGCGGCAGGTTTGTTGGCCGTCTATGCATTCGCAGGTTCCGGTGTCCTATTAATGATTCAAGAATAAATCCCGTCGCTTTTGTAACGCGAATTTATTTTAAAGTAATCGTAAACTCAGAAATAATTATTCGCTCGTTCGTACGTTAGGTAAAGTTTGCCATGCACCAGCGTAATCGTCTCCAAAGCGATCGTGCAACTGCATGGATACATGCTGCAGGAACGGATCATTACCGTCGATGCTGCAAAATAAAATGTGCCGATGGTATAAAAAAAAAAAAAAGTAAATATTAATTTGATTTGAGCAAACTAATTTGCGGAAATACGAACAGATCGCGCTGGTATTCATATACCGAGATTACCGCGCTTGGTTACCTATTTTCTTTTTTTTTTTTCTTCTTTTTATTAAAGTCTTTTTATTAAATTTCTTCTTTCTTTTTATTAAATTTCTCCTACCTATAAAAGTAAGTCGGATGAGTGTCGTAAAGTTTGGGAGTCAAAGCCAGAGGCGGCTCGTTCTCGGACGGTGGCCGTATTAGAGAAAATCCCATAGCGACTGCTACGAACATGGTTGGTAAAACGAGCGCGGCTAACGGTGCCCTCCAGTCTCTCGCAAAATGCCATAGCCTTTTTTTTATTATGGCTTTCATTTGTCGAATTGGCGAAGGTTTCAGTACCATATCGGTAATTAAATCGATGTTGTCATCTGACACGGGAGCGTCTGCGTAAAATAAAAAAAAAATATTCATTACTTTCCTCATAGTAAAATAAGCTTTTTGCAAAATAGTGAACGTTCTTTAATTTGATTATAATCAGAATAAATTAAATATCGAAAGAAAAAAAATTGTAAAAAGCTACTCATTTTTTTTTATTCTTTTTTTGTTTTTTTTTTTTTCTCTCTTTATTTAGTTTTATTTAAATTTCCGAAAAAATCTAAACAACGAAAGGTTAAACGAAGCGTTTAATTAAGAGGGTGGATTTTATGCATGCCGCAGCGTACACGTGGAACATTTCTCACCGACGTGCTCCACACTAATGACGCTATCTTGACTCGCTCTGATAACGCTCGATCCGTTGTCTGCTCGCGCGCAAAGATCCAAGAAGACTCTTTCCAAGGTGTCGCACTCCAATGAGAAGTGCGAGAATCCCAAGAGCTTACGGTTATCTTCCAGCGCCTTCGCCACTTGCGTGATGCTGAAACATTTCTGACTTAACTCAAACGCAAACACGTATGTTTAATCGATCTTGTCCCAAATATGGTTGCAATTATTTCCTCCGAGATAAATCACAAGGTTCCTAGCGTCAAATATTTACAAAGACGGTACAATAATTAACGAGGCATTATCATAAATTACTACGTGGTAAGCAGATCTTAATTTAATAATCTTTCTTTCTAAATCCCACGAGATGAGACATCTCGCACTCACGTTTATCCGAATCTTTTACAAGTTGTACGCGGAAAAAAAAAGAAAAAAAATTTGCAAAAAACGGTAACTCGATCGGTACTCAATTATAAAATTAATTAACGTTTCAATGACGAGTTAATAATCTATGTATCTCGATTGATATTTACTCATTGTTGCCATTTTTTCCCTGACAAGGCAACGTTACGGTAACCTCCGACTCCGAGACTTCATTTATCGCGGTGTTCGGTACAATTTCCTCGACCATGGTACGAAGCGCCTTCAGGTTCTTTTTGTCGGCCGTCTCTGTTATTCCGCCTATTCCCGCTTCTCCGTTGACATAACGATCGGGCGGGAAAGACACGTTCAGCCGATACCCTCTGCCGTGCGTTGTTTTCAAAGATAGTGGCGAACCGGTGCACAAAATCTTCCCTTTGTGCATCACCACAACCGTGTCACTTAGCATGTCGGCTTCGTCTAAATGGTGTGTCGAGAGGAGCACGGTTCTGCTAATCCTGTGTTGATCGATCAGTCGCCAGATCCGTCGTCGGGCCGCGGGGTCCACCCCGGCGCCGGGCTCGTCCAGAATTACCAAATGCGGCGAGCCGAGGAAGGCCAGGGCCACGCAAAGCCTGCGTCGTGTTCCGCCTGACAAACGGGACACAGGCTCGTGTTCCTGTCGCCCGAGTTCTAAGGACGTTAGCATTCTGAAAAAAAAAAAATAATTTAATAAATTTATAGAAATCTGACATTTGCTTTTAATTAATAGCTTATAATTATCACAAAATTTTTTAGAGAAGCTAAAAGAAGACAGTTTTTCTTTTTTCTTTTTTTTAATTAGGCAAAAGAAAATAGAAAAGTATTTTTTTCGTTTAATATCTTACTCATTAACATTCCTCTGCATGCTCATATTATCGTCGTTAGGTCTTTTAAGCTTCCAGTAAAAGATCATGTGCTCCCTCGGTGTCAGACTTCCAATGAGTACGTTGTCCTGCGGACACACTCCGATGTCCGGCTTGCAACCTTCCTCGCCGTTTAAGCAAATTTCGCCGTTGGTCGGCGCTACCATTCCTGTTAGCATTTTTCTGTAATAAAAACGCACGGTTAATCATCGCTACGAGCAATTAGCACAATATTAAATTTTTTTTGTATTAAATATCGCGGTATATTAAAAATAGTAATTTAATTTGAAAAGCAATTAGCGTACATGATAGTAGTTTTTCCCGCGCCGTTTCTTCCGAGCAGGCTCGTTACTTCGCCCTCGCAGAGTTTTAAGGTAAAGTCTTCCACGGCGACGACGTCACCTCGTTCGGTAGGATAAACTTTTCGGATACCCTCGAATTTCACGCCGATTTGCTTCTCGGTGACTGTTAAGCTGCTGAGATCGCTCTCGTCGTCTATGCGTTTCGCAACAGATACCAGTTTATTTTTACGTCAGGCTTATGACATGCAGGCTGATCGAAAGCAAGCCTTTACCGAATTTACGATAACCGTTTAACAAAAAAAAAAAAAAAAAAAAAAAAAGACAGAAAAAAGCAAATTAAAAAATAATTTTCAAAGAAAGCAATTTCATATACATACCCACGACACAAATATTTCTCTTAAATGTAATTCCGATACCTTTAATCGAATCCGGAACAAACAGGGTGTTTTTTATTTGAAAAACGTCCCATGCGACGCGTGCAATACGTGCAGGTACCGCATAAACCATTTAAATGTGGAATAAATGTAAAATAAACCAATATAATTGATACAAAATATACGACCGGTTGTTTTTACAATGCTTGTCGGTTGCAAAAATATTATAAAATAAAATCGGTAAGATAATCGAAAGATATACAACATTCACACACACTTGATGCAAATACGATCGCATTTACATATTTAAACTCTAAATTGAATGTGACAGCGTCCCGAGGAAAAAAAAAATCACACACACCTACTAAAGCACACACAAAAAGCATGATACATATATTTATGACAAAAATAAAAAGAATTGACTGGCATGGAATCACATCAACTATAAAACAATTAACTTTGATAATCCCGGAACGCAAACGCCACTGAACCGTTTTTAAAGAAATTCTTTTATTTGAATAAATATTTTTATAAAATTTTCCAACTTTTAGATCGTCATAAAAGTGATTAAAATTGTCAACGATAATTTCCATTGCCCGAACGAATTTTAAACAAGTCTGCATTCTTTTTATTTTCGCTCTTCGTGCCGGTCGACATGCAGCGCTAAAAACCATGCGAAGCAGGCTAAAAACCATCTTTCGTGACATGCGTGCACACAGGGAAGAGTGCGATACCTTGGTAAGTGGCTGAGGAATGAAGAACGTCATTAGTGAAATAGAGGTTGTTGACGAAGGCGAGGTAGCTTGGTCTGCCATAGAGAGAGCGTGTGTTGGCCCACCATAAGCTACGGGATCTCAAACCGTGAAAACCCCTACCTGGAAAATTATCGGTAATGCTCGTCCGCTCCTTTCGCATATAACTCACCAGATCTTCTCATTGACTTCGGTTAAACGACGCGATTTCTCTCGTCACGTCTCTCAATCCGCCCTCCTAGAGTTTTCTCGTAGATGTATCTTGCGATTATACTTCCAGGAGAGTGAAAGTATCTCGCGTGAAATGCACGTGTGTAAAATTCGTGAAAATGCGATGGTATGGTACATATAGTACGCATAATCTTATCATTATTCTTACTGGGTGAGAGCCACGCGGAAGAGGCATTTAGAATATTTTAGAATATTTTTAGAGTTATATTTCTTCCTGAATAATACTATTACTTTAAACAGAAAGTAATATAAAGTGTTTGAATAAATAAATGAAATTTAGTTAGCTCCAATCGATGGAACAATTAATCAAACATATTATCTACTGAAATAATTTGCAAAAAAATTTTATAAAATAATTTTTTTATTTCTTTCGGTTGAAAATTAAAACCCGTTGAAATGAATTATTCCGTGACTTCTTTTTTTTTTTTTTTTTTGAAAGCGAACAGCTGCAATCACTTTTATAATTCATTTCAAATAATTCAACCGCATAGCTCCGATGATTTTAGTAATTGTTATCGACGAGAGAGTTGTGGAAGAAAAATTAAAACACACACAGTGAGATATCAAATCTGAAATATTACGTGCTCCAATAAAATCAAGGACGCCGCGAGCAGTTTTCTCATTAGCAAAATCAATTTGCATAAAATATCGATCGCGACTGGCCTTGCGCGAAAAAAAAAAAATAGAGAAGAAAATCAGTGTGTCAGTGTTAGCCAATTTCTACTAATTGCACAAAACACCTTCACCAGTATTATTTCCGAAAATAGATAGGAGGTGTGCCGGCTTTATACCTGAATCGGTGTATCTAGCGATGAAGTAGCCAATCGCGGCATACAAACAGCCGTCGAAGGCGATCATTGACAACAATAGTCCCAACGTCATCGGGTCGCCAGGGGTTGATTCCTCCCATATGTCCCCCCAAGAGAAACCGACGCCTTGAACTTCCTTTCGCACGATATACAGACATCCGTAACAGAAGCTAGTCGACATACTTAGACACTGAAAAATAAATTATTTTCCCCATTGTCGACGATCATTTACAATATTTAAAACGTGCATCAGTATCTCGCGTTTTATTGCCGTCAACATTTTAATTTCTTTACGAAATTAAATATAATTAAATAATTAGCTTGACTTACGATTAAAAGTTTATATCCGAGGCCGAACACGGCTTCCATGGCGATGACAATGACGTACGGCATGTAAGTTAATAGGAATAGAACGACCGTGGTAATAGCGGAAAGACTGGCGGAACTGAACATCGTCGAGATCATGTAGCTGAAACGTAATTAAGATTTACAGTAGTTAACTCCGGAATGTAATCGCGGGTCCAAATACGTGCGGTCGCGCGGAACTCTTCAAGTAGTTACCCACCAGAATGTCACTATGGAGAAGTTGTAATCGAAAAGTAAGAGAAGCACGACGAGGGGATTCGATCGCGGTAGGATTTTTCCGGCCAATAAAATTATGGCAATAATTATCATCACGATCGATAGCTCTGCGTAAGACGTGATAAACCAAGCCAGAGTATTTCGCCACGGTTTTAATCCCATTACGCTCATAACCTGAAAGAAAAAAAAATTAATTGCGATAAAATATTAATTTTTCCGGAACTTACAATATATCGGTATAAAATTATAAATCATTTAAAACGAACGTCGCGAACGCACCATAGAATTTTGCGATTCTTTTTCCCAAACGATGTGCCTGACAGCCGCTCCGACGCACATCATTACCGCGAAGAAGAAGCTTACTTGCAAACCTTGCGATTCGTAAAGAGTTGTTTGGAATCTGTAACGTTCGTTGTTAACATACAATTGCCAATAATCGTTAGTAAAATTACAAGTAGAATGTCAATTACTCACGGCACATGTTTCCAACACGGATACGGCATTTGTTGCGTCACCGTCTTCCAGTTGAAATCGTATCTTCGCGTTTTCACTTTTACGATCGCGCGATCGACGGAATCTTGAAGCTGAATGAAGCCGCGGAGGTATCTGAGATGCTCGAGGAAGCTGCTCTCCGGTCCCGGGATCCAAAATTGATTCTTTAGTCGTCTGGTGGACGGCACGTAGTCAACGTCCATGCGAATTTTATACGTGATATCGTCCGGCAATTCGTGGTCGAGCGATCTCTTCGCCGCGTGTGAAGGAGCGTTATCCAAAAAGATGACGCCGGCCAAAAATTCGTTCGTTTCAGTCAGCTGGCTAGCCGCCGTCTCCAGTTCCGCTTCCGTGGAAAATCCTATCGTTCTGTCCACCACCACGCAATCCATTATGCTATTTAACATGCCGATCATCGAAATTAGCTTCTCCGATTTTTTCAACCGCCACGCGAGCTCACTGAGATTCAGCTCGGAAAAGTCGCCTGCAATAACAATTTTAAGCATTTAGTTATATTTTAATACGGTTTTTAAATCTATCTTTAAAGACGTGAAGTTTTATGTTCGGAGCGTAGATAATACCTTTAAAATTGCTACCACTCAGCGATTTAATCGCAACCTTCATGACGTCGGAAGACATTATACTTTGCAATTCGTTCAGAGTATCGCCCATATCTGTAAGATTGACCAGAGATTTGAGAGACTTCTCGAGACTGTTTATCAGTATGCCGAAATGTTCCATCTGCGTGAAAGTTTCGTTCGTCAACGCCATGATCTCGGAGATCACGGTAGTATTAGGTGCATAAAGAATCTGCCCGCGTAACAAAGGTTTAATGTACGACCAGACGATCTTTCCGCCGGGTATAGCGAGCACAGTTTTATACGTTTGTCTACAGGATTCAGCTAAAATTTAAATTATTTTTTTTTACATTTAATTTTATTTATATTTAATGCAACGTTTGTTTTAAAATTTTTTAATATGTTTTACTTGGTAAAGACTCGAGTTCCTTCTGCTCGGACGCCTTGTTACTATCCTTCAAGCTAGTAATAATTTTGTAAATTTGTCCTTCGTTTTCTTGAACCAGTGGTTTACCACAAAGCAGTTTGCTGGAATCCTTCAAAAATTGTGAATCTAAAAAATTTACAAAATTAGATGAAACAGAAAAGTTAGGTTTTTTTTCGGATTTAATTATGTATAAAGATAATTTTTACAGTGCACAACTTACTGGACAGCGTTTCTTTCGTTTCTTCCACGTCACTCTCGTCTGTTTCATTTCCGAAAGAAAAGCTCGCCTTTGATAGCTTGTCTTTGAAAAACGGAAATAGTTCCGCAGCAACACCAAGATTATTCAATATAATTTTTCCTTCAGTTTCGGTTAAATTTGCATTAGCCAGTATACTTTTCACATTGGCGCTCATTAGCTGAAATACAAAAAAGAAAAAAAAAAGAAAAATTATTTAATTATGACAAACGTTTAAAATAGATAAATTAAAGCACCGTAATTACATTTTTAAAAACATAATCGAAATTCAAGTTTTTCATCAACGTGATCGTAATATTTTGCGTCTGAGAATCTTCCAGTTGACAAAGTGCGGAGCTAACTTCTTCGGCGGTTACGAGATTGTTGTTAAAATGCAACATATCGCCAAGCTTCTCGGGCGAGCATATAGTATCTTTCAAACTAATGATACCGCGTTCTTTCATGAATACTGAAATCATGTCTATCTTGGCCTGGCCCAAAGTAGAAGCAACTTCGTTGGTAATATTAATTCTATCGACCAAGTACGAGCGCACGAAGTCCCAATTGTCAAACATTTCTTTGACAACGTCTATAAAACGTAAAGTTATTAATTAAAAAAAAAATTTGTCGTGAAATCTAATAAAATATAAATTTAAATATTTGAATGTAATACATTTCATATCCAGCAGTCCTAAATTTTTGAAAATCTCCATTGATTCCAATGTCGTAATTATTGTACGTAAATCATCAATTATTTCACGATCTTTTATAAACGGCTCCACATCCTCGAGAAGTTCTCTCATTCTGTAAAAAAAAAAAAAAAAAAAAAAAAAGATAAAATAGATAAAATAGATATTTTAATACAACGTTAGATTATTAAAAATTGCAAGTATAATATTTTTGTATAAATTATCGAGGAATACAATTTTATTTAATATATCTTTTAGTATAAAATGACAATCGAACTATACCCGTCGAATAATTTATCGACTGTTTTATCCTTCAATATATTGACAATGCCTTCGGCGAGATCGGGAACTCCGAGAACGCTGGTAACGTCATCGAGATCTATTTTACTAGCGACGTCCAGCAGATTTCCGCCTTCTCCGAAGATCGAGGACAAATGAGCCAAGATCTCCTTGAGCCAGGAGAGATTCCAAGAAGCCTCCGTGCGCCAGAAAGACAGTTGCCGACTTATGAGGTCCACGTCCAGACTGCGAGCCAATCGGCTCGAAATGTCGGATACCGATGGATATTTGGACGCCTTCGGATCGTATCGGAAAACCTTGGCCGCCTTTTTCGAGCTCAGAAAATTGTAGAGAACCGTCGCATTCTGACAGTCGATTTTCTTTGTGCACAGGCTCGTATTCAGATTGCTTAAGACCGCGTTTACGTTGATGGTCGCGTTCGGCAACGCGGCGTCGATTTCGGCAAGATCGGCTTTCTTCACCACTTCGCGTAACGGTTTCCAAATCGGCACGTAGCGCTCGGCTAATCTTGTTAAATTATTGATGCTCTCGTGGGTGGTTGCCGAGTCCAAAATGTATACGTGCTTCTCCAGCATATCCAATATACTCAGAGCGAACGTAACGTATCTTGAACGTAATGTAACGATTATATTATACATAGTATATTACTTGATGATTCGTAGATAATAATTTTTTTTTTGCTTGTATAAATAGAGAGATCAAATACTCACAATCCCGGTCTAGAATACGTAGGGCCACCGACGAATCTATTAAAGCATTGGTCCACTTTATCGCTGTACGTTTCATTTTCGAAATTGATTATTATATCGGCCATGTAATGCAACGTAGTTTCAAACGTAGTTAGAAACTCGTCTAGCGTCTTTTTCTTATTTAGATATTTATAATCTTTAACCTAGTAAATTTTTTTTTTTAATTAATAATCGGCATTGATACTTCGACTGTGTAGTTTATAATCGCAATTTCTTACCATGCTGCCTGTTTTATTCCAATTAAATTCATTCATGAAAATGTTATGCACATCCGATATATTTAATCGATGCATTTTGCAGAGTAATTTTGTATAAAGATCATGGTGTATTAACTGAGAATTTAGAATGTCCAGGGGAAGCGTAGAACACCACGTGCAGTTTCTAAAATCGCAATACTGTGTAAATTATTTTCCTTAATTTTTAATTGAAAAATATATCTACTTACTCGGCATTAGGTTGACTTTCCACAAACTTTCTCAAAATTGATATTGATTTTTTTATCATCGAATATGCCAGAGTTCTCGAGTCCTGTAAAAATATTTTGTTAAGTCGCGATATATATTTAAAAAAAAATTTAAACAATTAATTAAACATAATTTTTCATTCAAGAATTTATTAATTCACGCCGGCAACGTTTAATAATACGAAAATTGTCGTTTTGATATCCACCTTTTTTTTATAATGCGCGTTGAAATCTTTTAAGCTACCCTCTTCGAATGATATCCACCACGTGGGAATTTTCGGCTGCTTGTAACCTTCTGACAGAACGCGAATTAAAGTTGCTTGAAATTCTTGCACCCTTTGTAGTAACTGCGTTTCGTAAATGGATAACGACGATTCGGATAGATCTGATCTAGAGTAGCTGTCCTGTAAATCGATTAAAAAAAAAGCTTTAATTTAACTCATCGTTCATTATCGTCACTCAATAGCGATCGAACATTACGTTGTATTTTCCCACGTATGGCAACAGATCCATCCATGTAACTTGTTTGTCGCTCGTCACGATCTTCTGGCAAAAGTTTGTAATACTAGCCAGCAGGCCTCTTTTCTTAACGTAGCTGGGCGGGATTAAATAACGATCGATGTCGCAAGGATGCACCTGCCCGAGAAAGAACTTCTGTATGTAATCGTCCAATCTCTCGGACGAGACGAAGGTATCGACGGCGGTGATAGCGATATTAGGCATATCCTCCGCGAGGGTTAGCAGTGACTTGAGCTGCGAGTTATCGTACATGACGCGCAGTTTCTGCCAGATATCTCCGCCAGACGTGAGATCGATCACGGATTCTAAGAGCTGAAATAGTCTCCTGGCTCCGACAAGATAATCCGTTCTGTACGACGTCACGTTGAATCTGTACCAGGCAGAGTTTCGGTAATGATGGATCCAAGATGTTTCAGACTTCGAAATCAGGGTCCAAGTATCGTTGGACAAACTCCCCCACGTCGTCACGTTGAAGATATTTGATCCAAGACTCACCCCCGGCGACGCGGCGCTAAAATTCGAGACAATATCCAATAATGTCGTTAATGACATAGCTAACGGTATCGATTTCGATAAAGTCATCGTTCGGCCGGTGACAAGATCCTGCAGAAAAAAAAAACATAAGCTGTTGGAAATTTTTTTATTTTATTTTAGAGTCACGCGTATGTCGTCAGATTAAATTATTTAAATTTTTTATCGTACGTACGTGGTATTCGTCACTCGTAGCGGCCTTTAAAAGCTGATAAGGATCGAACGAGCACACTTCCTGTAAGAAGTGCGTTCTGTTCGCCGTGGACCAATAATCGGAATTAAAATGCTGCGCGCACATAATTTTTCTTATTTCTTTAAAGGGCATAATTATGCCATTCTCGTTTAGCGTGCTAAGAGTGGCGATTAATGCAATAGTCTCCTCCGGATGATTCTCCAAAATTTTTAGCACTTGGCGCGTGTCGCCATTCTCCGCCAATTGCCAAATTTCTATTTTGTTGTCGTGTATCTCGGCGTTTTTTAATGCGTTGCCGACGTGCACCAAAGCCTGCGATACGCCCTCCACCAGTAATCTGTAATCTGACCATCCTTCATTCGGCTTCAATTTCTGAAAAGCAATAGTTATTTCTGAATTAAAAATTTTTGTTTTTAAAATATACCCGAGTGGAAATTTATCTAGCTAATCTGATTCTGCAGTAATTATTAGATAACGGTGGAAATCAATTTCCATATGAACATTACAATCATTTAACAACCTCGTTGAACACACTCTCGCCGCTTTTGACCTCCAGACTCTCTTTTAGCATCTGCAACATGTGGTCCAAATATTTTTTTGAGAACGGTGGCTCAATAATTATGTCATTTTGCACTGTGTAGGCGATAGATTCGGCGAGCTCGTACAAATCGCCGGTTATCGAAGCCACATAAGATCGATACTTGTTGACGGGCTGATGCCAAATCATTGTTTCCGCCGCGTAAAGATCCGTGTAAATGTTGAAGTTTTCTGGATCAAGATCGCAAGTAAAATTTTTTAAGATCCGATATTCTTCGGCACTTAGACCGACTTTATAATCCGAGAACCATTCGAACATCATTGAGCAGGTAATTGTAGTATTATTTTCCAGTGCTGTGACAATACGATCGTCCATCACGGAATCGGACAGTGCGTTAATCACTGTCGATAGAATGAAAGGTAGCTGATTATAAAAAATACTAACGGGCGACATATTATCGAATCCTAATAAGGATAATAAACTAATTTTTCCTGTGCCTGAAATTAGAAAAATGTCATAATACAGATTAAAAAATTAAAATTAATTTAATTTAATTTCAAATAAAACATTAAAAAAAATTTCTTACTGCTTTGTAATATATTGATCACGATACGTGCGCTTTTGTGAACAACGTTGGAAGCGTATTTCAAAAAAATAAGAATGCGATCGGTGGCATTAACCGATGGATTCCAAATTTTACTTGCGGAAAGATCGCTGTTGAACGACGCTATTGCCTTGTCGATCTCTAAGTCGATGTGATCCAAAGTATTTCTTTAAGTAAAAATTAAGGAAATTAAGACCTTGCATATTTTTAGTTACATTATGTATTACACTGTGCGAGATATAATTACCCCCAATCACTTTGCATGCTTGGAAATCTTTCCTCAAAAATTTTTTCCGATTCCGTCGCGAGTGTCGATATATATTTTGCTAGATGCGGTTCTTCCGCTAGAACAACGTCTTTAGCATCGTTTATCAGATCGTCGAACTTTGTCACTAATCGTCGAAATTTCGTGTATCCCAGAGTCCAATTAAACGGTGGTAAATCCACATTTTCATCGTGCTCAAACTAAAAATTAATAAACATAAATACTTGATGTAATTATTAATTTACATTATTGCATTTCTATTAATTTAAAAACTTTCTTATAAAAAAAAAATAATAATCCTATCTCTACGATATTCGTACAGTATGAATCACTCTTTTGATACACAAAATTAGTAGCTTGTCGAGATGGAAAATTTTATTTTTAATTATGTATTTGTAGCATTTCTATAATTAAATTATATATTTCTTTTTGTTACAGATCAATGCAGCTGCATTCACCGTCGTCATCGAAAGTGCCGTTATCGCCGGTAATAATAATTTTACGAACCGCAGCCGGTTCGTCGGCCGTTCCGCGAGTTCGTTGAGTATTCGGGCGGAATTTTTGGACATACAATTTTGTTCTAAACGCGAGTCCCGATCATGAAACGCGCGACAGTGATAATTAAATAATTTTCGCGAATATAAAATCACGGTCGCGTTCGCGAGTGACTTGTGCGCGGAAGGAGGACTCGTCACGACGTCCGAACTGAGAGGAGGAGCAGGCCCGGGGGGCATCTTGCATCGGCGGAACAACTTTTAAGTAAGCATCCATTTTTTTTAAATAAAATCTTTATAAAAATTAATAAAGCTTTATCTTTAAATTAATTTAAATACTAACATATCTACAATAATATGTTTTATTTTATGTTACAGTCACCGACAGAACTACAACTCCGCTGAAGCTCAGATTGGTAAGTCGCATGACTTTTTTTTTCGTAGTTAATTTTTGGGGTCTCTCAAAAAATAGCGCGCGCGTAGCGCGCACATAGTTTCTTATAGTTATATAAATAGAGTATAATTAATAAAACAAAATACTTGAGTAGTGCAAACTTACAATTCCTCGAACTTTCATTATCACTGGTTGCTCTCTCCACTCCTTGATAAAGAGACCTGGATTACAAGCGACCCTTTCGAGCTCTCTAACGACTTCCCGGCTTCCGTTTCTCAATTCTAATGCAACGCCGACGCTTTCGTTTATGATGCAAGGCCATACTGTCTCGCGTTCTTTGTAATCGTCGAGCGCCGATATCTAATGACAAAAAGCATTTATTCCGACATATTTCGTGAAATGCCGTTGCTCTAAATTAATCGATGAAATATATTAGGAAATGCCACTTACAAGAGCCACTGGCCTCAGAGTTATCATGTCGACTATATCGAGGATGATCGGGGATAAATTTCTTAAGAACGTGCCGAGAAGTATCTCGGTCTGCGGCATTTCCTGCAGAACGTCGGTAAGCTCCATCACGTGATCGCGTCTCTGGATCTGATCGACGATCCTCTCGATATTGTCGAAAATCACCGAGGCTCCCCACGCGAGCCCGTAAATGTTCTTCCAATTCTTTTTGCTTTGAATTCCGAATAGCGGACTCTCCATCACGTCAAAGACCTTGCAAATTACACCTACGCTGCAGATATACGTAATTTCACTCATCATTTTTATTATGCTTCAAATTTTGTAAACGTAATTGCGAATTGCAAAAGGCCGGCTTTCGCGTGCGAATAAAGCGCGTAAAAATATATTTCTTACCTAATCTCCCACGCGTCTTTCGCCGCAATATTTGTCGTCCACGAAATTTTAAAGTTCTCCTTCAATTTCTGCAACTTCTTGAGGTCGATTTGCTGATCCTCTCCGTGCACCAGGGTATCGACGTATCGGTAAATCTCGATTGTCTTCTCATTGAAGGCAGTCCAATTAAATACCCGCTGCCTGTAAGTGGCTTCCTCGATTTCGATGTTGGTCACGTTCAATTCCAGATTCCTTTGCACAGTTTTGGATAGATAGCACGTCAGTTCCTTTAGAATCGTGCTGTTCGATTCCTTAGGAAAATTCAGCAAATCCGGCGGATTCGATTCCGTGCAATACGTTCGCGTGAAATTAGAATACTCCAGAATCTGTAACGTCTGTTCAACGAAAATTGCATTGAGATGTTAAAATCCAGCGAAGCGTATAATCGATCGCATTGCCTAAAGCTATGGAAAAAAAAAAGAAACAAAATTTAATTACGTCCGACGCTAACCTTCTTTTTATCCGTGACGGTTAGATAAAACGATTCAATTAACTCGGCCTCGTGTCGGCGTACTTCTCCGATCAAATTGTTAGGATTATTTCGCAGATCTTGCAGAATTGTTTCGGCTATGGAATCCATATTTTCCAAATCTGGTCTGATAGACATGTACGACAGACTGCGAAGACCCAGCATCTTCGCTATGCTCAGGTGAATTCCTAAGCTAAAAATCGAGGAATATTCATAGATTTAATTTGATCAAGATCTTCAGTTATTTATACTTGTTAGATACTCACATATCTAATCTTCCTTCAAGTTGCATCTCGCGGAAAGTTTGTTTCCACTCCTCACTGATTTCAAATATATTCCAATCTAAATACTTAACTTTTCGAGCGTTTAAATAAGTTACGAATGCTTTGGTATTTTTTACGACGGACGTCAGGTTTGAATTTTCAATCTTGACTACGTTTTTGAATGCCATACTGACCATCGTCGATAAAGTATTCGACACCTGAAAATTATAATCTTTAGCTATTAATTAATTTTATTATTATTATATTGTTAATTGATTGTACATACAATTTTTCCAAATTTCTCCAATTCAAAACTGCTGTAAACGTCTGCAAGAAATTTCTTTCCGTCATCGCTGCAGATTAATTTATTAATTTCGTTAGATTTGCCTCGAAACTCATTATAGTTATCGAATATTGTTTTCATTGTGTCTTCTTGACAGAACACTTCCTCGAAATTTTGCTTTTCAATATTTTCTACAAAACGCTATAAAAAATATTTTTTTTATTATAACTTTATATATCAGATAATCATTTTAATAAAATTACTAAAAGACAAACGTAAGCAAGAATACATCGTGTAATATAAATATAACAAACCTCCACAAAATCTAAACGAGAGAAGGAATGAATAATCGTCTTGTACACAGCCGGTTTGAGATTTGTCATTATCTTTTGGACCAAACTCTGATGTTTTTTCGAGATGTCGTACAATTTTCTTAACCCTTCTTCGTGAATAATAGCAATATGATGGGTCATTTGCACGATGTTATCTGTCACTGATACAAGATATGTAAGCGAATTAATTATTCTTTCAGAAAACATGTTTTTGAGCCCATCGAAGACTTCGGCAGCTCTAGAAATTAATTAAACAATATTATAGATAGACAGTTAAACATTAATAATTTATCTATATCTTAACGAAGAGATACTTGCAATTGAAAATCATCTATATGACGGTTCAATAATTTCTTAGTGAGTTTAATGCCGTCCTGCAGAATTAAAAAAGACAGATCTAATATCTGCGTGATATTTTCATAATTATCCGGATTCGATGAGAAAGTCGATATCGCTCCGCGTAGCCGATTCACCACGCTGAAGAAATTATCCGTGGAATTATCTTCTCGGTTTTTGACAACTTCCTTCGTCATCTTCAGGAGTCTGTTTATTTTCAAAAGTCCGCTCCGAGCGAGCGGCCAATCTCGTTCGTATGCAAATACAGGATCGAGGACCGCAAGGGCTTTATCAATGCTAGAATTAAAGCGCCACGTGCATATTCTCTGAGATATTAATGCGAAAAAAGTATTTCTTTTTGCTAAATTTAAGTGGGAACTTGAAAAATTTCTTTTAGAGAAAATATTGCAAATGGACTTACAAATTCAAATCAATTTCCTTGAAAGTTACGTTTTGAGAGACCAAGATCATTTTTGGCAGCCACTCGCGAATCCTCAAGTATTCCGGTATGTACTTCTTGGACGTCTTCAAATCGAGAATAGTCTCCGTTGCTCGCTTCAGATCCTGGAAGAAATTGTAATCGCGAAATTTTGCCATCGCGCGGTCGACCATCTCCAGTAAACCAGTAAAGTCCAGATGTTTCGAAAGATTTTCCAGAATATCCGGGATCGCTAGCGAGTCGATGTTACAAAGGACGTTCGAGATCTCCTTGTAATCCTCCTCTTTAGGTACAATCAAATACTTGCTCAAGCTTTCGGGTGAGCAAATGACACCGTCAATGTTTGACGAGCCGAAAGTTTGAATTAACTGCAGCAAATAAAAATTACTCGGTGAATTTGTTAAAAAAAAAATTAATTTTATTTAATTTCATTCTTTTTACTTACATATATTAATTTCACGGATGATTCGAACAAGCCGTCAATTAATCCTTCTCTTGCTTGCGGCATATGAATTCTTAATAAATTCTTAATTTGCTCGTGATTATTGAATAAATCGCCCAAACGGATTCCTCTATCTGTCGACAAATTCAGACATTTAAATTTCAAAGAACCAAATCAAAATTCAATTTACCGTATAATCGTACCAAAAAGCGCTTTGATTTCCGGTTTGGTGAGTATTTGTGCCATTGACTTCAATAGCTGGATACTCTGCGGCAATGTTTCCACAGCGGAGATAATCGTCTTGTTATTGAGCATTGGTTGCAGTTCCACGATTAAAGGACCTAAACTGTTATTTTAAAGATAAAAAAAAAAAAGAGCATAAAATATCTTTCCAGATTTTAACAGATTAATGATACAAATCGTTGTGTAAAACTAACGTGGCATTTTTGTACGAAGGCGCTTCTTCGTACTGAGACAGCGGATCGCAGGGATTTCCGACGCTGCATATGTAACTCTGTACGAAAGGTAGAAGCCCGTCTTGTGGCATCGACCTCGCGGGAAACTGACACGTCGGATAATTTTCGACATCGTCATTGTCACGTACGGTGTAGAGAATCATGAAAATCACTATCGGCCAAATGAAAATTAGAGCCAAAATTCCCTGAAATTATTTTAAGCAAATTAGACTTATTTGATAAGATAGAGGGTAACGTTTCTAAAAACGGGCTGGGTTAACTTACTGGCTGTCGCTTCCGAATGATATAGTTCTTCCAAAGAAGAAGCCCGAGCTGATCGATCTTCATCTTTAATTGAGGCTGAAACCGCGATTGTTAACATTATAAATTATTTTCGTGAATGTTCTTGGATACATTTGGTCAGCTAAATAAGCTGATTTAAAATTAAATGGAAGGCGAATAAATTTAATACAAAGTAGGCCAAATTAATTTTTCAAATGTCATAAAAAGTTGAACAATTAATAAATATTTTTTTCTCAACCGTTTCTCTGCAGTTCTAAAGATATATAATTAATCTCGCAAGCGAGAAATTTCACGATTTCTTATATTTAGAATCTATGATTTGCTTTGTAATTACAGTATTTTGTACATCGCGAGGTATCGATTATATAATACTCGTAGTAATAATACACTGGAGAAAAATTAGATACATAAATTATTAACAATTACGTTCAGTTGCACAATTGAAACTGTTTTTTCGCGTAATTCAATTATCACGTCAAAAAAAAAAAAGGTCTCTTCGAATCGCAACGATACATAACGATACTCGACAGCCGCTTACAAACCGACGGGAGAAAGAGAGACGGAGTGAAAGATCTCGTCGTAAAACTGAACCGAAAACCTCGCGCGGTACAATAGAAAGTTTCGCGAGTTCGCGTGCGGCCGTGCCGTATACTTTTGCCTCTAAGAGTGCTCGAAATGTGTGGAATCCACTTGAACCGAGTGCACTCGGAAAAATGCTGTCGGTGAATGGTGACCTATCAGAAAATTTTATCGCCGCATGAAGAAACAGCTGAAAATTTCTCACCGCCGCGCCGCGGAGTTGCGTTCACGTCTTACGTATCCATTACTAAGCGGCGCAATCATGCGAGTAGCACCGGCGAATCCACTTTCATTGGGAATTCATGCTCGGGGGGATAAAACAGCACTCCGAAATTGCCCGGCGGCGTAAAATGCGCGATCGCGGGCCGATAGCGGCCGATTAAAATTAAACATTCGCGCGACATCAATATTTTATCCCAAACGTTTCACATCGTAACTACGAAATCCGTATCGTTTACGCGTACCTCGTAATCTCTTCTTATCGCGGCGCATTATCGCGCGTCACGTAAACATTTATCCCACGAAGAATTTTTTGCCAGGCGAAAATTTTATTCTCCCTACGTCTTTCGCTATATTTATCTTTATGCTCAGCCGTCCAGGAATGTCCCTGCGACTCTGTTGCCTGATTCTATTCTGAGAAGAATTCGATATTTCAATAAGACCTGTCTATTGTCCTTTCGTGGCTGGAGATTCGTTCCGTTCCGCTCGTCCTGTCTACCAGACGACCTGAGCTCGACTAGTTCTATTTACCGAACTTCGAATGCACGGTAGAATTTCCAAGTCCCTTAAAAATATCTTATTGTTAGGAAAGGTTTTTCGATTTAATTATCCGACTCTGACTTTATATTTATTTTATTTTTAACTAAAGCGCATGAGAAAAAAAAGAAAAAAAAAGATGAAAAAACTGCAAAGAAAATGTATCGCAATGTTCATTAGCGTCGTTGCGTCAGTAAGTCCAAATCCTGTTGCGTTAATTCGTTGCAAAAGCGACAGTGGGATAACAAAAGTTCAGGCTTATCCACCGATATCGAAAATAGATTGCATTGCTTGATTCAGCGTGAATGTATATACATATAGTATACAGGAGCAGCGTGACTAATTTGCGTGTTGCGTCTGTCGATGCAGCTGCAGCCGGAAGTATGTACCGCTCTGTCGCGTGCTGCACTGACGACAGGATGCATTACAGAGATATGGAGCAGTGAACCGAGCGGCCGCTCTCGTGCGAGAATAAAATGCGTATCAGAAAAAAAAAAAATAAAATATGTCCTGTCTGCATCAATCTTCTCTTTTCCGCGGAGAAATTGCAAATGCGAGGGAAAAGGCCGGAAGAAATACGAAAGCTATTTATTTCCGGTTATTAAACGCGACAAATTTCAGCCGTATACAAACGAATTCGTTACAGCGTATCATTTAGAATGCTTCGTACGAGCCTACATCGAAATGATTCTTTGGCAAGATGACGTTAATATTATTTCTCTTTGCAAAGACTTTTTCCCGCGTAGTTGCGAACAATCGCCGTCAAGAGCAGTCGCAATTTAGTTTAGACTAGATATTCGAACAAAGTCGCGAGCTACGACGGACGAAGGAAATTAAATCCAATCCCGCGTTTCATTAAGAGAATGTTTGTCGATTTCTTCGTATTCTTAATCGCGTGACCTCCAAATTAATCAGCATTCCCAGTCGTACACATGACGACCGGTCATTCGTATACGATTACATGAGCCCGTCATAAGATAACGAAGATCCGTAGTAATTATTGATTTGCTAATCTCGTACGGTAATATATTATTAACGTAATCGTAGACGATGCGGCTGCACTTACAAAGGACTACGTGGTCGTAATACGATTGGCGGTGCGCAAAAATACAACCGTACGGCGTCTTAAATATTCTGCAATGCAGCCTGCATCCCGTGCAAACGCACAGCGAATTGTAATACAACTGGCAAGGAAATAATTTCCTGAAAAGGCAGAAATGAAAATAAAAAAATTCTTTTTAAGAGGAAGCGTGCCGCTGTAAATTAGTATAATAGTAATGGAGCAAATTATGAAATAATCAACAAACTATTAATTTGCATATTTTTGTCGACCGTAACCACCGAATGGGGTCTTCTGAAAGTTATTCCGTGACCATGAATTAGAAAACCGGTTATTGCGAGTCTCTGATTCTGCGGAAAGTTGTAACAAAAAAAAAAGAGAGGCATTCCAGAGCTACGTTTATTAACACTCCGAGAACAACGCGCAACTTTCACTAGTTCCGTGCGGTGTACAGTTAT
This sequence comes from Cardiocondyla obscurior, assembly GCF_019399895.1. Taxonomy (NCBI): domain Eukaryota; kingdom Metazoa; phylum Arthropoda; class Insecta; order Hymenoptera; family Formicidae; genus Cardiocondyla; species Cardiocondyla obscurior. The sequence goes on from NC_091876.1 coordinate 4,249,560, forward strand.
GCGATTACGGTCACCGTTACAGCACCCGAATAAACCCGAATCGTGTCGTAACAACCGTCGCATTCGACACGTATAGACTTAACGATACCCCTTTTTTTTTTATTCGGGCAAAATCACATCTCGACGCCGCGAAGTCCCGACTTACTTTGCCGACAGCGATTAAAGTTCATCATTTCCGTAATAACGTTACAAATGTAAAGGCATAATGATACAAAAAAAGAAAAAAAAATGCAGCAAATTATGCAGAGCGAAATAATTAATCGCGATTATTTTAAATTAATATTTTCCGTCGATTGTTTCCTTTATGATTAACAAGTCATCGTAAAAGCTGTCGAATAAAAATAAAGTGATCGATAATAGAAATAAAACTGTCGTCGTTAAAATAAAAAAAAAATATATAACGACAATGTTTACGCAATAAAAGAAGTCATTATTAAACATTAATAAATTGAGAAGTAAGTTTTTCTGTAGCATGAAACAGGTGCCAATGCGGCGCGGTCGCGATAATCACTTCCATGAAACGCGTGTCACTTCTTCTCGCGTATTCAGGTGAAAATCAACGATCCGATTATTAATATGTACAGCGTGGCCTGCAGTCCGAATATGCGAGTGTCGTTGGCACATAATTATTATACTCGGCAGTGACCATTGTTGCGACAACGCAATAACGTGACTACAAGACGGTAACGTAATTTTATTTCATAAATATCCCTCGTACAATGCCGATATACAGACATTTTATACAAAATGCGATAGAATAATGCATCGAAGTGATAAATATACGATGAGGAAACCGCGCTTCGTTAGAATGAAATAAAAAAACAAAACATCTTTAAGATAAGAAATAGCGTGTGAAAAATGATACTCAACATTTCTCTTAAACACTAATCTGTCGAACTCGAAAAATATTTAATTTTAAGCATACTTAGCCTTCCTAAATCATCTTATCTTGTGTAAGCATTTCTTAAAAAGTTTCTCCTTACTTTTAAGTTTTCTCGTATGATTTCGAAGTCAAACGTAGTTCAAAGTTCAAGGCCATTGACGTCAAGTATTGAGGGACAATCGTGACTAAGCGAACTAATCCTCGTTTGCTGTCGAGCAATTAATTTCTACGAGACAATTTTTTTTTTTTTTCTCGAAAAGAAAATACTCTCAAAAATAATTTTAACCCACTTTTTTTTAAATGCAAGGTTAATAGAAGCGCACGTGTTAAAATTAATGAAAAACATGAATTTTTAATTAGCAAGTTATGATTGTACATAAACGAGATTTATGAATATATTACAATCAAGGTGCAACTTGACGTGAACAACATCGATACGATTTTTTTCTTTTTTTTTTTTTTTTAATTTCGTAAACGTTCCATTGAGACGTGTGAAATGTAAACCGAAACATAATTAACATCACTACGAAACAAAAATAAAGAAGATCTTTATTCAGATTTACTTACATCGGTCACTGGTACTAAAATACATTTTTATCGAGGATAAAAGATTAAGTATCAAAGTGATGTCATTGTTTTCAGACATATTCAAAAGTAGCATGCATAATATATTCTCTTTTCATTTATTAGTCTTGAACATTGACTCGAGTATTAATTAAACAATAAAATATTGTCAAGCCAGACAGGTGAGATTGTAAATGGAAGTAAACAAAAAGAAATGATTTAGAGTGCTGAACCGCAGCTCTTTTGCGTAAACGTGACCACATTATCTCACGAGGGGCAGAAATAAGTTCAGGGTCGCTGGTAAAGTTACATAAAATATGAAATGCTCAAAGCGCTTGATATAATAAAACAGCGCGTTTCTTTTTTAAATAATATTTTACAAGAGGAGGGCAGAGTACATTTGCAAAAAGCAAAGAGCGCGCGTAGATTTCTCGCGTACGTCCGGTTTCAACGGCGCGAGGTCCGTCTCGCGAACGCGATGACAATTAATCCGAGGGAGAGAACGGACCGTGAGATAAAGATAAATCATTCGTCGGTGCGCCGATTCCTCCGGCAATACCATCTGCGTTTGACAGATGCGAGTTCGTTTCGCGTGACATACTCGGATATTGTGACATGTGAACGACAAAAAGGTTCTTCGCGACGGAGAAGTTCAGGGTCGCGTGCGATTGCACAAAGTGACCATGAAAACACGAGGAAGAGATACATCTTTGCTTTTCTCGGAAATGTCAAACGAGCGTTCTGCCAGCAGCGACGGTACAACTAGTCGAGCAGGTTTCCCGATCGTCTTCAGGTTTACGGGAGTGTGATGCCGAAGAGGAATCCCTTCGCTATAATTTCCGCGAGCGAACGAAGCTAGCTCTCGATTTCATTCTTATTTTTTTTTTTTTTGCAAGTAACATAATGTCGATGCGAACAATAACGCGGATTTTTGGAGGTGAAAGACCGCGTGACCACTGCCCCAACGTGCATTCTTCGAAGCGACGGAAAGTTTGGATTTTTTTTTTGCGACGAATTACGCAAGATTAAATAAGAGGTTTCTTTTTTTTGTGCAAGTACTAATTGCTCGGATGATTCATTTCTAAGTAAATATCTAATAATTATTTTTTACATATGCTTTATAAATCTTAAGGTTATAATATTATTTGTTGTACCTCTATTTATTAGCGTGAAACGTGATGAGATATTCTTGAAAGATAGCAATTATCTCTATCTTAATTTTCCTGCGACTGACAATGCTAAATAATAGTTGGAGATGGCAAAAATTCTGTGACACGGCTCGCTTTATCCACGACCGCGATCAGGTCTTTAGCTTTACGATCAACGTCATTGTCGATCAGCGATTCATTCGTGATTATATTTATATCGACGATCACGGTGCGTAACAGTAAAAAAAAAGAAAGAGAAAAAACTGCTGCGTAATCACGGAATAAAAATTAAATATAACCGACTGCGCGAGCCAATAATTTGCGTGTTACGTGATCTTTTAGAAACAGGAATTTCGTGATATGATAAAGTTGCTTCTGAAAAAAAAATAACTTCAAGTATCACGCACGGTACGACTTTCCGCACTTTTTTTTTTTTGCTTCTTCGCAACACAAATAAGAGCGGTGCGGAAAAATTTCCGCCGCATACTCACTGCCTTGGAAGGACTTGACCACCTTGCCTCGACGTTTCGCTACAGTTTACAAGTGGCCGAGCAAGCGACGGCGTACGGTTTATCCTTATCGAACCCGCGCGATCGAGCGGATCGCATAAATTGCGAGCGATAGCGCGATCGGCACAGATCAACGATACCCGCGGAGTTCGGCAACCCTTTCGGAGCACATTGCAAACGCGTGAGCGCGCGCGAGATTCGGGCACCCCGAATGCTGGAGAACTGGAGAACAAGTCGTTTCCCGGCGGAATGCACCGAGGATGCACCGGCGAATTGTCCGTTGCGGTCGGCGTGTTAAACTCACGCGGACTTTGCGAACGAAAGCGAAGCTTGTCCCGGCTTGTTTTCTTGTTTCGCGTTTTTCCCAGCTACTCTCCTCTCGGCAGCGGCGGCGGCGGCGGCGGCGGCGGCCGGCGGAGATGATGACCGACGTTCATGCACACTTGAACGACGGTCGGGGGACGACTGTTACCACTACCGTGATCCACGACCACGTGGACCTTCGGTCGTGCCACACACCATTCCGTCTTCCGCGTGTGCGTGATCGCACACAAAACAAGCACGAGCAAAACTCGCGAGCGAGCGAGCGTGCGAAACGCCTGATCGTGAATCGTTTGATCGATCGACGGAATCCGCGCGAAACGATCGTAGGACGCTGTAAGTGTAAGATGAAAGAGGATCATTTACTTTAATGATTACGTTAATCGATAATCAAAGGCGCGCCTTCGCGAAACGAAGACTTTCTCTTTCGACGCCGGAAAAAAAATCTGAATGATAACTTACGATACTTGTCATCTTTCTCCCCGTGAGAAATATTTTAATAATAGCGATAAAATAATCAATTTAGATGCCAGATACGTAGTAATTATTTCGCTAATTGCGTTTTAATGAGTGCAAAAAAAAAAAAAAAATACTCATTATAGAAGAAGCAAGTATAGATTTTAAATATATTCTTGATACACATGCGGAAATTTACCCAATCTCGGCAGCAACATAATTATTTTGAAGGGGAGAAAAGCGAACGGACATCGCCGTGATTCTCCGAACACACGTATTTCGGTACGTGAGCCGAATCGTAGGAGGAATCACAAATCCCCGTGAGAAAAATGGCAAATTCTACATTCCGATCTCGCGCAGAATACCCCCACGGTGGCATTATTCTCAATATCAATTCATCTCGTTTAATCTATAAGTGCATCGGAGTGTCTAGCGCGATAAATCGAATGTATTAGAATGTATTAGATCTTAAAAGTATACCGCAACGGTTATTCGGCTTGTTTAAGTCTGGCCGACTAGGTTTTGAGGAAAATATTTGGTTCGCGAGTCCAATAACACGATCTATTTGTCAAATAATCGTCAAGGCTGGCGGCGAAATCGATCAAACTGACCTTTGAAATGCCTGAAGACTATGGTAATAGCGAATTTCCATGATGGTTTGAACATTCGCGATGATTTAGCATTTAAACATGTAACTTATCGATTCAAAATGCAACCGCGGGAAAGACACGCGATGTAATAAAACAACGTAGCTGGTGCGCGTCTGTCACCTGAAAATTTTCGGTATCAAGGCGAAGCGCTTTCATGAATAATTAATTAAATCGTCAGAATAAAGCTGAATTAATGACGACAGTAATTATATGCATAATACGTGGTATGCATAATACAGAAATTTCGTATGATATAATGTGATCGTTTCAAGATCCGCGGATTTCGCGTCGTTTTGTTATTTTTATTGCAGGAACGTGTGCAACGTTAATTAAATCGTGATTTGAAAGAGACATCTTTCGTCGGAATTATCGGGAGCAGAATAAATATACAATCGTTTAGATTTCGCCGTGACAATATTACAATACGCTTCCCCTTTACTCTCTCGTTTTTACATTTTCAAGAATAATTATTTTACATTGTCTAGTCAGAAGTGATATACATATAATGTTATTGTCACAGGATGCTCGTTATCGGTGCAGTTCCGCTGCATCACGTACTTGTTACGTCGAAGACAAAGGGAAAGCGTAAAGAAAGACTTTCAGAATGAAGGTACATAACTCTCGATATATAATTAATCAGCGCAATCGGAGCAATAAAAGTACGATATTTAACGGAAATATTTCTTTACGCGCTTTGTCTCAAAGTTTTTGATAAAGCGTCTCGAAATTATTCGCACGCTTTGAGACAATTAAAATTTTCCATTTTTAAAGCAATCTGCAAAGGTGAAAAGTGCTCGCGGTAACTTTGTCGCGGATATCTGTCTATTTAATGAGAAGGTCTTCCATTAATTAGAGGGTTATCTTTGAAAAATAGCCACCAAGTTTTTTTCTTTTTCTTTTTCGCCTTCTGCGAAAATTGTCAAATTGTTGTAACAGTATGGTTCCGAGAGATATAAAGTTTTTATATCACTTTTAAAAGCTGAAAGAATGTCGGAGGCTGGGTCGCGGCGCATAACGCATGAGTAGATAGAAGGCCGGCTACCTGTGGCTAATTCAGAAAAAGAATAGAAAAGAAGAGAGTGTTCTCCTCGCGCTTTTTAGGGTACATCTAAAAATACGGCTGGCGTACTTGTGGCAAAAAAAGGAAGCAAAAAGACGGAAACTCGTCCAACAAGAGCGGACCCGAATCGGAAATCGCATTCCACCCGGTCGGAATTGAGAAATAAAAAATGAGAGGATTCCTCGGCACGCATTTGCGAAGGTCGTACACATATCTATACGTAAGTACGCACGTATATGATATTACATGATAACCGCTAATTGTTTACGTGTAAATTGGCATAACGTTAATTATGACACCATTAGGGAGCGTCGCAAACATAATTTACTAGGTGATCGAGGTACCATTTATCGCCTCCCAACGGCGGTCGCGAGGGCATATAATATTTCGAGTGCCCGCTAAAGTACGCTACATGTGCAATAAATAATAATTTTATAAATGTCACGTTAACGAGTCAACGATAATTTAACTCTTACGAATATGTTTAGGAATATAATTAAAAATACAAAATTTCGCACGTTTCCAACAAAACAAATTTTTATATTTGCTTATAAGAATACATGATTTTATAAATATTTTATAAACCTACTATAGGACCAGTTTACAATAAAATCTACCTCTACATTAAATTTATTCTCGTCATAATGTCCAATATAATACTCATTATAATATTCATTTATTATTAAAACAATTATATAGTAAATGGACATTGAAACCGTTATGAAAAAGACATTATTTACACATTACTGATTAAAAATAGAAATTTTTTACACAACAAATTAAAATAACAATTGATTGCTGTAAATACCTTTGTCATATAACTGATGCTTTATGTAACTTTTTTACACTCAACAATGTCTTGTTATTAAATGTCTATATGGACATTATTTTATTAATTATCTTTACGCTTGAAATAAGAAAAAATAGAAGTGATAAGAAATAAAAATGAGAAAATCTACGGTACACGCAGATGCATCTCGTTAACAATTGTGTTGTATGTAGACAATAGTGTCGTTTATTTGCTCGAAATATCACATCGCGCCACCCAGACTTTCTCGTGAGCATTTCGCACGCACACGCGGTCACCGAGAATTATCAGGATAAGACGCGATGAATGGTATTCTCATTAACCGACTTCTCACGCGCTTCCGCGATGGCGTCAGATGTTCCGCATGTTGCGCCGATCGGTCGCGGGCCGCGTGTCGCCCGATGATATCGAGTTGATATATTACGGCGCGAATATTATTCCTTTGCGAGAAGCGATTTTATTAAATTTTCCGGCAATCTGTCAAGCCGCCGCCGGTTCGCTCCTCGACAATCTGCGATATCGCATTCTCGGGAGACTCGGCAAACGCCCGCTCGGCCGGCGCGAAGTTACGACGGCGAGATGAAGAGACACCGGCGCGGAGATATCCAATAAATATCCTAGGGCGCGCATTAGATATCCGAATGTCTTGCGATATTCAGATTTATGGATATTTGTTATTGCCGCCATGCTTCAAGTTACCCAAGTCCTGCGATGTTTCCTGCGAAGCTAACCGGGCATCGGGAACCGGGACCGGGAGTTTTATCGCGAAATAGATCAACGGGGCTCGGGGAGGCGCGCGATAGCGGGCATCGATCGTTCGCGCTTCGCCGATTACGAGAGCAATTGGGAACGATCGCGACAAAACTCGCCGAATCGTACCGAAGCAGATACCGCGGGGCACGTGGGGAAATGCGATCGCGGCGGTTCTACTAATTTTAAGCGCGACTTAAACGATATCGTGATCCGCCGTCAAGTGTTTTTTCCGGCCGCAATTTCCTGGACACTCCACGCTGGGCAATTAGATACTTCCAAGATGAATAAGGCGTTGCATAAATTCACGAGCGCGGCATTCCGTCCTTCCGTTTGTTTTTTTTTCTTTTTTTTTAGCACGACATCGTTGCACGCGTGATTTATCAATTATTTTCTCTCGCAATGTAGCCTTTTATGCCGGAGGATGATGGAACGCTTGAAGGAGCGATTCGCACAATGAGCGATCGTGAAAAGTGGGTTATCGTAATCGTGAGAAAAAGCCAGATGCGGCGGGACAAACGTGTACGAAATCGAGTAAATTTTTCCTTCGCTACTTGGTTAATTCTTAAGACGGGAGTTAGCGCGATTCAACGGGTTAAAACGTTAACGAAACCACGAGCGCAAATAATCAGGCAGCTCGTTATCTTTATTTTATGTCGTTGCACCCGATTGCGACGGAGCGAAGCTCCCTTTCCACGGTAGTTCCGCAGATTGCGTGTAGTGGAAACAGAATCGCCAAAATGTACGGTATTATACTAACGCTAGAGAATAAATCGCTATCTCGTATTTGAAGTCGTAATTAAAGTTTACAGTATGCGCTTCCACCTCGATATATTTCCTTCGCATGCACCGCGCGAGCTTATTATAGTTTTTATATCACCGGCTAAGATCCGATCTTGCATTACGTTGCATTTCTCGCGCGCTTAATTATATAATCGAGAAGTTACTTCTTAAGTACCGCCTGCATTCGTCGCAGCAAATATTTGCATTCGTTTTTGCGCATCCGTTATTTAAACTGTGTCACGCTTCTTTGTGCCCGTTAGAAAATTGTCACGCGCGACAAACAGGTCCCCGTCTTCTCTTTCGAGAGAAAACGTAATAACGAGCGCTAAACAGGAAAACCGGGATAGGATACCGACTATTAATTTATGCAAATTACGGCCGAGATCAACTACTATGTACCTAAGACACAAAAAAAAAAAGAAAAAGAAAACAAAATGATTTCCAGATAAAATCCGCAGAAGTGACGCGATGAGGTTCGATAAATTATTTAATTTTCTTCCAGATTAGTCCGATAGTGATTAGTGTTTCAGGATAATGAATTTATTACAGTAATTAGATTACACGCGTCTCTCCGTTCGTGTCCGCTCACTCACAATCTTGCGCGATACAGAATGCAATAACGACTCGCGATTATTAAGCGAAATATCAGAAATTAGCGGTAAACGCGTCCGATGAACATATCCTTCGCGTCTAGTAATTATGTCAAAACACTTCTCGATGGCGCACAATTACGTAAACGAGTGTCGTACGTCATTGAAGATATTATCGAACAGAACTTCCGGCTCCGGAATAAGTGATACGCAGTGACATGTAGAATCATTGAGGATCTCCTCAATTGGAGGAGTGATTTGCAACCGTCGTGTTTAAGGAGACGTCCCTCCGTCGCAAAACAAGGCCGGGAAAGACACTTAAACGCAAACGTTGTCGCAAATCTGGTTTGAAATAGATATGCAACAACATCCCTCTGTCACAAACTACATCCGCGAAGTACGTACGTATCTTTTGAGAGAAGAACGTTCCTCTTGCTGCGTGCACTTTACTTTTTGCACGCATTACATCTTGCTCTTCTCTCCGTCGGATTGCATGGAAAATTTTACCATCTCGCGTAAAACTGTTAAATGTTAGATTTTTTAACTACTTCTTTTTGCTCCGTTTGATTAGTCTCCGAACAATCTATCGCGTGCTTGAAAATTAAATATGCTCCTTTCGACGGAATTTTGTGGAATAGAACGTCTTTATTTGCACGTGTATGCAATAGATAGCTTGATAGATTACGTGGCTGAAAAGACAAACGGAGAGGAGCACTGCTCCGAGGGAAGCAAAGAAATTTCTAATCAGAGATGGGTACGGTTATCAATACTTCCGGGAAACTGGGTGTCCGGTTGATGATTAAGTGTCGCAAACAAATTTTTTTTTGCTGACAATGATCGCATCTTTATCTTCTTTCCCTCAATCATTATGATCAATATTTATTAATAAATTTGGTCCTGATATCACTGTTATTGCTCGATTGTAGTTTTATAAATTCCATTACATGGTTACAAGCATAGTTCTTGAAATAATTTTTATCTGTTAATCTAAAAAAATAATAAAGAAAAAAATTATTATATTATTTTTCTGCGCGTTTAAGATACGTTAATTTTAACAAATTTATTAATGGTAATTAAAGCAATAAAACATACACGATGCGGCATCTGCCACTTGAGGGAAGAATCAGAGTAGACTTGGAAAGAAATATGTGGTAGATAGTATTGCAGAACCTGCAACGAATCGGTGGATAACAGTTTGACATTATTGACAGCGGTAAAAATTAATAAGTCACGGTTTAAATTAAAATTTAATTTCCACACATTTGATGATAATACACTTCTACATTGATTTCTTATGCAATAAACCCGTAATATTTAATTACATTTTTATAATAATTTTAAATAATTGCAAGAAACGTTTGTAAAGGAAAATTAATTAAAATATCTTGTTGTTAAAATTAAAACTTTATTAAAAAGCTGGAAAATAAAATTTTGAAGGTATATAAAGGCTGCTTTTGTATTGAAAATTCGTGCAAAACAGTGCGAGGCAGCATTAATTTTTTTTACCAACAATTTTTTTAACTGAATTTGCTAATAGTAACAATTTTTAAAAATATTATTTACATTCCACCCGTGAAATAAAACTAAGCGTATTTTTTACGTACAAAGGTAAAAGTCTGAACTTTCGATAACCCCGTTTTAAATAGCTAAACGTTGCAGTAAGAAAACTGCTTACTATGGAGCAATCGCGTACTAAGAGCGTTCTGCTCTCAAGTTCTTTCGATAACAAATGTTCATTATGCAGATAAATTCTGAACGAGGAATCGAACGTTAGTCGTGCGCCATCCACCTCTTCGACAACGTGCGTTGCGCGTGGTCTCTCGTGCACGCAACTGCGGCACTCGATCGTACTTGAAGAATCTCAATACGTCACGAATGTTCCGAGTGAATCGCGGCCTACTACCCTTTTTACTGAAAGAGAACTCGGTCAATTGCTCTATTTACTAAAAACAAAGTGAAGAATTAACGAAATATTTCGAGGGACCACGAAGGGTTGACTTACTCGTTAAATTAATATAAAGAGTTACATTTGAAGAATGTCTTGTCCAATGAGCAGTATTGAGTAAGTAATATATTTTCAGTTTTCCAATACTTTTACGAGTACAAAAACGAAGACGCATTTTTATTTTTTACGAAAATTTCATGCGCGTCACGATCGGAAATATTTTAATATACTTCCGTATAAAAAGTAAGAAATGTTTATACCTACTTCAAAATTTTAATTTTATTTTACTCTGGCTTTTGATAAAGGGAAATGATGCAATTGAATTTCATGAAACAGATTACATTGAACGGTTAATCCTCGTTCGATTGCGTCATGTAGTAATCATTCGCGCGTCTTTTTCGTTCAAAATATGATCGTAATAATTAATGACGAGCGTATGTCTGTTAAAGAGTGGACAATCGGAACGATCAAACACAGAAGAACGAATTAACTCAGGGGCCAGCGCTGCATTATAGCGAATATCTGTGTTTAGACAAGGTTTTATCGGCGCAAAGACTCCTCAGCTCGGAATACTCCAATCAAGTTCACGACGAGCATCTTTTTATTATCACTCATCAAGGTATTTCTTTTATCGAGAATCAACGTGTTTTAGAATTTAATTTTTTTTTAACGTATCAAATATGATTCGTAGAAGTAAAAAAAAATTCCAATTGTTGTAGCTTACGAGCTTTGGTTCAAGCAAATTATTTTCGAGCTCGACTCTGTCAGGACACTTTTCAGCTCGGAATCCAACAATTGCAGCGCATCCAACGGGTCTTCTAAAGATCATTTAGCCGCCAATCGGGACAATGGAATTTCTCACGTCTTAAACGAGTCGAAAACCCTAGAGATCCTCAAACGATTGAATCGCATTGTACTTATCCTGAAGGTACGTTCGATCTAAGACGACTCTCTTCAGAAAAATTCTCGTACAAAATTCGGTTTTACGGTTCCGCCGTTTAATAACAAAATATAATCAAAGTTAGGGACCGAGTGAATGCTTCGCAGACACCCTTTTTTTTCTTTTTCTTTTTTTTTTTAATTTAATAATAATGGCGATGGCGACGCAAGGTGAACGGCCCTTAATTACAAGCCGATTAGTTCGCCACGAGCGTGTTCCTTTAATCAAATTTTTCTGTCTCGCCAGGCAGAGCTGTTTACCGCAGCGGTATATTCCCTTGCATCCTCTTGCACGTTTGATAACAAAATGTTACAAACAAATGTATTGGGTAACATGTCTTCCTTGCGTCACTTGCCTCTTCGTGATGAACTAGATTGATAACATTTCGTAACGGCCGGCGTATCAAGTGCACGATTTTTCTTTCCCGATTTAGGCACGGTGTGATAAAGTAAGACTGTGGGAACCACACGGGAGAGCCCTGCGGGGGCACAGTAAGATAATATTTCTAGACGTTATGCGACACCGGGTGTCTGGGCGTGCGTTAAAGGGAGAAGAGTTACGTTAGGTAACAAACCCGTTACTCTATTTCAATACCGCAAGAGGTGCGGTCGTACCTTTCTTTATTTTGATTCGATAAAACGTCCCTCCGCGTTACTGCATTCTTGATACGCACGAGCACGTAATATCGAGTGTCTCGAAATGGAGTTACGACCGGCGCAACTAACACGCGCGGGCAACTTGTCTTCGATAATCGAATTTGTCTTCGGTAAATAATACCCTCGGCGAGACATGCAATACGTTCGGAAGAAATGCAAAATGCGATACCGTAATCTGCGAAACGCGCACGAATGAATTAAAATATCTTACGAGTTGTGAAATTAGCGTTCAATCTTGGCCGATAAAAAGAATTATTTCCAAAGAGTACGGTTACCGTTTTAACTCATTTTTATATGCGCTTTGCAGCGCATTGTGATATGAACGTGTTATGCCGCTTACGCACCCTTTTCTTGCTTAGGCACCCATAGAAATGCGAACGCAGCCGCGTTGACAAATCGATGAGAACGTTTCAAGATGTACTCTTTCATTGTCACAAGATCAGTCAATTTTATTTTATAATTTGTAGTAAAAGAAAAAAATGTATTTTCTTTAAAAAGTGTTTAATTAACAATTGTTATTTCTTACAAAAATTACGAAAGAGTATAAACGTATATATTTTATTTATCTCGTCGTGCAATTTGATCGAAGTTTTTTTAGTTTTCGTTCGATAATATAAACTGAGAAAATGCTGGCAAATACTATGTACGATTTGCAGTTGTTGGTAGAGCAAGTGACGATTCTGGAAACGATGACGCCGTTGGACTTCATGGCGTTTAGAGATTTATTGTGCCCGGCTTCGGGTTTCCAATCGTTGCAATTCCGCCTGCTGGAGAACAAACTGGGCGTCAAGTCCGAGCTCAGAGTCAAATACAGTTATCTGAAGATCTTCGGGAGAGATCCGGAAGCTGTTGAGGCGATCGAGCGATCCGAAAAGGAGCACAGCCTCAGTACTTTGGTTCAGAGTTGGTTGAGCCGAACGCCAGGACTCGAGGCGCACGATTTCGATTTCTGGGGAAAGTACAAGCGGTCGGTCGAGAAGATGTTGGTCGAGCAAGAGCAAGCCGTACATGTAAGTGCGCTCGGGATCGTTGATCTTGTAACTTGCAACGTTACCCCCCAAGTTACTCGATATATTCGTATCTCTACCAGAATTTCGGCGATAAGCTCTTTTCGAAGCGATCTAAACTAATGGCAGAAAAATCAAAATTTTTAGAAACTGTCGAAAGAATGCCTCAAGGATTATCACATGGCTAACGTTCGCTCGCGGCAGGCTGTTTTCGACAGCATCTTCAACGAATCGCTTCACAATGCTCTCGTATCACGCGGAGAGCGCAGATTTTCACACGCTGCTCTTCAGGGAGCGATAATGATCACTCTGTATCGGGATGAGCCACGATTCAGCCAGCCTCATCAAATTCTCACGGCGTTGATGGACATTGACTCTTTAATCACGAAATGGAGGTGTAAGAAAAAAGACGTATTGATATCTACTTATGTTCATTTTTTCCTGAACTTTCAACGTTTCTTAAATTTTCTCGTAACATTCAAATGTCTAATCTTAAATATTTAATGTAATTTTTCCTGCCGTGTAACTTTTAGAATGTCTCTCTTTTCAGATAACCATGTTATCATGGTGCAAAGAATGATCGGATCGCAGCAATTAGGCACTGGTGGCTCCTCCGGCTATCAATATTTAAAGTCTACATTAAGGTACTTGTCTGTCATAATTACTGGCAAAAATTTATCAAAATTAATTAAATAATAAATAATAATATATTTTTTGAAGAGATATAGTAACAGTAAAAATAGCATTGCGATTATTTCTTATCTTTAACAAGTTTTATCATTACCACAAATATTATTATTACTGTCTCATAAATTATGTATGTATAAATGTTGCTTAATTATTGATAATTGTAGCAGTCAATATATCACACTTAGATAAACAGTTTATTTTAAAAATCTATAATAGCTTGTAAAAAAAAAGACTTTAACTATCGATTTATTTTTAAAAGTTTTTTAATGTTCTTTATCATAAATTCTTATTGTTTTATGTGTTTTGACAAATAGCGATAGATACAAAGTGTTTCTGGACTTGTTCAATCTGTCGACTTTCCTGGTACCACGTCATATGATTCCACCATTGACGAAACATATGAAAATGAAGCTGTCAATAGCGTCGTACGATTGGAACTCGGACGAAGACCAAGAATCAGTGAACTCTCTAGGAAGCTCATGATTTATAAAACTCCAACAAGTTTCTCTTCTTTAACGTCACGTAGCCAATGTATATTACGCACTCATGCTGATGCAATAATTAAATGTTATAGCTAGATAATTGCTTAAAAATCTCTAACATTTTTTGTGTTAAAGTTTAGGTATTTTTAAAAAAAAAAAAGAAAAAAAAACTAAATTAAAACCCCAGAATTAATTTTAAAGTAAAATTAGAAACTAAGATTAGAAATTAAATTAGGTAATTTAAAAAACATGTTGACTTCTTAACAGCACATTTACATATTGAGAATGTCGGAATAATATCGCAAAAATGTATTGCGTATATTCTCAAAACACTCGATATACGTACTACGATATTCTGAGTATATTTTAAAAATGTTCGTATGTTCTTCTATTTTAATTAATAGGTATTTACTCGTAATTAAAAATTACTTAAAATAGCATATATAGTAATACCGCTCAATGGAAAATTTACTCAGTCACAATTTTTTTACAGTATTTTTTTCTTTTTATGAAAAAAACATCTAAATCGGTCAGGCGAACCAAATCGTATTAGTGGCTTTATTCGCCGAAACAATCGAACACAATCTACATCTTGGTGATCAACATTTTATCGATCCTGTTTTTTTTTACTGATAGAGCAACGTAGTGTTTCGATTATTCTCTGTCAGATGGTGCGTTTGATCGTCTTCGCCATGTTTCTTTCCTAGACGAGCCTCTTTGGTTTCTTGCTTCATCTCGTTGCGTTCGTTAAATTATGAGGCAGTGATGGAGAACCGTTCGATATCCAAGAAAAGGAAGGTTAGCGATTTTTAGAAGTTTGCTACGAATATTATATAAAAATATTATTATTGTTGCGATGTTTGGTGCTTTCGAGACGTTATTTCGTGGAAAATGGGACGGCCGCGATAACCGTGGCTCGCGGATGACATGGATTCCGGCGTCGTTGTCGCGTGGACATTACATTTTCGTTTTCTTTTTCCAACTTATTTCAGATTTACATAGTTCGATTAAGTGAATTTCCATGTGTCTTAATTTTTGGTACAATATTCTGATGTTAAAGACCATATTTGTGTTGCAATTATTTTTTATAAATCTTATAACCTAAAATCTTATAACCTAATAAATTTACCCTTAATTAATTTTATAATATTCTACAGAAAAATCAAATTACATGCTTTAATATTTAATGTGAGAGACTTCATTAATATGCTTACATATTCTTTTTATTTTCAGTTCGTGGGCGATGGTGTTTTCCGAGCCGAGCTGAACGAGTTTTTGACTCGTGAGCTGGCCGAGGATGGCTATTCAGGCGTGGAAGTCCGTGTGACGCCAAATCGGACTGAAATTATTTTGTTGGCCACTCATACGCAAAGCGTACTTGGTGAAAAGGGACGCAGAATCCGCGAACTAACATCCGTGGTTCAAAAGCGTTTCAACTTTAAAGAGCAGAATGTCGAGTTGTATGCGGAGAAAGTAGCCACTCGAGGTTTGTGCGCTATTGCACAAGCAGAGTCCCTTCGTTACAAGCTGATTGGAGGTCTTGCTGTACGAAGGTATACTTTCATCTTTCATTATTTGATACCTCACCATTTTTTTTTTTTTTTTTTTTAACAAACAGGACAAACACAGGATGTAACACTGAAATGAATAGAACACTTTTTCTAAGTTTTTTATCCAAGTAAAACTTTATTCCTCTTAGACAATATCCCTGTGGACTAAGTCCATCAAATCAGTCGGAAAATACGACTACAAAATAGTGTTGCCTCGTTGCTAGCGAATTGAAATAATGATGAAAGTTAACTGATGCAAAATAAAAAATTATAGAAATCCATTAATTACAAAAATACACAGTACAAAATTTTTTTTATAATAGAATACTAATTCATTATAATTGCAGAGCCTGCTACGGTGTTCTACGTTTCATCATGGAGTCGGGCGCGAAAGGCTGCGAAGTTGTTGTCAGCGGCAAGTTGCGCGGTCAAAGAGCAAAATCAATGAAATTTGTTGATGGTCTCATGATCCACTCGGGAGAGCCGACTAATGAATACGTGAATACTGCAACTCGCCATGTACTTCTACGACAAGGTACGATTATATTATCACAATAATTGCTTTAGTATTATATAACGATTTATACATGAAAATCTAAATTAAATAAATATATCAAATTTTAATTTTTTTAAATAATTTTTTGTATGAATCGTTTTTGTATTGTTTATAATTGTAATATGTTTTAGGTGTATTGGGTATCAAAGTTAAAATCATGCTACCGTGGGATCCCAATGGCAAGAGTGGCCCGAAGAAGCCTCTGCCTGATTATGTATCGATCGTAGAGCCGAAAGAAGAAATACCACCATCAGTTCCAATCTCTGAGGTTAAGCCATCGAAGGACATACCTCAACCTACTCCCCTTGCTGTATAACAACTGATTTAAATGCAGTTTTATGTGCATTAAAAAAAATAAATATAAAAAATAAAATACAAAAGTTTTTCCTCGACATTTTAATATACGAAAGCAGTAAAAAAAGAAAATTGATTTATGCTAGATAAATAAATTTTAAAAACTGTATTTTATTTAAAAAGATTTATTAATGTTTTAGGAGATTTGGTACAGTATACTGATAATTTAGATTTTTACTTATAAAACCATTTTAAATTGTTTTTAAACTCGATAAATATTCAAATATCAAGAACATAAATGAAATAACACTAAATTAAAAATTGATAGAGCAAACGTATGACAAATATTAAATTAAACTTATTACACTATATCCCAAAGAGATGGCGGATTAAACATTCCGTACAATTTGGAAACACAGTTTTATAACTTATACTAAGTATTATATACATTCCCTAATACCGTGCAAAACCAATCAAAAAAACCAGAATTGACATATAATTAAAATTAAATTCCATTAACCATTAAACTCCATCCATTATGCAGTACTTATTCATTACAAATTTACAGCTCAGAATTACACATAAAATCATAAAGTTAGTATACTCGCAGTTATCTTAAATTTTTTTTTTTAATACAAATTTTAAGATTTTAAAAAATAAATAATCCCAAATTATATTCCTCTTTAGGCTGCAAATTGTATATGGGGATAATTAGTACAAATTCTCATATTCTTATTTAATGTTGTAAATGAATATAATTATCAATGTAAGAAATCGTTCGTATGCTTTGATTGTTTTCACGGATACTTCAAATCATGTAACATTGACTATGAATTTTATCGGCACTCATTTTTCGCTAACACTAATTCATGAAAGTGTCGCTGAGTGGACCCTAGAACCCTAGGAGATCTGTCCTTGAGACATGAGAAATAATTGTAGATTTATTCAACATCATAAACATTATTGGCGCACTGGAGCCATTTGTTGAGTCAGAGAAAGTAAACCTTCAATCATTCTCCGAACAATGTCCGGCACGGCAGGCTTTTTCGATACCGAGCTCAATCCGTTTCTGAGCTCGTAAAATACATTGCGCGTGAACGGGTTTCTTTGTGACGCAAGACGCAATTTTAAAAATTGGTAATAGATAAAGGGAGTCAATAAACCAGCACGTCCTCTGCAAAAAAAAAAAAGAACAATAAAATTTAATATGCTGAAATACTGGCTGTAATCGTTCCATGAATATGACAGTTGCATAATACATACGTGAATACTAAGAGAACGGTAAACGGCAAGATGATGATTTCGGACAGGGCGCACATGCGAAGAATATTCCGGGATTGAAATTCCACCAGAGATATCAACAGACGAGCACCCCACCAGCTGTTATGTCCTAGACACTGCAAAGATCACAGTTTGATTTACAGTTATAAAATGACTGTGCAAATAGTGACAAACTATAATTAAAAAAAAAAATTGCATGTAATTCATATTAATTTGTTTACTTACGTCTAGTAAGGTAAGAGAATAACTAGCAAGATGCATCAAAGCAAACAGAAAAACTGGCGTGAGCACCACTGTATTGAATCGGTTAAGGATAAAATTTTATTATTTAAATGTGATATTGTATGAAAATTAGTATAAGCTATGCATTCCTGTAAAAAATTGTATAAATGAAAAGGATACATGTAACTGGCGCTGCATACAAAAATATCAAGGAATAGAACAGGTAGTGGCACGAGTCTTCCAATAGCAATGTTTGTAGAAACTCTCTCGTGAATTGAACACGGGGCACTCTTTGCTGCAGACGTAACGCGCTGGTCGCTGCATTATTCATTAATATTTTATAGTATATATTGTAGGGATTCCTGGAAAAAAAAGTGACATTTAAAAAACCCGGAATGTTGTTTTTGTTCCATAAAATTAAGTAAAAAAAAAAAAAAAAAAAAAAGATACACTTACCCAAATATGGGAATAATATAGCCGACGGTAAAAATTAACGTGAAGAGTCTGGTGACCCACAATCCGAACTGAATTTTATTGTCTATAATATGTTGCTTCAAAGTTGGCCATCCCTTTTCCACTTGTGGCGATGAATCGCTGGATCCACTGCTTGCGGTGTCCGCCATCCTAAATGCTATCCAAAAGACAGTCAAAAAAACAAATTAAAATTAATTAAATTAAAAAAAAAAACAAATACATTAATTGATATACACATCGCGCTTTCTAGACTCTTTAAAAATGTTAATCAGATCCCGGTAAGAGAACTTGTATAATTTATGCAAATTTAAGCGTCAAAACGTGTGTGCAAGATATGAGAGAGAAAGATAAAAAAAAAGGAAAAAAAGAAAGAGAAGCCGTCGCGTTTCTAAAGTGAAAGTGACCGCATTTTCTGCCGCTCATTGCCGAGGAAATCACGGCCATCTAAAATAGCAGCGGGCGCGAAAACTCGGTTGTTAGCGACGGTAAGGAACAAGCGTGCGTAAGCAGTTTTTATGATGTGGTATGCGAGACAAGCGCAGGACGCGATGAGGTCGCGTGACTCGACCGTGCGCGAGTTACACCATCACCTGGATGATTCCGCGACGCCCGACGTGTAAATCGGGCGATGTCGAAGCGCGCGGAGATATCCTACGGCGAGACACTTACACCCTGCACACTCCACACGACGACGCACCGGATATCCTCGAACTACACGTCAATGACAGCGGTAAACAGTCGGCGTGAATCCACCTATTCCGGACATCTACGTGTCTAATCAAGCCGAGGGTCCAGACTTATTGGCCACTACCACTATTGGCGAAACGCGAGCCTGCTCCTGCGAACTCCGTGCACAGATGTCGCCCGCGGCCAGCGATACAGTGCCATCTCGGACGAGGGGCCCTAATTAAATCAATTTGCTGCTCGATAATTGCCAATTGTCGTTATCTTCAGAGAAAGACACAAAAAAAATGGCAGGAAAAAGTTTTGGCTAATTGACAGGTACAAACAATACTCGTTACAAATGGTAAATTATAAGTTTTATTCCTCGAAGTGAATGATAAAATGCGCCCGCGATTGTCATCTGTCACGTGGAGATGAAACGTGTGCTCATGCGTCAATCGCGTGTCAGCTGTTGCAGGCGTAATTTGTTTCTACCGTCGTATAATTATGTATGACTTATAACATATATCAGAAGAAAGAGTCCCGGCGACCTGCAGCGTGGAAAAAAAGCAAGATCGGAACAAAGTCAGTTATCGGAATATTTCTTAAAGAGTCCTGGCAATCCGCAGCGGGTAAAAATCATGAGCGAAACTGGGTAAGTTATTAAAATATTTATCGTCAATTTTTCAAGGAATCGCACTCCATACAGTCACTCAAATTTTAGCACGTTAACACTTTTCGCAAACTGTACGTGCATACGTACATAATAAACGTTTAAATAGAATTGCAAATAATATACATTTAAAAAAAAAAAAGATTATACAAGATAAGAGATAACATATGAAGACTAAATTAAAGTCTAAAAAGTAGTAAATGTTGAATCAGTATTGCTGAGTTAACTATAACTTATATTTAAAATTTATTTTTTATATAATTCTAATTAACATTGCCGAAAAATTCTTCGTAAAAAAAGTATGTAAAAAAAAAAAAATACACGCCTTAAATGTCAGTTAAATAATTTTTTTTTTTTTTTCAGAGTTTAGAAAATTTCTTGAGATTTTACATCCGTATATTTAAATGACAATAACTTAAAAATAGAATTAACAGATCGGAATATTAAGGCACTATTTAACATATATTAAAACATATAAAAATACATTGCTACAAAATACTTCATAATTGTTATTGATAAAAATATTAATCACTGATTGCAGATTTGCTGGAATTAAATATGCACAGATTACTCACATCCATTGATAAGAAGTTCATTAATAAATTAAGATAATAGTTAATGACGATAAAATGTTAAAAAGGACAAAGGTATTAATAACATTATTCATTATTGTAATGTAATGCTTGAAATTTGTATTGTTGCATATTATTTTTACATATGCATGTTATTTAAATTTCGAAATTTAAACCAGTTATATAAAGACGATATTAGTCTCTAGCCCGATAATAAATTGATATAATTACTATAATTTTGTTCACAGTAATTACATATACATTAATTGAAAACTGATTATATTATATGTTTTGTCTAATAAATATTTTATGTTTTAGATATGCTATACTTTATTCGAAAACTGGCACATGTAATTCTAAATTTTTAACAATTAAAGGCATAATATGTAAAAACAATTGCAATATAAACCATAAAATATTGGCAAATATTTTCTCGAGTGTTTTAAAATGATGAAGATCCAAATCTAGTAAATAAATACAGGTAATTAAAAACATCTTAAATAATCTTTAAAACATCTTATTTTTTTTAGCAATTATTTCAACATACATTGACCAAGCTATCACTGCAGTCACTAATGATGATTATCAGTTCCATGTGAAGGACACGAGTGACAGAGAGGGGAACATGAATAAGGTTCCTTTACTGAAAAAAACGGCATTCTCCATATATACATAACGTATACATAACATTCCTACGCATAACGGTCGATGTAGTTGGAAAGTACGGATGTGGAGCGAGTAAGAGCGGTGCCTAACGGTGATCGGTTTGGTCGAAGAGGTGGTTGTTAGTTACAGTCGTCAACTTTGTAGCTGCTTGATCTTGCGGTTGGTGTTCCGATCCTAAATATTCTCGGAAAAAAAAAAAAAAAAAAAAATTGAATTTGTGACTGTTAATCGAAAAGTTTTTCACGTAAAAATGATTTTTGAAACGATAATATTCGCCTTCATCGCGATCGGTATCGCTATTTACTATAATAAATGTTGGCTATGCGAAATAAAATATTATATCATTGGTTTCATATATCATTTACATGATATATTCAGCATCAGGCATAATAAAATAGGTAAGAAAAATATATTTTATTATTTGAATTATTTTCTGTACGCTATAATTTTTTAACAAGGTATAATTAAAATAAATTATTTAATTTTCTTCTCTCAGAGTTACTGTCAAAGCCAAATAAAATTGCAATTGTAACCGGTGGTTCCAGAGGTATAGGAATGGAAGTAGTTAAGAAACTATTACAATGTGACATGGAAGTTATAATAGGTATGATCCCTGTACTAAGTCCTTGATCCGGTTATTACTCACATATCTATAATATATTATGTGGATATTTCGTTAGCTTGTAGGACAATTAACACGGGTGAAAATCTTATTCTTGAAATGAGAAAATCTGGTATCACAAGTGGACGAGCAAAGGTTTATAAGCTAGACAATACCTCTTTAAAGTCAGTCAGAGAATTTGCCACGAAAATAAAAGCGGACTATGATAAGATCCATATATTAATAAACAATGGTAAGTATCTAATTACTTCAATTTCAATACATAGAATGCTGATTTCTTTATATGCTAAAAAAAAAAATTTTTCTTTCAGCTGGTATTATGTTCCCTTCTAAATATAATAAAACAGAAGATGGATATGAGGAACAATGGACTGTAAATTACTTATCACATTTTTTACTAACGTCTCTTCTTTTGCCGTTATTAAAAGTCGGCGGAAATCCTGGTGAATGTAGCAGGATTGTTAACGTTACTTCATGCGCTCATGATATTTCCACTATAGATTTTGATTACATCATTAACTGTTCTGAGTAATTATAAAAGAATATTATTGAGTTTCCTCTCCATTTATTTTCAATTATTGATTTATGATTATTTGCAAATAACGACGTGTGATTCTTCTTGGAATTCAAATAATTATTTTATATTTTACCAGGAAAACATTTTGCAAGCACGCTTCGTATGGACAAAGTAAATTAGCACAGACAATGTTTACGATCATATTGCAGAGGCTGTTAAACGAAAAATCACTAAATATATTAGTATATGCCGTACATCCTGGCATAGTGAGAACAGACCTATTTAAGAATACCTTAATAGGCAATAATAAATGGATGATGGCTGCATGGAAGGTAATATATCAAATTTTTCTTATTTTTTCGAGCTTTCACATAAATTATTAATCAATTCATTGCTATAACTATTATAGACACCTGATAAAGGAGCAACTCCAATAGTCTATGCTACAGTTAGTACAGATATTGAAACAAAAGGTGGTATATATATTAGCAATTGTAGAGAGTTAGCTGTTCCTTCGTTAGCACTAGATAAAGAAATTCAAAAACAATTGTTCGAATTATCTTTGAAACAAGTGCATTTAGAAAATTTCTTTCAATACTTATAACTGAAGTATAAATTATTACTTATTTTATATCTTGATAATTAAATTCATTTATTGTTGAATGTATCATGCGAGATTTTAAATAAAACGATCAAAAAATGATTTAATTTTTATACTGAAAAAATTCATGCAAATACGTCTATTCTAATTCTAATCGCGAAAAAAAGTACAATCGGCTATGCAAACAATATCATTGAATATGTATGACAATAAGTGAAGATGACGTGATAAACTTTAAAAAGATCTAAAGAAATGACCTTTTAGTTAGATCATTCTTTACTGGAATAATATAAATATATATACATGATAAACTGGTCTTTTTGTGATGTTAAACATGCAAATATATATTATTGGATATATATGTATAACGTAAGATATGAGAATATGTTTTCGCGCCTTGTGTCACGCTATAATATAAAAAGAATGATAATATCGTTATTATTCATGATTTTATAAATCCTTTTACGTAACTAATATTAATTTTTACGAATTCGCATTTTATTGCTCACTTTTTAAATTTTTCTTTATGTTACGAAGGACTTATTAACGCATATATCACCTATATTTTAATAGGTGCAATATTAATTTTATGGAAAAAAAATGATATATGTTTTGATTTTGATAGTATAGTTTTTATTACAAGTTGTGATTTATATTATTCATTGTTAATAACTTACACATAATTATAACAAAACGTTTTCGTAATATAAAACCTTTGGAATAATTGCAAACTGAAGGGTTTGTATAAACTTAACTATATAAAAAAAAAGATCTTAATTGCAGGTATCAATAAAAGTAAAATATATTAACTCTTTATGTTAACATGTAACATATTATGTACTTTGTGAAATCATATAACTCGTAGAAGTAAAGTAATTTATAATGATAATCAATACTAATAAACTACAGATTATTTTAAAAAAGTGAAAAAGTTGTAGCCAACAAGAAATTTATAACAAAATATATATTATTTATAACGGTTAGTATATTGGTGTATATAAAGTACAAAAAAAGTGTGAAAAGACTAGACATTTTAACATTACACGAGATGTATAGAATAATTAATAATCAACCATATATCGTTCATAAGATTCATAAATTATAAAGTAAATATAACAAAGATCTGATCATGTAAATCCTAGCAGATATTTTATAATAATATCATAGATATTTTCGTTATCACTTTTCTAGATTATTACATAATAAATACTTAATCCAGTAAAATAAAAAATTATTCTCGTTGATTCTGTATAATGTTACAATTCATTTATACTTTAATTTTAACTCTTTGCTGTTACGAGCATATTACGAACTGTTCTCTTTGAAATAGCGTGATAAATACACACAAATATTGCACATTAGAAATAACTTTATACATCGTAGGCTTGTGACGTGTTGTAAAAATCTTATTATTATTAATAAGATTTTGGACAAATTACCAAAATCTGTTGTAATAATAATTATTTGTACTTTCGAAAAAAAATAAAACATACTACAATTATATAGGGCGTCTGACATAAGGCGTCTTTCCAAATAGCTGCGGGTAGGCAATGAGAATAAAAGATGAAGAGCCAAGTACCAAGTTCTTTGCGCCCAGTTCGAAAAAAGATTTTATTTCCTTACCCGATAATAATTATGAATTTGGCAAAATGGTACTTGACTTTTTATCTTCTATTCTCATTGCCTACCCTCAGCTATTTGAAGGGACACCTTATTTTAGACATCCTGTATACAATAAAACTTCCATTATGCAAATGGAAATAAGTGCTGAAACAATTTAACATCAAGCAATATTAATTAAATTAAATTAAAATGCAATAATAGAGCATACAATTGCACTATATATCTATAAAATTTAATGTCCTATAGGCTAAAATGCTTAATGATATATTTAAATTTTTGTTTTAAATATTAAATATATCTTACAACGTAGTATAAAGCAACGTAGCATATAATAACACTAATCGATAACACCGTGTATCAAAGACACATGTTCTATACGTTTTCTAAATTATTAAATATTGATACGCTCGATTTCAATCACCGTGTCTTTAAAAAAAGTTACAACATACAAAAGTTATTTAAGAGAGTCTGCTACAACCGCAATTACTACTATCACCGATAGAAGTCGTTTTACCATTTATTGAAGTTGTATTCGTTTCATACCGAGGTAATTCCTTACTGCGTGCTTGCTAAAATAACATACGAGCACTGCAAAATATTCTAAACAAAATAATCTTAAATAAAAATATGTTCGCTTACCTCCATAAGTTCAGCTGCTATTTCCATAAATAATCTTTCTACGTTTTCTGCTTCTTTAGCGGATGTTTCTAAAAAGTACATGCCATGCCTTTGCGCAAAATCTTCTCCTACATGTGTTGGTATCTCTCTATCTTCGCGGTCAATTTTATTTCCTGTAAAGCAACCCAGAATATGTAGCATGAGTATTTAATCAAGTTTCACGTTTGGCTGTTTTTTAAGTCTCCGTTTTATCTCAATTACTTTCTATACAAAATTAATATTTCGAATCTCTATGCAACAGTATAAAAATTGCGCCCGACGTTAGCCCATTTCTTTATATTAAATTTCACGTTTGTGTGATAGATTTTTTTTCATATTAATTTTTTTTTTATTTTTATGTTATTTTTACTTACCTACTAATATCCTAAGAACTTTATTACTTGCATATTCCTCAATTTCTCTCAGCCAATCTGGCAAACAATCGAATGTAGGTTGACAAGAAATATCATAAACTAATATCAATGCATGTGCTGATCTATAATAACTTTGAGTAATGGAACGAAATCTTTCCTGGCCTGCAGTATCCCAGATTTGCAACTAAAATAAAAGAAAAAGCATTAGGCTGCATAATATATGTGCACAGTTATACAGAGAGTTTGTCTTATATTTTTGTTGTCTACCAACAGTTTTCAGGAGCAAAATCTTATGTCAAACATTTTGTGTAAGCAACATACCTTAACTTTTTCATTTTCCACCTCCACAGTTTTAATCATAAAATCAACTCCAATTGTTGCACCTTGTCCAGGTGGAAATAAACCCTATAAATCATATAAATACATTATGATTATTCTTCTCACATTATTCATTTAATGACATACTTTATTCTTTCATAATTAATAGCATATGTATAAATAAAAAAAATATCACTTTTGTTACAACAATAGTGCTTAGTAATGTATTTTATTTTAACAGATAACAGTTTATAAAGTCATTTGTAAAATGGACCTCTCAAATAAGTTTTACATTTTGAAAGAACAATAAGATAACATCAAGTGCAATTATAATGCATCATAGGATATATGTCACAGTCTAACAGATCGCTAGATCAGCTTTAAAGTAATGTTCTACATATGTAGATAACATCATCCACAAGATGCATAAATAACGAACTTTTTTATCCTTCGGGGAAACGCGTTCGCGCGTGAATTCCGTGTATGAGGAAGGGCAGAAAGGGGTCCCACGAGAGCACCGCCCGCTCGATGACGAGCTCTCGTTAGGCTTTCTGGCGATTTTTACCGTTCAAGGAAAAATCTCGCAATGACTCACCTGAGTGAATCGTCGTACCAGGCAGGTCTTGCCCACGCCGGCGTTCCCCACGAGCACGACCTTGAAGAGAAACTTGTAGTCCTCCATATTCACGGACCACTGTCCGACACCAGGAGGCCGCGCTCGCAAGTCCGCCGCTCAACAGGGATCGCACATCCGAGAAAAATGCTGAAGCACCTGTCGACACCGACCGCGGCACCGCTGACTTTCCCGAAGCGTTCACCTCGACGGCGGTCGAATATCACGCATGCACGCACACGAACACGGACGGACGGACACGGCCGCGCGCGCTCACTTCCTTGGTTTCACAAGAAAGGCAAAGAGAGACAGAGAAAGGGAGGAGAGAGAAGAGATCAAGAGAAATCGACGGCTACCTCGGCATCGTCGCCGCTGCACGCGATTCTCATTCGGTTCTCGCGTCTTTTTCGCACGTAACCGACGACATCGTTATTGGTTATGTATGTGATCTCCGATCCATCTCCGATCAACCCAGCTCACTCCGCTAAAACCCTTCTGGCACCCACTAATTTTGTCAAGTCGCCATCTGGCGTGCAAGCTTTAAAGTCTATGGACATTGGCCGGTATTCATAAAGAACATCCAGAGCACACGCATTATGCATTATGCAATAGTATGTGCTCTGGTCTAGCTCGTCTAAATCGTTACATATGTGTTGGACTTATATTGTGTTCTGTACTGGCTGAATTCTTTTGCGCGATATAACATGCTTTTCTGAAAGTTATTCGATTTCTTTTTAAGTGAGGTTATACATTGATTTGCGCCGGAGAGAAGTTATTTCACGAAGATGAGCGTCTTAAACTTATTGCCTGCATTGTCACGGTAAATTCATGACATTTTTGTTGTTATAACAAGTGTTGATTTAAATTTTTAATAATTGAATAAATTTAAAATATTATGAATATAATAAAAATTAAATTTAAATGATTTATCGGAATAAATTGATCGCATACCAATGTTACTTGTTTATATAATATTATTTGTGATTTAATTTAGATTGTGAATTAGTATTATAAATTAAGTAGAAAGATTTTTCTGTTAATTAAACATTATCTGTCTCTTCTTTTTTAGATTATCGGTGCATACTACATTTTGCGTTCGAAACATATCGGCATGTTCCAATCCGTTGTTCTTTAGAATCAGCAGTGTGCTTTTGTAAGTGACTATTATAAATTTCTTGTGACATTCTGTATACGATAATTGTGTATAACAATTACGTTTTAATTATTATATTTATTCTGTAGAGGAGAACCGTTAAAGAGAAAGAAAAGAATGGATCCTGCAATTATCAGGGCACGAGAAGAACGAAGAAAGAGGAAAATAGAAAAACAAATTCGTAGGTTACAAAAGCAAGCTAAGCAATTGAAACCAGTCAGCGAACTCGAAATAGAATCGAAATTAATAGATGAAAAGCAGTAAGTTTTTTTGCTTTTTAAAATTAAAGAAAAAAAAAATATTATGCAGATTATAATTAATAATTTATTTTGTATTCTTTATATTTACAATAAAAATTTATTTAAGACAAAGATTGAGGAAACTTCCATCGATATCTGAGGAACAGAAAGAGTCTAGAATTTTATTGCAAAAGGAATGGAATAAATACAAAAATAAACAGCATTTTAATACCATTCAGGCAATAGATTCCATTTCTTATTCTCAGCAAAAAGCACTTGACGAATTGAAAGCAGAATCGGAAGAACTATATGAAGAAGCGATACAAGTAATTAATCATACTTATTTGTAGAAATAATATTAATAAATACTCTGTAAGAACTTTGTACACTAATATAAATAATTTGCTTTTCAGATTGACATAGAGCTTTTACCTCATACCGCAAAAGGCCCATTAAAAACACCGCCGATAGAAAATTACGATTCTCCCGATGGTGAATATATAAATACTACTCGAAGATTTGATGGAGAAGAATAAGAAATTAAATAATGTGGAAAGAAATAAAGTTAAGTTATAGAATATGTACAAATAAAATACATATTTCTAGTTTAAAGCATTATAGTTCCTTACGTTTAGTACGTTATATGAATTAAATAGGATGTAAAAAATTTCTTTTACGTTTACTCGCATGAATTTATCGAGATTACTAATAGCGTTCTTACATCATATCATTGCGAGATTTCAAACTTTAATAATTAATTGCAATTTGTTCTTCCGATATAAATAATCCTATATATAATATAATTTTTTAACTTAATTTTATTTGGATGGAAATGTGACGAGCGAGTTACAAGCCACTCCTATCGTAGCATTTACGTATGGCACATGCCACATGCCACATGGTGCTCGCAAAGATTGCAAAGATGAATATCGGAAGGTTGTTTCGTCCGTTCATGCGTGATGCGTGTCCATTCTTATAAGCGTAATTTTTTTTCGTTTGTTTCGACGCTCGTCGGTGTAATTGCTTGCACGATAAGCAACTCCGAATTCGCCTGGAAATTTGTAGTGACTTGTGTTGTGCGCAACATATTTTTATTCAAAATAAGTATAAAATAATTTAATTTTGTACATAAATATTATTTTATTTGCATACATGCAACATAATATATATTTTTATATATATTTCAGTAAATATAATGTATATGGATCTCCACGGAACCGTGGCAAACTGGGCTCGAGAATGATAATAGGTATTGTCTTTTAAAAGAGAAGCAATATATACGTACATTCGTCATGTGGGCACATTATCGTGACCGGATGAAGAGAAGGTAGGGCAGACATTATAAAAGTTATTTTTAAATAGAAAAAAAAGTCGATTGTAATTGTAATGACGTGAAACATGGTCATTGTAGTCACGTTGAAACATTTGAAACATATTTTGTCGATGTTTTATAGATATAAATAGGTATCTTTATATTTTTACAAACGTGTATAAATTTGGCGTTTATTTATCTTTCAAGAAACAGTAAGGGAACAGATGCCGATGAACGCAGTTAATGTATTCACGTGTTTATGAAGACGTGTAGAAATATTTAGAAAAAAGAAATAAATCAGGAATATGGGCTAAAGCAACATTAAAAATTCGAAATATAAGTATCTTGATATCATACCTCTAAAATAAGAAAGTAAAATGTGGTACTGCGTTATTAAATTGCAACAATCATAGGTATGTAAATGTCAGTGACTACAATAATATTAAAATTTATAATTTATAGTGTATTTTTGTTTGAAACGTGACTCGTTCATTTGCAAAAAGGTTTCTTCAATAAATAAAAAAAAATATCGATGATTTATTATTAAAGTATTGGAGCACGATAAAATAACACATTAAGTTCAAAGTTAACTTTAACAAATAATTAAGTAGCATGACTTTTGAATTAAAATTAAATGTTGGAAATCGGATGTAAAAAGTGTTCCAGGAGAAGTAACTTTTTTTGCTTGTGGATTGCATGTCACGTCGGTGCACATTTATAATGATCGTATTGATTGATGCTTTGCGTGCCTACTTTTCTACCTAGGTGATATGAGGTTCCACGTAATGATTGTAGTCAACAGCGATACATTAACAATTGAGTTACAGTATTGTGCAGTGGAGTATAATACAGATTAGTTTCTGATTGGGCGACCGGATATTCCGCTTCAGAAACTGGTGGTATAATACATAACAAACGGATACTAAAATTGAAGGAACAGTCGTGTGAGTAGTGTGTAACGTCGACGAGCACAACGGCGAACGCCCGACAGACAAATGTACCATGGCGCGGCCGGTCAACGGCGATCCTTCCTTGTTTTCGGATGCGATATTGTCGAAATTCGACGTTCAAACCAAAGGAATTTTTAACTATGAGAAGTTCCGAATGTTCTGCGTTCAAGTGTTCGGCACGGACGAAGTCGAACGACATGAGTGGAGGGTACGTGAGATCTTCAAGCTGTTCGACGCAAACGCGGATGGTATATTGAACGACCAGGAATTATACAGGTGATGCGTGCGCAGTGTTCTCTTTTTTTTTTTCTTTAAATTGAATTTTATACTATTAAAAGCTAAAAAAGGCAAGGAAAAGAATTTAACTATCTTTATTAATAATCTATATTAATAAAAAAAATATATAAAATAGAAGCAAAATGATCGTGCGATATGATTGCTTGTCGCCGCAATTAAGGCAACATTTTCTTTTAAGGGAAGGATTATTTAAAGCTTCATAATTAATTTATTTGAAATGCTTAATTATCTTGCTGATTTATATTAAATATAAATATCATTAGTTGAAAGATTAGAACTTTTCCTTCTCTTCATATTAATTTTTTTTTCAATAAAGAAAATTTTATTGCAGGTGTTGTAATTGGATACGTGCAGTCACAAATCCCGTCCACGTTTTATTAATTGTCGATGTACAAAACGATTTTATTGATGGCACATTGGCACTTAGAAAATGCGGTTACGGCCAGGAAGGATTGGAAATAATAGAACCGATTAATCGGCTTCTGCGGGATGGCCGCTGGGATAAAGTGATATATTCGCAAGATTGGCATCCTGAAAATCATATTAGCTTCTTTGACAACTTGGCGATGCGCGAGCTTCATCCGGAATCTAAGGTAATTAGAGATTTTTGCCTCTGATAATAAAGTGCAGTTTAATTAAGTTATTTGAATGATAAAAAATAAATATTGCTGTTTTAATTTCTGTTTTTTTAAACATTGTCTTAGCCCATTTTTTATTTTTTAATATTATTATATCTTAGTTATATATAAAACATTTAAATCAGTTATTTAAATAGCATATACATATTTAAAAAACGTCGTAAAGAAATTGATTGAAATAGTAATCATTTAATGATTTTTAAATCGTGTTTTTAGTCTTGCGTTCTGTCTCATACATGTGTAATAGTATTTTTATCAATTTACATACATTTTAACTGAGATGTATCTGCAATTTTTTAGTCCGAAATAGATTTAAGGTAATTCTATAATCTGAAATAGATTACTAAGGAAACGGCAAAGCCCTTCGACACCGTTGTTTTCTCGAAACCTTACTTAAAGCAAATTCTTTGGCCAACGCATTGCGTCATGAATACCTGGGGTGCTGAGTTACACAAAGATTTGCTGATACTGCCGTCTTCTGAACGGGTAATCAAAAATTATTATTTAACAAGAAGCTTGGCATATGTAATTAAAATAATCTTTTTCTTTTTACACTTAAGGTACGTAAGGGTCAGCATCCAGATAAGGAATCTTATTCAGTGTTCGAAAAAGATGCAGATGGCTCCTCAGAACTGGAAAAAATTTTGTTGGCCATTGGTGGTACACATTTATACGTTTGCGGTGTCGCTTACGACGTCTGTGTAAAGACGACATGTTTAGATGGCTTACAGATGGGTTATCAGTTAGCCGTGATTGACGACTGCTGTCGTGGAGTAAAACCTGATGATGTAACTGCTACAAAAAAATTAATTATTGAAACTGGCGGCCTAGTAGCATGCTCCAACCGCATTCTGTCCTTGATAAATGAAGGCAAACGTAGTCTTGAAATGGCACATCACGCTGCTAAAGTTATTTCGCGCTAAAAAAAAAAATCTTGAACACGATTACAAACATTGGTTAAAATCTTATGTCTTGGTATTAATAGCTAGCTTTTACAAAATTGTAGTCAGATCAAAAGATATAAAATAGGAGAAAAAACGATTGAAAGTAAAAAGAATAAACAGATTATTTTATTAGTTTCTTTATTTCTTTAAATCTCTGCATTGTTGAGTATAACTTTTATTTATTTCGATTTTTATTAAAATATTTTATTTTTTATGAGAAATTAAAATAATTACATCATGAACAAAAAAAGGATTATTGTAAATTTAGCACAGTTCGGATAATATAAAAAAAAATTGTAAAAATGTAATCTGCGATTCGATTACATTTTTCGACATATAGCTTTAACAATTCACTTATGACAATATAAATTTATAAATAGTATAATGTATAATTAAGTATACATAAAATTAAAACATTTTCTGCACGTAATTTATGTACTAATGATCGTACTATTTTAATAGAAATATTTTGTAATATAAATTTTTATATGTATTTACAAATAAATACATATTATTTCTCAGTGCTTGTGAAAGCAATAAGAAAGTAATTTCTTATTTTATTCGTTATTAAATCACGTCTAATCAGTCTTATGAATCAACAATCTTGCCGTTCTTTCGATTCTATTTGCCGATTCGTCGTCGATCGTTAATTCGCAGATATATCTTTGCCTTGAACCGCAATCTTCCCCTCTATATGAATATATTTTCGACGATGCGTTGAAAGTTAACTTTAAGCATCTGTAATTGATTTGTCATAAATGTGATAAGTAATTTTTTTTTGTCATTGGACTCAAAACTTTTTAATACATGTACTTTATTATTATTCTATTCTATTTATATATGTATAAAAATATTATATTTAAGAACTATACTGACCTGCCATCACCAATAACGGACTGTTTAGTGTCTTGATGAACTGGTCTAGCACTGTTGGCCCAGATCCATAAAAGTCCTGGATTCAAGCCACCTGTCCAGAAATTCTTGCCCTTCAATTTGGGGTCTGACATCAAACCCGCAATTACGTCTTGGCTCTCTTCGATCGTGTCGAATTCGACTAAATGCCCACCCATACCGCGACAAAGACTGGCCGATGATTTCCAATTGAACTCACGATTACTGAAGTGATAGCAATTTTTGCCCATTCTCGTATAATTCTCAGGGCAAGGTTCTGAAATAATAACGACAAATAAAGATATTGATTTAATGTATTAAGCTCATCCATTTATCATGTGTTATAGTATAATATTTAATTAATGTCTTCTGAATTTTACACGAAAGGAATATAATAATTCTTCGATTATTCTTTTACTTCATAGACAGTTATAACTTATTTTTCTTGTAGTTTAAATTAAAGTAGCTTTACCTCTCATTTTGTTGTTTCCCGCAATAACGTAATATAACAATTCTTCGGCTCTTCTCACCCGTTTTTCCAAATGATCCACTCGATACACTAATTTTTCAATGGCACCTGTAAATTTTAATTTGAGATTTATAAAATGTTTTTTTTTTTATCGTAGCAATTGTAATTGTTTAAAAATTATATTGACATCGCTGATTTATAAAATAAATCTTTTACATTTTTATATATCATACCAAGTAAATAAAGATCGGTTTCCGAAACGTCTCTTTTATTTGACGTTGCAACTTTCGACACTGTTACAGTTTTGTCATCGATCTTCATCACTCGTGAGACACGAGAACTGTTGGATTGAAGTGTAATCCAATTTTCAAGGATTTCTGCCCACGGACCATGGTTCATCGTAAGAGCTGTTGCGTTCAACTGAGATGACGATGATGACATAGCTAATAAAATTGCAATAATGGTACAATTAATCTAATTAAACCTTTTTAAAAAAAAAATTGTTCCAGCCATTTAATCGGATTAGAAATATTCATATTTTATATTAATTTCGTAAATATCTATTTTAGTAATTACAGAAATAATCTTAATTTGATTTTATTGTGTATTATATATTAATTATTAAAATATTATATGTGCAATTTATAATACGTACCAAATGCCATGCCGACGACGGTTAACAATGTGATAAACGTAATTGAAGAATACGATTGCATGGCTATCTTTCTCGTAGTTTTAAGAAGAAAGAAGAAATATAGCACAGATGAGATCTTAGATACAGGAACTGAAAGGCTGGTGTTCAACCTTCTACGAAATGTAAAGTAAACGAAATATAGATGCTTTGTATTTTTACCTGAATCAATGTTCGCGGTATCTCTAACTTTCTCCAGGAAAGTTTACGGTGGCATGTTGAAATACCCGGATGCAAACGCGTATATTGAAAATTTTCCTTATCCACTCATGTACGTGATGTAATAAAAAAAAAAAAAGTAGCTTTTCGATAATACATATACAATAATGTCTTCATATTTAAAAATATAATTATTTGATTGTTAAAAAAAATTGAATACTAATATATTATATAAATAATTATAAACATATAGTGTTTTAAAATAAGAACTATTTTACTGCACCAATAAATTTTCCCATTTTAATTATAATAATCTTTACAGGAAATGCATTATGTTTCTTTACACTTGGCTATTCGACTTTAACTGATTCACATTGTATAGTTGATTTACAAAAATAATATTATAATATTTCATAAATACTACTTATCTTTTTACAATTTTTTAAATTTATATACAATGACAGTGAGACATTTACGAATTTGTTAATTATTATTTCGAAGACTTAAGAAAAGCATATAATTTATAAGTAAAAGATATAAACTTCACTCACAGCTTGTATACCGTAATCAATTTCTTACGAGAAATTTTCACGTGGTATCACGAGTATTCCACACCCAATCATACGTTACGGAAGACTGAGAAGAAAATTCGAGGACGATGTCGTAGCCCAGACCTCTCTAGGTCACTTTCTCCCCCCCTTAGAAGTCCAGTCACTTTCTTCGACAAGCCCACTTTAGTTGAAATTTGATAAGTTACTGATTATAATAACAGTTTATCCAGCAAAAAGAATTATAAATTAATTTTTGATAACAAAAAGTTATTACGAGAAACTATCATTGGTAGAGAAGATAGAAACAGTGCCTACATTTAAATTTCTGTACAGTATTTCTTTAAAATGGATAACAAATAAAAAGCAATTTTTGTAATTACAGAGAAATCATTGGTAATTTCTAACAAAGAAAGAAAATGTCAAAGACAAAATTTTATCTCATAAAAAAAAGAAAAAAAAAACACTTTCTTGTGATTTGCATTTCTTTCCTAATTTTATGTTTAACATTACGTTTTACCATTTCAACATAAGTTACATTTCCATAAACTTAAATTCCCGCGAATGGTCCCTAACTCATTTACTCGTGTAATTATTCGCCAAGATTGACCTACTGACACAATTTTCTCGATGTATTCAAATATTAGTGACTTCAACAAAGCACAAGCGTGGTAACTTTATTTACTTTTTAATGACTGAAACGTGTGAAGCCAATTATACTTTCTCGCAAATGCGGTTCATGCAACTTATAATTTGCATTAAAACTTGTAACTTTCATCTTTGTGGCATGCCTACCGAGTTTGAATGTTTCCTCAAATAATGCTAAAAGTAACCCTAGTGATTTAGAAATTTCTCGTAGCTCAAAGTAATAAAACAATAGTAGAATAATGTTTCGTACGCAAAATTTTTAATTATAAATAATTTATCGATTTTTAATAATTTCTTTTTTCAATTATTGATCTTTTCCTAATTTAAAATTATATTTATATAATCTCAAAGATCAATGCATCGTGCGGATAATAGATATATTTAATTGAGGATGATACGAATTAACGATATGTTGCACAGATAACATAGATATTCTGTGGACCGAATACGCGAGTGAATTTCGAACTTAATTTGACTGTATTGGTTAAACAACGCTTACAACAGTCTTCCGCTATCGTTGCTGGATATTCGTCCCATTTACAAAATAATAGATCGTTAGAAATACACAGTCAGATTGAGCCTCTCGTTGCCAACTTGATTGTCTCCGGTTCGCGTTTCCGCCGCGACCTCGACACTATCCACGGTCTGGAAAACGATAAATACTTTTGTCTCTATTGTATTCTCCATTTAATTTTTAAGACTGCAGGAAGTGCCTATTTCCAAGCAAGCTTGGATTTAATTATTTCTCTTGCATAAGTCGGTGCGAAATTTCGATTTATTACGCTGTTAGATTGCAAATAAATTTGTTTATAGCAAGATAATTACCCTGTCGTCATCGTCCCAGGATAATTTCTTGATTCTTGGCAAGCCCGAACTAGCAGGCCACGCTGGTATCAAAGAGTCTGGAGGATCTCCGGAGTAATTGGAAGAATCGTGTGAGCCAGCATCGAAATTGGTTCTAGCACTTAAATCGTTCATATTTTGCACAAGCCCGCCGATATTGGGTATATTTGAAGTGGCTGATAAAGCTGGTGGATTCGGAGCGGGCGCCACTTTGTGTCGGGCGTACAATGGTAATTGTCTCGCTGACGCTATGCCTAATTAAAATACAAAAGAAAAATTTAATATTTTAATAAACTACATTTTTCTGCTACTAAAATGTGACTTTGTGATAATTTTGTAATTTTAAATTAATTCAAATATAATATTACCGAGACATATAAGGACGGTATTTTATTTTAATCATAAAATTGAGCAATATTTTTGATAATTAATTAAATAATTAATGCGTAAAAAATATATATGTAATGGGTTGTGATATTTATAGAAACGTACTTTTAATTGTAGCGCTGTACGAGTTATCATTGGTTTCCCCGAAGACGGGATTATCGATTTCGTTATGGCTGTCTACGTTATCATTTTCGTTGCCGTCGATATCGTGACGCCGATTCCGTGGGCCCTCTAATACGTCCTGAAGAACGTTGGCACCTAGCACTTGCGGAGTTGGGCTCAAAGCTGAAGGAACCGGTGATTTCTCGCGATATCCTGTACCCACAGAGCTCACTGAACCACCGCTTTTTGGCCTTTTACTTTAAAAGATAAAAACAAAAACTATACTTTATTCCTCCGTTCAAATTTCCTTTAACATCAATTAAAACATTACCAATAAATTAACGATTTAATAATTATTATGTACGTACATATTGTACGCTGAAAGGCAGATATGTCGACGGCAGCTAGCGAACGTGACTTTAGCGTCGTGTGCGTCGAGTTTCATATGTACCGCATGTATATACCGCGCCGGCCGGATTGCCGAAGACTGATTTTTTACATGTGCCGCATGTATATACCGCGCCGGCCGGATTGCCGATGACTGATTTCTCCCTGTTCTCTCATCCCCTGCCTCTGCCTAGAGTTATGTAGAGTTACGTACGCTAGCCGCTGTCACCACAGAAAACGTCATATCTGCTTTTCAGTGTACATATACATATTATACATTACTAAAAATGTTTTGATATTATTATCAATATACTGTAAACTGTATTTATTATATTTACTTACTGCTTATAAATGTAAAGGATGAGAATAAGTATAACAACTCCAAGTAGACCCAAAACTGCACCGAAGATTGCAACCAATAATACACTACTACCGAGCCAGGCGGGTGCAGCTCTCGCAGCAATCGGCAAAGAACCACCGTTCGGTACATGAACGATTACCGGGATCATGCTGGATCTAAAGAATATGCAGACAGTTGCAGATCAACGCGTAAAAAATATATGTATATGTGTAGATTAACAATAAATTAAATAATTATATAAATTTATATTTAATTATATAAATTTATATATAACAGACATATAAATTTGACAACTATAATACCTGGGCGGTTTTCCGGTATCAGTAGCTACTGCTATAAATCGGGCTAAAGATCCATTAAACGAACTTGACGGTCTCAACACCAATTCTCCATTATCTCTAATTTCAAAAGACCTAAAAATGATATATAATTAACATGATATAAATGATGAATAACTTACATGATTATTAAAAATAATTATAATTATTTTGCAAAAAATATAAATTTCAGTTAAAAGATTCTATTTCTTGAAATTTAGATTATTATACTAAAGTTTTAATTTATTATTATATGTGGCTTTATTATTAAGCTATAATAAGATTCCCTAGAATTTTTGTACCTTGCATCTTGGCCTCTAAGAGATAAATTTACTTTATCTCCTCTATCGCCGTCAGCTGCTTCTAACTTTCCTAAAAAGTTACATACTTTCTTAAATATCGAGTAATATTAATTTTATAGAAATTTAATTTGATAAACCAAAGATTTACCTACGACGGAGCCTTCCCTCGCAGAATGAGCGTGAAATTCATACCGGGAATATTGAAAACGAGGTTCCCATTCGTTCACGTCTTCAACCGAAATGTTTACACGTGAGGTATCGTTCTGAAAAAAGATTTATCATATATATTAGACAACGTATTGCGACAGTGCGTAATTGCGCATATTTAATAAAATTTAGAACTATATTAATGAAACCGTACGTGATATCCGTCTGTAACATGAACGAGGAAGCTATGCTGTATCCGTCGTTCGTAATCCAAATTTCCTTTGAGAATTAATTCGCCAGAGTTAGTGATTGAGAATCTCTCTAAATCTTCAATCGGACCCACCAGCCAAAATTTTAAATCCTAAAATCAGAAGTTATACTACGTTAACTATGCGACGATTAATTCGTGTTCTTATTGTTGAAATAAGTTTTACATTACTTACAGAATCCGCTTTATTGACACCGGTTGTTAGAAGAACGCTTCCAGCCGGCGTGTTTTCCGGTACGCTCGTTTGATGATTTTTCAGCACGAATTTCACGGGTAATCGGCCGCCTAGCATCCGTAAAATAAAAACTATCAGTGAGATCTGCTTTGAAATTCAACAGCAATTCGATATTTGATTCACCATTTTAATTTTTTTATATTTATTTCAACATTTGACGTTTATATGTGGTTACAGACCACTTTATAATTATATATTCGTACAATTTGCATATTATTTACCTGCCGTTGGACCAACCATATCTTCTCGCGATACAACAACCGTGGCAAGTGCATATCTGTCTGCATTATTTACTTGAGTAGCCTATTCGATTAACAAGATCGTTGTTATTACATTTTTAAGTATATCATAAAGTAAAGTGTATTAATTATTTTTCTACCTTAATAACGATAGTTGCTGGCGTCATTAGCTCATGATTTTCTAACGAACGTATCATAACGATTTCAG
This sequence comes from Cardiocondyla obscurior, assembly GCF_019399895.1. NCBI lineage: Eukaryota > Metazoa > Arthropoda > Insecta > Hymenoptera > Formicidae > Cardiocondyla > Cardiocondyla obscurior. The sequence goes on from NC_091876.1 coordinate 4,288,813, forward strand.
CAATTTCAGGATTTAAATCCAGAAAGGGTAAGATTCCACCTTGTATCGTATATCGCACTGGAGCATTTATCCCAACGTCCTGGTCAACGGCTTTTATTGCAGTAGGTGTTACTCTTAATGGTTTTCTCTAAATTAAGAAATTAATTTTTATGAAGAATTTTTATAAAGATGAATAAATTTCAACCTTTAAAAATAATCTTTTATGAAAAAAAGAAATTAATCTTACCCCTTTGACGTAACGAGGTACGGTGACCTTATATTCGTCGTTCAAAAAAGCTGGATTTTGATCGTCGGCATCGATAACATTAACGTATAATGTTGTAGTTGATGATCGTGGTGGACTACCTTGATCCTGGTGAAAGACAAGATTTTTTACTATTATTAGTAATTAACGGTTATTACTTACTGTTGAGAAATGTATAATTATATTGTATGCGGGCAAAAAAACATTTTTCTTAACTTCTTATTGCTGTACAAGTATTGTTACAAGCGTGAGAAATAGAAAAAGCATCCGTTCGATCAATTTTCTGTAATCTTTACTTGATCACTGTTGCGTATCGATACGCATCGATCATTCGAATCAATTTAATGGAATCAATTTATTCAAGACTGTTATGCTTCATTTACGGTATTTTGTGATATGTTACATAGAAAGAGAGATATGTCTATTAATAAATTTTATTAAAAAAAATTTAATTAAATCGTACGGCCCATAAATCATATTTTTCTGTTAAAAAACAATTTTGTACGTGACAATTTGTTGAAATTTTATGCGTTGTAATGTGTCAGATTTATAAAGCGATGGTAAAATTTGTACAAGTTGTTACTTCTTAATATTCGATTTTTATAACATATCAAACAGACGTATAAAATCGAGCTTACTTGAGCACGGATATCCACGGAAAAGTTGGTGAGGATCTCGTAATCCAGTGATTTTCTCAGTACAAGAGTGCCTTCCAGAGCATTTACAAAAAGGAAATAATCCTGTGTATAAAAAGATCATTATTTATTTAACGCTAAATTTTATTCTTATTTATGAGATAAGTATATAGAAAAATAGTAATATAATCATATGACAAATGTAGAAATAACAGATTATTAGTAGCAAAATCGCGAAACTATATTTTATAACGTATACCGAATGTGCTCCTGGTAATACTGCATATTGCACAGTAGAATGTGGTCCTGGTTGATCAGCATCGACAGCTCGAACTCCTTGCAAAACTCTTGTGCCGACAACGGTAACCTGAAATAGTCATGCTGCGTTAAATAAAAAAAAAAAAAGCGTAAGACAATATTAAAACGTAAAGTATTTTCTTACCTCAGAAATATTCAACACGTACGGCGCGTTCACGAATTGCGGTGAATTATCATTCGCATCGGTTACCCGGATGTTCACCGGTATGACGAATCCCTTTAAATATTAAATATAATTTTTATAAATACAATAAAAAGAAGATTGTTAGTTAAAATATACGTTTTAGACATCGCCGTTACCGGGTCCAAAGTATGTTTTCTTTCGCAAATAACATTAATGAAGACACTGGCTGGTCCCTCGACACCCTCTTTATCGAGTGGCCTGATAAGAGTTAGATTTTTCGAATATGGCGAAAACGCGACGGGACTGTCGTGCTCCTGCAGGCTTAGCTCGATATCACCTTGTGAGCTAGGATCACCTAGTACTCCGAGAATTCCCACGGTATCGCCAACGGGTAAATCCTCGCTGACAAAGAGATGCGCCGCGGTGGCTCCGTTCTCCAGAAAGCATCGCGTATCTCGAGTCACTGGAAAAAAAAATCGAACATATAATATAAGAAAATAGAATAAACTACTAAATCCTATCTTAAAAAAATTAATGTGACGTGTAAATTAGCTGTTAATTGTTACCGCTTTATTACAGCCGCTGATTAGTTCTCTCTCGCTTGGCTTGAGATTAGATTTAATTTTAATATTAAATTAATATGTGCAGGTAAGACGGTCTTCGCGATTTTTGAGATCGAGAACGACCTAGTGAAAGTACCGTCTTTGTCTGGACGTACTAATTAAATATTACAATTAAATCAAACGAGAATAACGAATAGATAAGCGCGAGGGGGTTGAGGGGAGGCGGGGCGGCACAGGGTGAGAGCGAGCGCGAGCGTACGTGCCGCGCGCTAGGTATATTCCCCCACTACTCCCACTCTCGCTTTGTCCTTCTCCAGCGGTCGCGCGAGCACACACGTACTACGCACGGCACAACGAGCACGTGTATCCGTACCGAAATTAATACGTATTCGCGTTAAACGAAAACCTCGCGATACTAGAACTATTTTCTCTCTATTCTTCGTGTGAGAAGAGCACGTGCGATTCTCCGTGTGAGGAGAGCACGTGTGACTAAGTCTCCGTTCTTTAAAGTACGCACTACGCAGCGACCGCGTGGTCGTGCCGTGTCGGGAGTTTCGGGAGTCTCGTACAGTATTCGGACATTATTTTTTGGCATGACTTTATTTTAAACGAGAGTGCAATATGTTTCGCGATTGTAAAATCACGGTCGGGGTGTTCGCGAGGGATTTGTACGCGAAAAGATAACTCGACACGTGCCGCCTGAGAGGAGGAGGAGGCCCAGGAAGGGTATCCTGCCCCAGCGGAGCAACCCCGGGGTAAGTATCAATTTTTCCATTATTTTATTTAATTAAATGTAATATCTACGAAATAAGTTTTTCATTTTCTGTTACAGATCAAGAGGACCTCCGCTGCTGTGCAATATTAATTGATAAAAAGTACCGAACGTCGATTACATTAATAATACGAACCGCAGTCGGTTCGTCGGTCGTTTCGGGAGTTCCGAAAAGTATGCGGGCGTTTTTGTACGATTATTTTTTACGGGAATGCGTTCGCGAGTTTCCTGTGCGCGGAAGGATGGCTCGTCACGTCCCATCTGAGAGGATGAGCAGGCCCACCAGGAGGCATCCTGCATCGGCGGAGCAACTTATAGGTGAGAATAAATTTATTTAATAAAATATTTATTAAATAGAAACTTTAACTTTTTTTTAATTAATTTTTTAAACCATAATACATGTCTACATTAATATATTTCTTTTTATGTTTCAGACACCGGCAGAATTCTACAACTCCGCTGTATGCAGATTGGGTAAGCCAGTAAACTGTTTTCAGGATTTTCTTTTTCAGGTGTCGAAAAATAACGCGCGCAAGTGTTCAATAATTTTCGCGAATATAAAATCACGGTCGCGTTCGCGAGTGACTTGTGCGCGGAAGGAGGACTCGTCACGACGTCCGAACTGAGAGGAGGAGCAGGCTCAGGATGGGCATCCTGCATCGGCGGAGCAACTTTAAGGTGAGAATCAATTCCTTTTTTATAAAATATTTATAAAAAAAACTTTTACCTTGTTTTTTATATATTAATTCTATTCACTATACTGTCATGTCTACATTAATGTTTTATTTTATGTTACAGCCACCGTTACAACTTTACAACTCCGCTGAAGCTCATAGTAAGTCGTATAATTTTTTTTTTCGTAATTCGTAATTAGGGTCTTCTAAAAAAATAGCGCGCGCGTAGCGCGCTCATGGTTTCTTCTAGTCAGAATAAAAAAATCATTGATTTGTAGAGCGAGAAAAAACGTATTTTATAGAACAGGTCGTTGTATATACAAGTATGTACTGTAGTCTCGAATAAAAACTCATATTATTTGAACAAGCTGTCGGTAGTGGATCAGTGACTGTTGAGGTTGCCGGAGTTTCCGGTCGAAATCGCACAACCGGTTTTCAACGGGATGTACAAAAGTTTCGTCATGATAGAAGGACCGTGGGACAACGGTCCTTTGTAAAGATCTGATTGTAACGGTATATAAGATCGATACGAAAAAATAAATTGTTCATACAGGAATAATTTAATATATTTATCAAATTTTATTTTTTTTTTTTTATATTAGTTCAATGATCGTATTCAAACATTTTTTTTTCTAAAACGAGCTTAAAAAATAGATATTATATTACTGGAAACTGACGTTTATTTTATATTGAATTCTTAATAGCAAGAAAGCATGAACTTTAGGCTTTTAACTATAAATGACATGCAAGGATGGCTCTTTATTCGTTGCTTGTAACAGTAGATAACTACTTTATACACGCAGCCCCAAGTAACGTTTACGTTCTCTGTCTATTAGCACCTCTTTGCTCGTAATACTCACTATCCAGTTATTAATTGGATCTGTTCTAATGATTTCAAACGGCAAAATCACGCATTCCAGAAGCGTTACGCAGGTGAATTTACCGTAAACGTAACGTCATTTTGTAATTTAATTAGAGCACGATAAGAGTACCCAAAGTTATATTTTTATTTATTTTAAACAGTAAAATATTTTCTTTATATATAAAAATAAAAAATTAATATATTATAGCAAGTTACAAAAATTATATTATTCTATTTTATTCAAGATATATTTTTTTCAAACTAGAAGAAGAGTCAAAGAAAAATTATTTGTATCTTTTCTTTTAAATAATGCTTTTACCGATTTTGTTTAAAAAAAAAATTTAATAAGTGGTAAAGTAAGAGAGAAAGTTTCATAAAGTAAAAAATACATATATAATAAGAGGTAACATAAACTAGATACGACACGATATGGACTATACACGATACGCACGTGTGCATATTATTACTCTCTTATATATATACATATATATCTAATAGGTAGACAAATTACAATGTATAAAGTGTCCGTATATAAGGGCCGGTGAAATCGTTTATCTAACAGCAGTGTTTAGTTGTTCTGGCATAAATCGCGATAACCGCTTTTGCGCCTCGTTAGACTGCAGTAGTTATCGCGGTTAAAGATATTCCCACAAGTCTCCTTTGTAATCGCGTACATTAATTGTCCCGTACAATCGCATATAAATGTTTGATAAGCAAAATGTTATTAGTTTCAACAAATTGTCACAGTTTAACTTTTTGTTCCAAAGAACTTTAACATTACTACAATAATTTATTTCTTTTTAATTTTAATAACGCGCAAATAATGAGAATAAAAATAAGATAAAATCGGGAGGAATAAAATTAGCTTTATAACGGTTTTTCCAAATAGCGGCTTTAAACATAAGCGTGCTAATATTACGAGCTTAATTGGACACTTTCATATCGTTATTACGGTAACGAGATCGCGTTGCAATTAGGAAGAAGGTAATTTAATTTGGAAATAACACTCGAAGTAATCTGCTCGACAAAGACCCGAACGAGTCCCACTTGTTCTTCCCGGTTGATCGACGGGAATTCGGACGTTGGAAGGACGTGTATCAGATGCGTAGACGAATACGTGTAAGCTATTTTACCGCGTATGCGAGAGGGTAGATATGCGCGCTTCCTTGGAGCGGAGTTCCGGTCGCGGCGATTCATGGCGTATCGTCGGCAGCGCAGCGTTACGCCGCTAGCCTTTCGTAAACTGCTTTCCTAGCATAGACAAGGACCTCTCGCTAGCTAAACCGAGCGTAGTTTGATCGTGCGCGAAAATATCCACCGTGATTTATATGAGTCTATCTTATCAAATTAGTACGGATCCAGAACGTTTTCCATGCCATTTACGAGAAGAAACGAATATCTTAATACATATTAAGCCTTTGTACCCTCCCTTACCGTAGAAAAATTAAGCGTGACATAAGTCATTTTTTTAAATACATCCTTGAGTCATAATTTTTATTTTACTCATTATTATTACTGGCTTTAGTACTGCACTGCTACTTTTTAAGGAAAAATAAATAATTATCTTGGAATCTGAATTTAAATAAATTAGATTTTGCAAATTTTGAAAGATGAAAAGAACATATGAAAAGAAATATTGATAGATATAGGAAGTACAAGAGACTTACATTGCCCAACATGCGGTTGCAGCATGCAGCATAGGAGTAGCAACAGCCTCAATATATTTCCCATGGCAGTTCAAGATCATCGTCCACCGATTTTATCAATAAAATCATCTGAAAAAAAAATGAATGAGAATTAGTAGAATCTGATAACGAAGCGACAAGTGATTACGAGAGATAACTCGCGTTACTCTTACGCAATCAAATTCTTTTTTTTTTAATCTTCGGGTGGGCAATGAGAATAACATTTCGCGAAAAATACCTTGATTTATCGTGTTGGCAAAAATCACATTTCCTCGAAACATTTTACTCATTTTCGCCGAATCATTACTAAGCTTTTATTAGTTTTCGTCAAGGAGAGTTTCATTTTGCGAGAAGATTTTGCGCAAAATGTGACGCATTGTTGACTTCCGTTAGGAATTATATAATTTGTAAGTCAGTCAGTTGTTTTTTCTTTTTCTTTAGCAATATAATTTTATAAATCCAAAGACATTTTCCAACAATAATTAAGTAATTAAACTGCTTTTAATAAATTTATGAAGGTGCAGTTTGTATTCACACTAACTTTTTTTTTTTAATATCACGACGATTAATTATACATAACGAAATAATAAAAAGTATAACAATTTTACATAACGTTCTTTTAAAACGATAGTAATGCATTTTATGAACGTTAATCTAATAAGAAAAGAATGAAAGATTTTTGAACGATCCGTGTTTTACTTTTTAACAAGATAACGCAAATACGTGACATAAACGTAATAATTTGGCTGGTAACGTGTAATCCAGTTTGTCATGGTGTCGGCAGACAAATGTATAAGAACATGAGCGTCCAACGACGAAACGCGTCTGCAATAGCGAGCATAACGCGTGGTTAGAAAGCATGCAGAGAAACTCTTTTATTACGTGGAGCTATGGCTATGTAGGACTGTGCGTCTCATCAGGACTAGGATGACTCGTTTGAATTATCGCTGGAGGTGGTTCTTAACACCTTGCACTCTCGCCTTTCGTCGCAAATAGCACATTTCCTTCGTGACGTCACGTCGCCAAATTAATCATCGTTTTGAACGTCGAGAAATCTAAAGCTACAACGCGAATGTTCCCTCTTACGATCGAGCGGCAAGAACGAAGGTAGACTTCTTTAAGCTTGTTAACGCGAGAAAGTTTGCTTCTACGTTTTCTCATTCACAATATTTGATTGAATGGACTTAATTAATTAAGAAAAGCGTACTGCATAGATGCGAAAATTAACTTTTAATCATAAAACGTAGTATAAGAGAACGAGAAAGAAAGAAAGTAGAGAGAGAAAGAGAGGGAGAGAGAAATGTAGAACATTTGCAATAAAGAAACAAGTTTAAAGGAGTCTTTTGAACGAGGAAACTTATACGGAAAATAGCTGGATATGGGACGCAGTACTGCTTAAATTCACGAACCGTAAATTGAAACGCAACGTGATGGGCAACCGGCGTAAAGGCCTCCGGCCTCTGTTTCAGCGAATAACTGTATTAAAATATTATCAATATCCGTATTGTGTGCAAATTTTACAATTTAAGTAATCTGAATCTTTCCATCGATTACTTATATTTTACAGAAATTTACGATTACTTTGTTATTGCTATTTTTAAAATATACAATATTTAAATCGAGCTATCACGATAGTGCGTAACCGCGTTAACTTATCTTTTGTTTAATTAAATTGAGTAATAAGTATGTAATAAATTTAAAAGAAAAGTCATACGTGATGGAACAGAAATTTAATATTTTTTAATAACAAAAAACTAACAACAATTACTCACCAAAAAATGTATGCTTTAAAAAAGCGTGTAGATTCATGTATTTATCTCTATTGTTTAAGAAGACAAGAGATCTTTCTCACAGCACTGGCTTTTTAAATAATATAATGAAAAATCTCACAGATAATCGATTACTTAATTTACTCACTTAACCACCGCCCTTAACAAAAAAAAAAAAAAAAAAAAAAAACACAAGGGGCTAACAAATTATGCCTTTAGTCGTACTTATCGATCGGCGTGGCCAGACAGTCTTTAGAACTCCACTCTTTTACGCGCATGTAACGAACGTAATCTCAAATTCTCAAACTTTATATTACAAATCGAATTACATCAATCAATTTATCCGATTAAATTTCTGTAATCCAGAGTTAACAATTTCGTCACATCTTAAAATTTCAAAGTCCATCTTTTGCTTAACTTCATTCACAATTATTATGCTTCTTGATCTTCATATCTTTTACAACGTTAATTTGAATCTTGAAAAAACAAAATGCACTTTACACTCAACGCACTATCGTGATCGACCTGGATGAAACGAAACGAAACGACTACGGCTACGGCTACCGCTCTGTAGGGCTGTGGAACTCTTTACTAGAAAACGGAGTCGTCGTGTAAAGCGGTTGGAGTGAGTACTCGGCTGAGCCGAGTCGGCTCCCCATTGTCAGGAAGAGGGGACTATAGCGACCAACAGAAACGTGTATATGAACCGCGCCGTGAACAGGTGTTTGCTTTCATATGCGATGGGGGAACGAACGCGACGCATACTCATGCCTTTGAATGAGCGTGCATATAACTGACCCCTATCTTCGAGGCCCTTCAGAGGCTCGCGTTGCGACCTTACCGAAGACGGGACCGCGAGGATTTCCGGCCCCTTTGAGAGAACTCGACAAAAACTTTCTTCCAACTGAAACACAGCAGAAATCAAGTATAAAACGTTGCAAAATTTAAGTAAAGATAGTTGAAACAACGTATACAAAAAAATTAAAAATTACAACTGATTGACAAACTGTACGCTGAAAAAAAAATAGACATTTAGGTATTGGATAATAAATAATTAGATAAAAGACAGCCTCACAGTTGAACTGCATGAGAGTAATAATTTGGATATGCATATTTGCAATTAAAAAATATCAATTAATCGTAGCTTTCAATAAAAAATTAGTGGTACTTAATAAATAATATTTAAAATTGGAATTCTTCTGGTGTTGAATAATATCTCACTTTTTTCGTACTGCCAAAGTCTTTTAGTCATTCTCTTAACTTTAATAGCGTAACTGTATAAACGCGTACAACATTGTACTGTCAGTACAACCAACTATACTATATTACAGTAACGAGTAATAAATCACGTAATTCAAAAATAGCTAACAATTGCGTAAGCGCGTAATTTTTGTCGCTAATATTCGTAGCGTCTCGTTCCCCTTGGCGACTCGCAATTTAATGTCGTGAGAAATGGTCGAGGGCAAGTGGAACAAAATTCGCATTACAAGCGTCACGATGACGTTTCTCGCGGATCATCGATCTGTGAAATTGCATCGTACCTCTTCCGATCCCCATGGGAAAAATGAGTTTTATTATGCACGGTAGTTGCAGTTAATAAACATCGGCCCGTCTTAAGTCCTTTCCACTTTGAACCAGTTTCTGCCATTGTCCGCGATTTACGCAAAATAACTCTCTAACGGGGGGTCCGCTGGTCAACACAGTCGAGATATACAATTTATCAGATTTTTAAAAAATGCTGAATTATTATAAAAGTTCTCAAACTCCCGACTATCACAGGACAAATATAGATGTATGATTCTTTTTATTCGACGTGGCTAGTCATGCTATTTAATTGTAAAAAAAAATCTTTATTGTTCTTCATCGTTTTATTACCGTCTAATAATGCTAACGAAAAAAGAAAATTAATATTTTTTCCGCCAAACACGAGTGCATGCTGTATGCATATGAGTCAAAGAAAACATATCGTTTTCCACGCAATCGCGTGATAACTTTGGCAAGGGTTTGTTCGTCATTGACTGAACGGTACATCTCGGTAAATGAGTATCCGTTAAAAAAGAAAAAAGAAAGAAACAAGATTTAACATTGAATTTCAAGCGTTTTATTTTACAAGTATACAGTTAAGCATAACAATATATTATGGAACATACATTTTTGTTACAATACACATGTTATAATTTGTATAAAATAATCTTTTAACACGATTGTTTTTTGACAATCAAAGTATATATTTTATAAAATAATCAAGGTCTTTGATTATTATATAAATGCCTAATGTATTGTTTAAGAAAGCGTCAGACAATTTTACCATTCGACATTGCAATATGTGTACATAATTTCTACATGGACGTACATTATTAATAATAATTAAGAATAAGCAAAAGCCTTCGATGGAATAAGCGTGCTTTTTGCATAGTCATCAGTAACTGCTAAACGATTAATATCACGCGAAATCACGGATGCACAGCTTAACACGGAAGAATAGGTTTGATCGTCATCCTTTTTTATCTCTCACATCACCGGCATTCCATTCCATTGTATGAGAGCATCCTGCCACCTTTGGTGCAGCGTGAAACAATAAGTAGAAGAGATGATACCTTGAATTTTATACTAGTAACAGTCGAGGGGTTTCGCAAGTATCGTATCATCATTTCGTAATTGAGAAAACAATAGTGGTCTTAATCTTTTTTTTCCCGCGCTAAAAAGCTTCGGCAATTAACACGAGAAATTAAATTAAAGCCGATGCACATATATTATATCGAGGATGAACAATATCGATAATCGATGAACTAAAATTATTTATAAAAATAATAAAATTTATTAAAATGTACATATGTATGTAACGTTTTTATACGTAGAACTAGGTGTGTATGTTTTGCAAAATTAAGAATAATATAATTGACTCAAGTAAAATTTATATAAAATACTAACTTGGATCGAATGAGTTTCTCTAACGGTGTCGCGGCGATATCCGCAGTTTCCATTGTTGCATCTGATCCTCCGGAAGCTTCGTTCACCCGGGTATCCACCGTCAACGTAGCATGACTGCCACCGCAGGTGAAATATTGTATCTCGAATCTTTGAACACATTTAGAATAAGTGATATTTTATTGTGCTGAAGCTTTAATAAGATTAATTGTAAGAAAACATGGAGTAATACACAAAATTACATATATACCGTCGTTCTGCGTGATAATTTCGTAGTAATTCTCGATTCGTGTTGAAGAGCACGCCATAATGACCGAGACAATGAGTCACCCATATCGGTAAACTGGGTGTTTTCAATCGAGAACCTGGTTGTCTGCCCACGTTACTATCGCCTTCGTGAACTAAGAATCCAACCTCGCTTCTCATAAGAACGCCCCATTGCGGTATAGCCTTATTTTAAATTAATTATATTATATTAACTTTGGAATTTAAAAACATTTTTTTTTTAATAAGGCTATAATAAAAGTTGCAATAAATATTTGTTATAAATATAATCAATAAATACAATATATAAATTTGTAAATGCTAAAAAAGAAACTTATTATAAACTTACATATGTATTTTCGTCACCAACATGGAGCACTCCGTTGTGAAGATGTGGTGAAACACGACCAGTTAAAACAAAGATAACAATACTCATTGGACCTTCTTCTGGACATCCACTGAGAATTGATACTTTCGGATCTTCTAAATCATTTCGAACTCTAAAATATAACATTTACATATATTAATAACTCGAATTTGATCGTCTAATTAAAGCAATTCTTTTTTTGCTGAATTTAAAATAGAATGAGAAAAACTGAAAATAAAAAAATATCTTACTTTGAAAGTCCTCTCGATAATACTGCGCTGTATAGAAGTAACTTTGCACCGGGTCCACCTTCATCGTGAAACTTATATAATAAAAATTATGATAAAATATATTATAAAAAATATAATTAATTTCGTGTAAAACAATTTTATTAGTTTTGCGAAAATAGTTGACATTTAATCAAATTAATTAAATATTTTAGTTATCTTACGTAAATACTTACCAGATACAAGTATCTCTTGATAAATATCTCCAGATCTTCCAAAGAACTGAACTCGAAAAGATGTAGCTAGAGTACAAAGCAACCTTACAAGGAGTGCACTTAGATCTAATAACGTTGTAGAAAATGGATTGTCAACCGGACTGACAGAGACATATCACGCAATCTTGTGACTTCTCTCTAACATACTTGGCAAATATATATTCAGACTATAATTTCAGGCACATTCTATTTTGTCGTAAATAAGTTAAACGAGAAATCTACATTTTACTTCGCTATTTGTTACGATGCGATAGAAATAGAATCGATGCATTAGTGCACAAGTAGTTTTACTCGCAAGAATGTTAAATTTACGGCTTTTTTCTCTTGTTATATTTAATTAAAAAATATTATTTCTAAATAAATAACAGAGACAAATCTTGAAACGTTAATAAAATTATTGAAGATAATTTTATACAACTTTTTATATTCTTTAAAATGAAAAACATACCGTTTCCGTTAACCCATCTTGAAAATATTGCACACTGTGTTGAAAATACGGTATATCCTGTGGTAAAACTACTATCGCTTTTGGCATGATGTTGCTGACGACATTTGGACATGTCGATACAGAGAAACCACCTGCAGAACGCCAGATAATCTCCGATATAGCACTAGTTAACACTTGAATCTGTCGATCGTATGAAGGTTTCAGCAAGCTGTAATGTTTTTATTAACGTGTTAATATTTAAAAGCATTGAAAACTTTTCATATTATTCGATAAAAATAAAATGTATGTACCACATAAAAGTACTTACGTTTCGGGATTTACATGTAGATCTTGCTTGTCGCATTTAAACAGAAAATGTTTCAACATAACAGCTTGCACTGCAGTGACAAGGCCTCTCGTCGTATTTCTAGGCGTTCTTAATCCAAATGCCAGGTTTTGGCCATACGGCCGTAAAGTTAGCCCGGTTCTTGCCCATTCGACTTTAGGTGGACTTGCGCAGGAACCAAAAACCAATGTTCTCAAAGCCTGTAATAAAAAAAATGCATTAATAAGACTATCATTTCCCCAAAATCTTAGCTTAGACATTTATAATATTTTTATACGTAAACTCATAGAACTTTTTATTATATTTACAACGAGGGTTATGCATTTTGAAAGTTACCATGCACGTTTCTTCTTCGATAGGCTGTCCACCGATCACGGGCGTTTTTGGCAGAGCTCTCGTATTACGTGGATAGAGTATCCTTTCTGAAATTTCGTAAAACAAAAGATATTAGTTACCACGAAACAGAACGGAAATAAAAATTGCATGTTATTTTTCTTTTTTCCTACACCTGGATAGAGCTCGTCAGGTTCAGCCATAAGAGCAGCGTACCGAGCTGCTCGAGTTGACAGCAACATTTTCGAAATATTTTTAATACCGCAATATTAAGAAAAAAAAGTAAAGAAAAGTATCAGCTGTAATTCTTTTATAATATTTATATTTTAATTGTAATAACGCACTTATTAAAAAAAAAATTGAATACTACATGTACAAATTGTCTTTATGTAACTGATAATAATTGTACAACTCTTTGTACAATTGTTGTAATTTTTAATTTACTGCTGAATGACACTACTTTTCTTTTGTACTTTAATACTTTGCGAGATATACGCAACGCGAGTATTGAAATGCAAGAAACGGTTTCGTTAATGAGGGCGGTTCTCGGATAGCTTCCACAGCCAGTTGTCACCCGGTGGTACTATGCCGGTAGAATATCGGATATCAATTGAGATCGTGTCGGAATCCACACGTTCCTTTATATAGGATCTGATATGCGACGCTTATGCGTGCAAGCATTTCGCGAAATATCTTGTCGTGGCGGGGGATTCGGACCGATCGCGCACGGAAGGTGTCAATTCGAATGTTTGAAAAGAGATACGACGGCTGAAAACGATAGACATGCCCTACTAATGTCTATTTGTCATGCCGTACTCCGAAGAATTTCAATTTGAATGCAAGTGTGGTCATTGGCATAGGTAATTTATGGGAAAACCTGAAAACAATGGGGACGAAAATAGCAGAAAAAGAAATATATGAAAGGGGATAAAATAATAAATATAATAAGGAGTAGAAAGAAAAAAAAAAAGACAAATTAAAAGAGAAAAGTATAATACAAAAAAAAGAACAATTATAATTTTTATTTAATAATATTTAATAAAATTTATTTAATAAATATAAAATTTTTATTTTAATATTATTCATAAATTATTTTTTTAAGCATACATTATCGTATATTAATATACATATTAAAATCATTGCAAAGTTTATATGTAGAGCCTAAAAAAAATCCCAATTCGCGAGCGTCATTAAATTTGGACATTAATTAATTATATTAATTTCACTTACTTTTGTTAGGTTAGATTGTACATCCCTCTATCCATCCTTCCTTCCTTCCTTCCTTCCGTGGTAGTATTCTGGATTATCCTGACGTGTTGTAGCATTTGAAATCACTTCGCTGCTTTTTTTATCATCACTAACACTCGAGAGACAAACGATCGAAAGACTGACGGGAGGGTTATCGCGGCGATTTTTTACGATTAAAATTACGATTAAACGCGACGAACCATCATATTCGCACTCTCGATATCCGTAGCGTTACTCATTACACTTCCGCCGAGTTTTCACTCGAGTCGTCCTCGATCTCGACCCGAGAAACTGTCTACGATGAATAGCGAGGTCACTTCTAATTCTTCAATTAATTCTCGTCCGCGGAATGAACGGCGTGTCGAAAGAACTCGCGCGAATCGGAGAACGAAACGAGCCGCGCACTATCTTCTTCAAAAATCATTTGCTCGAAGCGGGATGAGAACCTCGGTCGCGACGAAGAAGACGGGCGAGGTGCAGATCTCGCGTCTTGACGACAATGGCGATCGCCGGAAGAGACCGCTGAATGTCGCTGAAAGACACGGCGAGTGAAGCGGGTCGGAAGTGTCCGCGACACGGCAATGTTCACGTTAGACGCTTCGTGCACTCCACCGATGCCATAACCTTGTCTTTCCGATCACTTTTTCGAGGCACGAAACGGTGAGTAAAATAACACACAAGTATATAAAATGATGGTTCGTTTCCGAGTCGACACTTATTTGCATACGATGCTTTCTATTCGCGATCCCCTACGCGGTAAATACGCGTAATTGCGGAACAATTACCAACACGTCCTCGCGCCCGAGGTTCCGCAACCATACTGAAGTGACCGTTAGAGATTTCGGTCCTTAGATAAAAAGAGACAACCGCGTAAAAAGAGTGAGACGGTGTCTCCTCGCGCGGCGTCTACCGAGCTTGAGATCCGCCCCCGAAACAAAAACCAAGCGATCTCGACGCTCGAGCTTGTTCTTTCGCTATTCCAATTCTGAATATGAGATCAGCTGTTGCTTTCAAGCTGCCAAAAAGAGACAACCGCGTGAAAAAAGAGACGGTGTCTCTTCGCGCGGCGTCTCCCGAGCTCGAGGCTCATCCCCCGAAACAAAAACCAAGCAATCTCGACGCTCGAGCTTGCTTTTTCGCTATTCCGATTCTGAATGCGAGATCAGCTGTTACTTTCGAGCAGCCAAATCGTCTTCCTTAAAAAAACTCGTGTTCGATCAAGCCCCAAAAATCATTTAATAATCATAAAAATGTAGTCTTGAAAATAGTAACATTGACAGCTGACGTTAACTCTCGAACATGAATTTTTTTTAATAGGATAGGATAGAGAATAAAATTCTTAAAATTCTTTTGCTGGCTGAATGAGGAATATAGGAAATAATAAAGGCATCAGTTACACCGTTACATGCATGTGATTAAATGTAACAAGGGTTAAAGCTATCTAACTTTCTGTGCGTTACATGTTCCTTCTAGTAAGTGCTTTAGGAGACGGTTCAAGTTTTAACGCGATACTGTTGTATACACGATGGATGTGTTCGGGTCTTTAGACTTCTCGCGTGTACGTCGGATATAACAAAGAGAAGTGTACAGGGGTAAGATAGAGTAAATTTGAGGGCAAGGTTCTTGTTTCCCCGGAACAATTTCGACGAGTTGATCGATTGTTATGACAAGACCTTGACAGATTTGACAGGACACTAGTAAGTAAACGTGTAGACAAAAATGCCAATTACATAAAAATTTGTCGTAAAATTAGTTACATTTACTATGCTCAATGCTCTTAAACTTTAAAGTAAAGCTTGAAACAATGACAAATAATTAACAATGAGATTATTAAAATAAATCAAATAAAATATAGAAATTTTATCAAGGTTTATTATATTTTAATAATTTCTGAAGAGAATTAATTTATAACATTTTTTATTCGAACACAATTAATATATGAATTCTGGAAAGGAAAAAAAAAATATATAAATTATTTAACATTGGTATTAAAATTATTATAAATTTATAAAATAGATTAAAATCATAATCCCGAAAATCGAGAGAGAAATTATGGCTTCTGCTACCATAATCGGACTTTTTTTTAGATAGCAAAGACGTTACGTATCATTCAGCGCGGCCTTTCGACTACCTCGTAGCTCGAAAGCGATCGCGTGTTTGCGTGCAATCAAAATATCGAATTACGAATTCGCGCCGGAACGACCATCTGCATTTGGCGATTGCACACCCCGATATATTGCGCCCCTAATTTACATTTGTGAGGTGCCTGTCGAGAGAAGACGTATCGATCTATTCGACCGTTTACGTTTCTGCAGTGCATACGCTTGTACGTTCTACAGAATTACGCCTGATTGCATCCTTACCTTGCGTTCGATTGTCTTAACAAGGCAAATGAGTTTCGCTTACTTGAGAGAAGAACGAAAGTTACAACAAGGATAATATTTAACTAAAACCTTGCATTATTGAATGGAAAAAAAAATACCGCGTTAATAAAAACTTTTGTTTAATTTTATTAAGCTAATTTCTTATCATACATATAATTAGATATAGAACTTAATCGCAGACTACGTATCATGAAACAGCTCAAGTAACCGAAACAATCGTAATAAATGACGTAGCATATAGTATTATATCTTTCAGTGAGTTAAGATTTTTTTTTTTAATTAAATGCTGAAATTAAATACCTTTGTCCCGAAGATACGGAGGTAACTTTTCCTTCCGCACTTCTTTGCAATGTCGTTTATCACAGGTGGACGTCGCGTTTGCTACAGTTGCTTCTTTCTCCTCTGTCATATCAGGTTCAGCCATGATCTCAAGCTTACCTCTTGTGTCTTTATTCGAAATTTATATTCCGGCACATCACTTACGATATAAAAGACTTAAAAATACCGAATACGTAAACAGATCGTTTCTGAACACCGTTGCAATTATTTATTTCTTTTTCTATTTAAATGAAAAATTGCATATCGAGCTTGTTCAGTGACACGTTTCTTTTTGTTTCAAAAGACGCGTACTTTCTTTCGCTTCATGCGTCAGCTTTATGATCCACAGCCTGATGCAACTCGACGGCTCATAAAATTCCGTTCGTTTCCGCAAAAACGCGTGGATTCACTCGTCGTAGTTATTTCGTATTTTCTCATTTTACCCGTTAAAGAAGGAATGCAGGAAAAATAACGTGCCTTGCCTACGAGTTCTCCTGGATTCTCTGATAATCAATGTTTAACTTTCACGTTCGCGTTTAAAAGTTGAAGTACGTGATATAAATTATTTATACGTACAAGTATACCTTATTATATTATTTAAAAGTATAGTTAAAAATTAAAATTAATTTCGATGCATTATATTAAAATATTATACATACGTTTGCACACGATACTAATTAATAAACGAGTGTATTTTATAAATATGCTTTTTTTAAATTTTTTTTTTTTAATAAATAAGCTTTAGCTGAGTTATATTTTTAACAAATTACAATCTCGTTTCTTTATTACGTTATTATTAACACTTCTTTTTTATACGTTTAACGCAATTGCATAAATTGAAGAGATATTCAACCTAATCACTTTAACCGAGTACTACGTGTTTGCGAATATAACAATGCTGTTTGTACTTTCATTGACTTGCGATAACTGACAGACGATATACCGTCAGACGTGCAGCGAGAAATAATAACCTTAACTAGCACCCCCGAGCTGACTCAGCTTATTGTTAGCCGACTCACGCCGCGCGAGCACCCCTTGCAGAGGGTGGTTTAAAAAGAGAACACAACAATTTCGCCGATTAAATTATTGCACCCGACTCATCTTACATGTCACGTTCGCTAATCACTATTAAAGACAATTCTTCAATCTAAAAGCAGACTATCGGTGCAAAAGTAACGTTTTATCGAATATAATTGCTTTACTTTTATATGAGTATACTTATGATTTAATTTTTTCAAAATCCACTGACGATGAATATCAATCTCGATTACGGGATAACGTTCGTTTAATTGTTACACGTGTACTAACAGCCTTGACGTACCCGAATCCGGCTTTTATACCTGCGTAACACCTGGCACACGTCTATTCTATATCTAAGCTATTGTATTCGGCACAAGTGTACGGAGAATCGTCTTATCTTATAGATCTATCAGAGCTGCGCATCTTTGCATGCGTTTCGTGTTATTCCCGCGTCTGGCTTATAGACAATCGGAAATGAAGTTGCACTTGGAGAAAACTTTAACGAAATTGCGGTGTAAAAAAAGGAACTTATTCACATTTTTTCAGGATAAAAATAGTATCATATAATTGCTTGATTAGATAGAGTATTATAATAGTATTATATTATTCAAATTAATTTTCTAATTAAAATAGTTGTAAAATAAGATAATTGTTTAATTGTTACATCTTGTTAACGAAACATTCGCTAAAATAGAAATAAAAGACATTATTGCAGCACCGTACGATAAATTAAATTAAAATGTAATTTACGTTCTCCAATAATACAATATGCATGCGATTTATTAAAAAGGGTGATTGGCAGATAACGCATGGAGTATAATAAGAAAATCGAAGATATCTTAAAATTGATTTCCTCGCCATTCTCGCGGTTCAAAATGAATCGAAATTTCTTGTTCTCGTTCCTAATAGCCAATTTCCTGATTATTCTTTGTCGGTGCTCGAACGAGCCTAAGTTCAAGTTCGCGTTCTGAAATAGACGTGTACTCCGCATGCCTTACATACAAGTATAGTCAAGGTGTTGAATGCAACTGCCGCATATACATATGTGTATCTATGCCTAACATTGGCGTGAATATGAATTTCGACAGGTAAAACTGTGTGGCGTAGTACCAGCCACCAGGAACCGTGCAATGCATGCGCACGTGCGAGAGTGCACTGGTGAAAACTTAATGATCGATCAACTTCAGACGAACTAGGGAAGGCAAAGATCATATAATATATATCTCGCGTGGATGATCGATCGTTAATGCACACTTTGGAAAATGGAAAAAATTTCCATTTTATAAAAAAAAAAAAAAACACGTGGCCTAGCGTTATATACTTAATATTGCTAAGTTAATAAAGCTCAAAGTGCAAGACACACAAGCGTAAAACTTGTTAAGCCTTGTAAAACAAAAGAAATAATACTAAAGACTCTAATTATGGTATTTATGTACCGTGATGCATATACCTAATATTCTCTGTGATTGAATAAAAATGTTGTACTTACGGATTTTAATTTTAGTTTCAATAACATACGCAGAAAGATACAGTAACATATACCATACGTAATGTAACACCACCGCTTCTATTATTTATTTAAGAAATTATACAAGAATATATAATATTATTACGCAACATCGGTATGTAAATTTTGAAGGGAGGGAAGATAATTTTTGGCCCGCGTATTATCATTACACTTCCGCCGTAAAGACCGGTCTTATTACAAAGAAGAAACCTGAATCCAGGCTGAACCAGTTTCCAGGTCGGCTTTCGTGATCCAAGCTAATAGAAGCTCCACCTAGGGTGAGTTCATGCCTATCTCGCAAAAATACTCCAATTACTCGAAAACATTGTCTTTGGCATACTTCCATAGAAATTACATAAGTAGTTCTTCGCTGCCCCAGTCTTATTACGTATGCTCAAACAAATTACGTTTCCCAAATTGAACTGCCGCGATCTCGAAGAAATTCTTTTTTTTTTTTATAAACAATTTATTCAACAACGTTCAATTTTAAACTTTGCTAATTTTTTTTTATATACCTTTATTTAGTTTCTAATTTAGCAAGTTCAAAAATTACTTTAGTTTAAGTAATTTAATTAAATTCTTTATAAGTATTTGGATTAGATGCTAGTTGTTTCGTAAGCGTAAGAAATATCATTTATAAAATTTGAATATCTTTGATTTCCGCGAACGAAACGAGAACGATACGTTCGCGAGTGTGGATGCATTGTGCGTAACGATAACGTGCGGAATCTACGGTTACGATATTCAGCAGGAAATATTCAGAATCCAGATAATTCCTCAGCATGAAAGGCGTAAAAAAAAAGGTTAATCTTGAGTTTATGGTATATAATACTGCCGAGTAATCGTTGGTTAAAGGAACAGAGCTGAAACGAGTCTGCGGTTAGCCGAAAACGGCCAAGCAAGTAGAGCGTGATATATTTCAATGTTCGCTTGCCGCGTAAAAGATGGAAAATAAAAAGAAACGGCTGGAGTAAGACCGAAGGGATCGTTCCGTGAGACGACGCGTTTGGGGACGTAAAGATATAAAAGATTCAAAATGTCGATCTAAATGATTCAACTATGGTGTCTAATCAATGTATTTCCTCGCGACAATACAAACCGTCCGGCAAAACGAGAGATGGAACTCACGGGTAAGGGAGCATTAAGACTCGCAGGAACCAAATGCTTTCACAGTTTCAACGTATATTCTTTCGATTATTCTTTTATGAAAATTAAAGACTTTTGAAATAACATTTTAATAATTAACTGTAATATTTTTCGTGAAAAGTTTCGATAATCTGATTGACTGTATATATTGACACACAATGCATCACATAATTCATGTTATACATACATATAGCTATATACATATATTTATAAAAATAATTTAATACGAGCAAAAATGTTTAAAACATAAATCATATACATTAATATCTGAATTGATATCAAAATAGTATTATCGAGTAGGAAGCTTTATACGACAATATGAGAAGTATTAATTGAAAACCTGCTTCAATAAATTAATAAGTATCAGTTTTAAACATTAATGGCATTCAATATATGCGAATAAGGTTTCCAGATAATACGTACTTCTAAATTCTAAATCTAACGCAATCGTATAAACAGGTAATATGTGTGCATGTGTGTTCTATTATACTTTGGACTTTTTTACAACTCCTTTTTGCGGTTTTGAACGCTTGTTCAATTGGCTCGTGGTTGAGTTTTCTTTAAAGTCATATTTCTGCGACAGCTTCTCCTTAATGAGTAAACCTCTAATGAGTTTCCTCCAATTGCCGTAGATCTTCTTTCTCGCTTTTTCAGCGGTCCTTTTAGCAGATTCGATTTGTTCCGTTTCCCAAGCTTCTCGTAAAGTGTCTTCATATTCGGCGCATACAACATAACCCTCGAGGGCTGGCACAGCGCCCATGCAACCGAAATTGAAACCTACCACAGCAGTTGCACAATCTATGTTCAATTTCCGTGCGATGCGATTTAATCCTGGAACTATAAGGATTCCCTCGTTGAATATGCATTAGAGATATGTATCGTTATTTCGTAACATCTGATCTTCTGACTTTGCATAGTAAAACAGACATTCTTCCAGTTGTTTTTTTACTTTGTACATTTTATTATTTATTTTATTCGAATTAAACAATGTAGTTGAAACGTAAAAAAGATTGATGACGATAAGAAATTACATTATACTTACGATTTATATGCACTGTGCCTTTTGGAAGCATACATTTCTTAAACAAATCCACGTTTCCATATTCATTGCGAGGTACAATACCATTTTTAGCCTCTGGAGGGTCGTAATCTGTAGTCTGCCATTCTCCAAATAATTCCAATGCAGTGTCTTTGAGTTTCATGCCTGAAAGCTGCCAAGTTTTTGTTAGAATTTTTCTACAATAATTTTTACAAAATAGGTTTAAGTCAATTGTCTATTTAATTTTAAAAAACTTCTTTTTCTTAATTTTACCTTATCATATTTTGGAAGTGCTTTGACTATTTTGTACGCGTCTTGTTTCGGCTTAACTACCTTGGCTTTTTTTAACCAGGTCTCTCGCGAGCACAGCGTATGTACGCAATATCGCGAGTAAATAGCTTCTCCCGTTTTTAAATGTCCCAGCGGCACACAATCTGGTGGATAGAGAGCTTCGTACTTAAGTAAATGCCTAACAAGCACGTATAATGGATGACCTTTGCATTCGCTAACAGTTTTAGGTAACGGTTGCTCTAATTCTCTGTAAAAACAATAATATTTAATTAGTTTTTAATAATCTTTCAGTAACGTCTATCTTAGTTATATTTAAATAAGTCAAGTTAAATGAAAAATGTACAATTAGGAAAAGAAAAAAAAATATATTACTTTTGCAATAATAATTCATCTTCTTGTTTCGACATGGCAGTCTCTCTTTCTTGCCAATAGTTTAAAGTTTGCATCCACCATTTCTCATCAATTCGCTGCTTACGTGTAACAGAAAGCCACTGTGGACAGTAGCGTCTTGTGACATCCTTTATTAATCCCTCCGAATTATAAGCTATTACGTATAATACTGGCTTGGTCGCTTTTTTCTGAAACATTATTATGCAATAAATGACATAAAAATATAAGTTAGTTACTCACAGTAATATAAAGTAATATAAAGTAAATCTAAGTTACTCACATATGTCTCAGCTATGCAATCTACACTTCCATCTATAACATTTATACATATCCAATTTGCTTTAGACTCTACATATACCTCGACCCATACATTTTGTCTCTTTTTTAATTTATCATCACTTTTTTCGTCATCTGTTGAAACTGGATTTTTATCTTTATTTATCTCTTTAGTATTAGCTCGTGTCTTACTTTTACTGTTGCGTTTTTTTTTCGTATTGCTAGATGACTCTTCTTCAGAACTCAAATTATCACTTTGCGAATGCCTTTTAGAATTTCTTTCTTTTGATATATTATTTTCTGCAATAATATTGGTAGCGTTTTGCTGTTTAGTTGATGTAGATGGAACGTTGTGTGCTTTATAAGATCTTAAACGCCTTGGAGATGGTTCTACGTTTTTTGAACTCGTTGAAGCTGCTTCCAAATTTTTGGATGTAAAAGTTTCTTGTTTGGATGGACTGCTCTTTACCTTATCTTTACTTTTTTTATCGTACGAATATTTAGAACGAAGAATCTCTGCCGCCTTTTTTTTTGCTTCTTCATTAGCATTTTGTCGCGCAGCTTCATTATTCTGAATTATATTGTCACTTTTGCGACTTTTATCATTTTTCTTTGACTTCACATTTTTCTTATCTTCTTTGGATGTTGCTGTTGCTTTTATTATTTTCTTTGTTTCTACTTTAACGTCACTATCTTTTTTCGTTGTGCTGTTTTTAGGCAACAAGTCAGTGAAACTTTTTACAAGCGGTGGATTGAGAGACACTATTAAACGACATTGTAAGCCAATACCTCGCATTATCGCCACATACAATATTATCAATTCTCTATAGTTATAAACTTTCCTCTCGGCAATTCTTTTTAATAATGTTTCTTTATCTATAGTAACTTCATTATCAGCCGATTCCATCGTAAACATATTTTTAAACCAAATCGTAAACCTTCTTAGATATTCCAAATTATAGCCGTCTTTCGGATAATTTTTAGACCACATAAGAGACACCAGCATTGACATTATTTCAGGATCATTTGCTTGACAATTTAAGTGAAAACCGTATGCCAGCCAACAGAGTCTACTTACTTTTTCTATAATAACTTGATTGGCTTTCAACTTTTTTCGTAGAAGCGCAGCTAGATCAGACTCTCTTTTGTTACCAGGTTTTTTTTTGAAAATCACACTGGTTCCAGGCAAAGTAATCTTGATGCCTTCCTGAGGTATTGTATAATCTTCAGGACGTTTAACGTCCTCTTCTTCTTTCACCTCGTTGTTCGTATCGTCGTCATTTCCATCGAATTCATGAGATCCACTCTCTCCTTGAAGTAAAACGTCGTTTATCTCGTCCGATATATTTTTCTTCTTCCTTTCTGCTTTACCGTCCTTGTCAGTCTGCTTATCGCTCTTGGAGAAGTGCTGTTTATCATTTTCATCAACATTACAAGTGAACTGTGAGGCTTTCAAATTTTTGACCACTTCAGAGAACAGTTCGATCTGATTATTTCCGGGCACAGCTGCGAAACTTTCGTCGTCGCTACTCTCGTCCTCGCTATCGTGGCTTACTAGGTTAGGTTTTGCCACCGGTTTAATTGAGAAAAAACTTGCCGTTAGCTCGTCCTTTGGCGTGATGCCGGCGAAATCGTTGCTGCTATCGGAACTGTCATCGTCAGAGTCATCCATTTTGATCCTGCAAAATATTATTTTAATAATCTACCTTTTGCTAATGCTCGCTACCGTCGCGTCTTACCTGTTATATTATACCTAAATCCTTCTCTCAATGACTGATTTTCTCTTATAACATTGTTCAATCAAGATTGACTCACTTCTGTAAGGTTGTCACTGTTTATAATACGTAAATACAGTTACACAATAATGCGAAACAACTCTCCACGTGCTGGCAGCGCGATAACAAGTGACTGTAAAGCGTGACAACAGACGCAATAATACATTGTTACGAAGTAGGTTTTTCTTATCGTTAAATGATATATAAACCTACTGATATATCGATAATAGCAAATCTAGTTTCCCAACTGCATTACAAGCGTTATTTTCTCTCATACTTCGGGTTTAGATTAAAATTTGTTCCTTGATTTTTTTTCGTAAGCAATTTAATAAGGGAGATATTTAATATTATCAGACAAAATTTTATTAACAATATAATTTACACACATTTATTTTAGACATATGTCTTTCGGTTATATGTACAATGAAAGACAGGTATAGCATTTGCTTCGGCGACGATGGCTAGTGTGCGTGATGTGTGCGTTGTCACACACGTCACAAGCGCCGTACATGTGTGCACGGAGATAGTAGTGGCGTGCTTTTTCCCTTCAATCCTCGACGACCGACGCATCGCGGCACACGTACGCACGTGCTTCGTGTGAGACTACGCACACCACGGCAAGATCACGTACGTTAATCGCCGTCGTCGAAGCACATACTATACTTGCCTTTCAGTGTATGTACGCTGGAAGAGAGATACGGCGTTTGCCGCGTCGACGGCAGCTAGCGAACGCGACTTAAGCGTCGTGTACGTCGAGTTTCACATGTGCCGCATGTATTATACATATGTATGTATACCGCGCCGGCCGGATTGCCGATGACTGATTTACCGTCTTTAAGATTAAGTACGCTAGCCGCTGTCGCCGCAGTAAACGCCATATCTACTCTTCGGTGTACATATGTAGTTATATTTTATTAATGATAAATTTTTATAATATAAATAACGTTAATTGACTGACTATCGTGGGTATGATGGATAACGCGGATAAGTATCGCGTTCACTTAGTCATTGCTTTATGCACGACAGTAAAATTTATATCCTTGCCAACAAAAACTGGGAATTTTATAAAATATTACTTTAACAATAATTTTCTCTTTGGTATATAAAAAAATTATAAAGGATGTAGCGTGACGGGGGAGGGGGAGAAAAAAAAAAAACGTGCGTTAAATACGAGAAATTAAGTGCATGCGGTAGTGTGCAACATGAATTTTGCAGCATAGCTTTTTGCCGCGTCGATAGACGTGCGCACTTAATGCGTTGTCCCTTAAAATGATTCCGAGAATTATAAATAATTCTAAAGCTGAAGCACAAATATCAAACATAATTTCATGTGGGAGAATAAAACAGTTTGTTGCTGGATTCCTTGAATTAAATTTCCACTTCAACAGATGAAATGAGCTAACAAGTAATATTTGCGTTGCTTCATTAATGTTTATTACTCAAATTTTATTTTATTTCTTTTATTATTAACTTGTTAATATTATCATTATCTCGTTAATTCGAAAATTTTTTTTTTTTCGTGATTTCGAAACAAGGATTATTTGTTTTATTAATTTTTATTTTCTAACGAAATCGACACGTATTATAGAGTAATGATGATGGATGTTGAGTTACTGACAACCGCGTAAGAGCAACGTTCACTTTTTGATTATGAATGATAAATTATTTCAATAGCATACTAACGTTTATAAATAATGAGGAGATAGATGCGCTCATCCCTTTTGCGGCGTTAGTGGCTTTCTCCGAGCACTTGCATCGCCTCCGGCAATTTATCGGGATACGTCGAGTTTGTCAGTATCTCGTGCACCTGCATTCTCTGAATATGGTTCGACGTAATGGATAATTGGCGATCCGATGGCCGATGTACAATACCTAAGTGCATTTGTGTGTAAAGCCGGTACCGACATTTGCCTTGTTCGGTCACATTTCGAATCCAATATAGCATGGAATTCAATAAACTGCGAGAAATAAAGCATCTATGACTTAGAATTTTTCATTTTTACAGTTAAAAATTCCGTGGTAAATCGGGATTTTGGAGCTGAGAGTTTGATATTTGTTTTATTTTATTCTTATTTATATATATATATTTTTTTACAATTTATTAATTATATTAAATAGGTTATTAAATAAGTTCCACTTATTTTTTTTTTAATAAAGCGGACTTAGAAACAAATTAAAAATAAGCTTATAATTGCAAACGAGAAAAATATTTTTATTTTAATAACTTTATCAATATCTCGATGTTCAATTGAAAGATGCTTTCAAGTTTAGCTTACTTATGATCAAAAGGATTCAAAATGCTTGGAATAGTATGCAATTGCGAGGTCAACTGTGCAAACGTTAATATCGGCGGGCAGGATAAGAGTATGTGTGTAAAGTTATCAAAATCACATCTTTAACGGAGAACGGATTTATCGCATAAAGCTACCGTGAACAGTTTCATGCATGTATGTACTACATGAATTTATAAAGAGAAATTTGTTTGTATCGATTGTTAAAAATATTAAAATATCGAATTGTACTTCGCTTATTTTTATATTTAACTTGTGGTCACGGTCTTGAGAAGGAAGTCTTTAAATAACATAATATGATTTTTATGAAATTGAAAATTATAATTAAATTGTGCAATGATTAAAAACAAACATTTCTACATTCATGTAGTACATTTATGCTAACAAAACAATTAAGTTTTAAATTTTTTATTCTAAATATCAATTTTCAAAAGAAATTTACGAATCCTGTTTCATAATAAGTTCACCGAGAAAATTCACACGCACGCATTAATTGCTTGTTATGCATAGAATGTACTAAAATTCGGGAGGGTTTAGAACTTTTATTAATTTGATGAACGAACAATAGATATTTTATTAAAAAAGAAAAAAATCCTTTTTATTTATTTTTTATAAAAGAAACAAAAAATTTTTAGTATACAATCTCATTTATTTTAATGACACTACATGGTAATGCGTAATGTGCACGTATACATATGCAGCTTTACCTTGCTATTGTTCCTCTGCGTGAGGACTGCGTGAGATGAGAGAATTGTAGCTTGTTCACCGAAAGACAGATACGATACAGCTGTTTCGGGATATGGTTTGTTCGGAAGCTGGATCGAAATGTAGCTAATTCAAATTGCGTTTCTAGTGTCAAGCATTCGTTAAGACTTTTAATTACTCCCAGGCCACTTTCAAGTATAAAGTTTCTAGTTGTTAAACTCTGCAAAATCAGTTTCAAATCTTTGTGGTTTAATGTATATTTGTGGAATCAGTTGCGTCGAGGCAATTACTACGGGGGCCTGTAACTTTAGATTTCAAAATACTTATTCTCAGTTTTAATCTGTTGGAAATTTAAATTAAAAAAAAAAAAAATTAAGTTAAAAAAAAAAGAACACTTAGCATGTGTAATATTAAATTGTTGACAACATAAAGATCGATACTTTTTATTATTCATATTCGATTTTTCGATACTGTTGTTATCTGCATATCTATACATTTTTATATTAAAAAAAAAAAAAAATTTTATTTAGATTTGTATGGAAATTTTTTTATTAGGTTCGTGTTGATTTGATTTAAACGTAATTTTTGACTAACATTTTCTGTTCTTGTAAGACGGTTCTTATTAAATTAAATTCCATAGAAATGGATTAAATTTTTTATCTTTTACTCATTATCAAGCAGACTTTATTATAATAGATTTATAATTTCTTTGAATCAACTAAAAACGATATTGAAGATTAAACTTAAGAAGTTATAGAGAAAGACAACTCAATCAGGTTAATTTATCTTTAGATACATTAAATTGGTTAAAGAATTTTTTAGTAGAAATGTGAATAGATTATTTGTGCTATTTTATACTCCGCGATCTAACCACTAGCTGCAAAATCAGATTAGCTAGATAAATTTCCACTCGGGCACTTACGACACGTGTTTCGATGTAATTTATTTTATTGTCAATAATTAAATATTACGGTCGATAAAAACAACAGTGTTATTCAAATTATCAGCTCACGCGAAACTTAAACGTCATTTATGAGTTCAATCGGAAATAAATAACCGATAAAAATGGTATTTGTTTGAGAAACGTTATGAATATTGAGAGTGTATATATTTTTGTGCTCCAACATCTAGATATACTGCATTAATTAAGAACGTGTAATTATTAAGAGAATATTTATATTATATAGATGCACATATTTTCTTACATCTCTCTTTATCGTAAAATCAGCCACAAATTAAAATTGAAAATATCTATAATAGAACGTGGCAAGGCATCACCAAGTAAACTATGTAAAAGAATTGGTGTTAAGAATTAAATCGTTTTTATTGTTGTTTCTTATCTCGAAATATTGTTGCTGCTTTATTGCGTGTGATTTTGTAAGAGATATAAATTTTTACAAAACAAAAAGAATATTCGGATTATTAGATTATTTTTCGGGCTGGCTCGAACAAGAGTTTTATAACGGCGACGATCTGGGAGCTCGAAAGTGATCTAGAATCGCGAAAAAAAGGCTTAGTTTTATTTTCTTCTGGAAGCAAACGTCTCGAGATCGCCAAGTGCATAAAAAATGTAAATAGATTAACTCAGCGTTGAACGCAAAGCTTCCGAGAATTCGGCCGAGCTCGGCGTTTCCGAGAACTCCGTGCAAGAAGGACAGCGCGTTTAGTTGCCGATGGGACCTATTGCCGTCTCACTCTTTTACGCGGTAGTCTTTTGTTCTCCATCGGCCGAAATTTCAGTCTAGCTGAGGAGCTTCGAGCGCGAGGACGTCTCGTTAATCGCTCCCCAATTTCGCGTATGTTTGACCGCGGATAGGAAAGTATCGCGTACGAATTAGCGTCGACGTCGTCTACGCGAGAATGAGTGATCATATTTTGCACGCCTGAGTGATCCCACTCGTCGTTCTGTGCTTCTTTTCGTACTTTAAAAAAGTGCTTCGGAACAACAAGGTTACGGAACGGGCGCAGCGAGAGCAGCGCGCGCGGAACGTCCGTGCATCAATCCGCCTCGGACATGTTCGACCGGCCATTGTGGCACTTCGCTTCGTTGACCCAATGTATTACACTGTGAGGTTACTTTTAATCCTTCAGTCTCTCGTCGGCGGGAAGAACGATGCCAAGAAACTTGCTCGCCCCAAGCGGCGAACGGGGCCGGCCGCGATACGAAATGTTTTCCGCGCACTTTGTCCTTCTCGTGTTCCTCGATAGTCACTTTTTCAAAGCGGAATGAGAATTTCGGCCGCGACAAAGAAGACTGGCAAGGCGCGAATCTCTTCCCGCTTTTCCCACGCTGTGGCAGTTGCCGGGATCTGCCAAAGAAAATCAACACGACAAGACAATTTAGAAACTGCCACTGAAGGAAGGAAGGAAGGAAGGAAGGAAATGAGGTAAAAAAAGAAGGAAGGAAGGAAGGAAGGACGGACAGACGAATGCAAAATAACCTACTCTAACCTAACCGAAAGCTACAAATGTAAGTGCGATTTATTAATTTGATTTATTTAAGGTTATGTCATATATTGTGTTATGTATTTTATATATGTCATATATTGTGTTATGTATTTTATATATGTCTTATATTGTGTTATGTATTTTATATATTTTTAAACATTTTGCATAATTTTGTATTTGGGT
This sequence comes from Cardiocondyla obscurior, assembly GCF_019399895.1. Classification (NCBI taxonomy): domain Eukaryota; kingdom Metazoa; phylum Arthropoda; class Insecta; order Hymenoptera; family Formicidae; genus Cardiocondyla; species Cardiocondyla obscurior. Next base: position 4,318,647 of record NC_091876.1, read on the forward strand.
GGGATACAACGAATGATAGTTCGTCACGCTTCTTAATTTTAATTGCAAAAAATCGCCGTGATAATCCCTCGTCATTTTTTCGGTCGTTTGTCTCTCGAGTGATAGCGATTATAAAAAAAGCAGAGCAATGATTTAAAATGCTACAACACGTTAGGATAATCCGGAATACAGCTACGGTATGAAGTAAAAAAGGAAGGAAGGATAGATGGATAATCACTTAACAAAAGTAAATTAAATTAATATAATTAACTAATCTTCGAATGTAATGACGCGCGCAAGGCGCGCGTTCTGTAATCTCTAGTTTTATTAAAAATTCGATATGTTATAATTTTACAGGAAATATTACAAAATTAATAAATTTTTCACTTTGTTGCTTTTGATCGTTGTACAAGTATAAGAATATCGATGACGTGTTAACTTTTCATTATCTTTTTTTTACTTTCTATTTAATGCCAAAGTAGTTACATTTTTTAATCTTATAAAATAGAATTTTAAAAGTACAATTTATAATTTTAATAGATTATTAATTATTTATTATTTCCGTATCATTATCTTTGAACGTAACATAGAAATTGGCATATACATATGAGTAAAGACGACTGTCGTATGACGCAATAAAAATATTAATTCCTACAATTTATACATTAATCTTACAGAGCGATATAATGTTTCGTACGTTTCGTTATCGTAATATCGATAATAACGCAGTTTAATAAAATAATTGGTAAAATACAATTACTATTCGTTTTATTACGTTTCGCATAAAAGAATAAAAGGATTATATGGCCTTATATCAAAACATGATAATAAAATTATGTATGCACATGGAAAAAGAGACTCGTACGTATTCGCATTTATTAAATATTTATAATATTAGGTTGGACAATTTGATGACACATTTAATAAATATTTTATCATGTTTTTGTCTTAAAATTGAAAGACTCCCATAAATATTTGTGTCAGTCCTTTATCATCCTCATTTATTCACTTTTCCCTGTTTCACATTCTCTTCGAAGCTTCACATTTGTATTTATGTACACCTTATACATGATACAGTTTCGCTTTTGAGAAACGCGAAACGAAGTATTGGGGTGATCACATGCACGCCCACACACATCCATGACAATGTCTTTGAAAGTGGAAAACGCCCGCCTTTGTTAACGTTGTCAAAAGGCTTCGAGAAACACGAATCTTTCAATTGATCCTCGTAATTGGCTTCCAACCTAACGTCACTTAGTGCGAAACACGGTTCTTCAAACGTAACGCATCTATAGAGATATTTCAAAAATATATAGCTTACACAGGAGATACATTTACACTTCCGATACGAGGATTATTTAACGTAAACGTTATCTATTTAACGTTAGATGAATCGCAATCTCTATTAGTTATCATTTTTTTTTTTTTTTATTAATTTTCTTTGCCAAGTGTTCAACGAACATTTTGCTATCCGCTATAAACAACACGTAACACATTTATAGGATGACACGGGCGTTGATTTGTATTTTATAATAAGCATTGCCATTTTTTTTCTGACGAATCTCTATCGCGGAAATAAAAAACATTACTTGCAGAGCCTAAGGTTACCTAATAGTACAAGACTGCATAAGATCTAAGGATTTAATACCAATACGCAGAAGGTTTAGTTTAATATTGTACTTGTCATATAACTCATTTCAACTAAACGAGAATATTACTTATCTCATAAGAAGATTTGCTTCAGCCATTTTGCTGATTGCAATGGATCATTTTTTTTTCCACTTTTTTTTTTAAATGGTATTAACATTAATGGTTTTTAAACATTTTTGTATATTTTTTTTATTTTGAACTTTGTAACAATTTTTTTAAACCAGTTGTTTATGTATAAAATTGTGATAAAATTAACGTTTAAATCATAAACCAAATCTTAAATAAATAGTTTCGAAGTTTCTTTTTACTAAAATTGTATAGAATTTTTTAAATTATATTAACAAGCTAATTTATCATGCAAGATACGTTTAATTTTGTCATTCGAATAAAAACATATAAATTTAAAAACAATGCTAGATATACTTGCTATGGAATGACGTAGAATTTTGTAACTTTTCTCACGTTTTGCTGTATTACAAATTTTTTTATGAACAAAACGTAGTATTCGTGCACGTACATGTGTAAAGTAATTTGTTATTTACGTAACAAGTTATCACATTTGTTTGTTAAATATTATACGATTGTGCGTATCGTCAATTTGGCGGCAATCGAACACGTTACAATGTAACAAAGTAGCACGTTGTAGATGGATACTTTATAGATTTTCGTGACGAGAATTAAATAATTTAAGCGCACTGTTCACTTTCTTTATTCTTGAGAGAAAGCCCGGATCCGCACGGAGTCGGTCCTTTTATCTCGCCGCGTCTCTCTCCTACTTTTTATTCGCGGCCAATGATTCTATTGCGAGATGTATTTAAAAAAATAATGTTCGCTCGCGGAGTCGACGACTCGTCCGCGAGTCTCGCTGTTTTCGCCGTTGATAACAATACAAGAGGCCTCGCAGTGCCTCGGTCAAAATAATAATAATAGGTCTCTCGCACTAACGCTCTTAAGAGAATATAACGCTTCGCCTAAAAATTGCCTACAACGTAAAATTAGAAAAGAAACACGCGTGGAAAAAGCATAACGGCTTGGCAGCTAACTTAAGACAAATATTAGTTACACACCGGGCGTGTCGTAGGTTCGGGACCGGCAAAGCCAATGCTCGAAGACGCCGCGGGCGTTAAAGTTGGCGACGACGATGCAATTAAGACCAGTGGCAGTAGCGAGCAAATAAATTTCACCTCTCTTTGCTCGCAACTGTACTAGCGAATGGAGAATCACGGGTGAAACATCCTTTTTCTATTCTCGCGGACGTGTGTCTAAAAGAAAATTAATCAGTAGGTACTTTACACCGGATAGCAAAAGGTCCGTCGACTTCTTCGATGCTAGACCTGGGTGACCTGGGTCACTGTATGATTGGTCCCGGTGTGTCCGTTGTTCTCCATTGGTTGGTGCGGCACCGCCATCCATCTGCCGATTAATCGCCATCGATTGCAGAATAGCTGATTGAAAGTCGTACGAAATTGCCGACTCATGGTGCAATACAAGATGAAGTTGATGGCCGAGTTTATGAGTGTCAGAATGTCTATCACGTCGCCTGTCGAGAGAGAGAAAGAGAAAAAAATAACAAACTTGATTAGTAGCGAGTTCAAAATTGCCGGGAATGATTTAGCTTGAGTAACTTTTCCATCAACTCTTTCAACTTTTGAATAAATTTTTTAAAAGTTTGCCTTTGGAATTTGGTACATAAGTTTCTTCCTTATAAAGGAGAAAAGAAATTTTTATTTTTTTATTTTTTTAAAAGATCTTTAGTGAACTGGAAATTAAGACGCTCTTTTAATGATTTTCCGTTTATTAACGAGTCATACGTGGACAAACAAATGCAACTTGAATTTTTTGAAAATTTTAATTTGGGGGTGTCAGCATCACACACCTCTGTTCGGCGCGTTACCGTCGATGATGTTTGCGTAAATTACCCTTCCGTCGCGGTAAACCCACGTGTGTTTCCTCGCGCGACCGCAAGCTGCAAACAATCCCAGCGAATTGTGTGTCGTTTCTTCAAATCCACGTTTTACGCGACGTTTATCGTGTCGTTTTATGGTTGTCGGAGGAAATAATAGGGAACTTTTGCGATACCGCGGCGTACTTCGGATAGGGTGGACACCAAAGTACCGTTCTCGATGCGAGATTACTAGGGCAAAGGTTTTACGTGAAATTTTATCTTTGATTTACATTCTACCTAACATTTTATATATATGTGCCATGTATATACATGCGTGTTTTTTTTCTTTTTTACAATTTATGAGATACACGTACGTACATATTATTAATGTAACGCGATACACACATGTAGATATGCACTTGCATTTGAAAGTTAAAAATGATATTTTTTTATCATCACTTCGTAATGATAAATTCTTTGATTAAATTAAATATATTCTTTCAAATAATATGACAAAAGCGGTGCAATATGCAACGCGATGATCTTATAAAATTATAAAGATTTTTAATTTACAACAATTAATTAATGCACCCTCTTTTTTTTTCAACGCGCGCCGCGTTTAACTTTATAATGCCACAATCTAACAGTATTTGCTATTCCATATATTATTATATACAGTGTATATGATTAAATATTAATAATTAATATATTACGTTAATTACAATTTATTATTGAAGCTGTACTTTTATGGTATTTTACAACAACGTAATATTTTGTTATAATTATTAATAAAATATATGTAACAAAATATTAAAAAAAAAAAATCAATATCTCCCCTTTTTTATCATATACATAATCGTATCATAAAATTATACTGAAAGCAGAAAAAGTGTCGTGAAATGCTTTGCGTGACAAATCTTTTCTGCTATAGGATCCAAATACGACATAATAAGATCTTTTTGTCCCATCAGAATATTAGATTGAGGAAAAAAAAAATCTCAGCTAGATATGGAAACTTGTCAAATATTTTATGTTATATGAAATTCCGTACGTCTAAACTTCTTAAAGATTGAATTCTTCACTAACATATTATCGTATATCAAATCAATCTGTCAACTATTTTTAAAAATGAAGAAAGACATAATATTTTTTTTATATTTCGAAAAGAAAAAAAAATAACATAATGGTACTTGCGTGTAAATCATTTCTTTTTTTTTTTTAATTTTACTATCTAATTATTAAAAGCACAAATACTTTTAAACATTTTCTTGAAAAATATGTATATACTTTCTCATAATTTGAAACCTTGGACAACTCATGAATATCTGAAAGATCACACACCTCTTTTTTCTCCCGTGTTAGCAGAAAATGAATTGGGGATTTGTAATAGAACGCAAAGTTTTTCTTTCTTATACATCAACACGTCAGGCACAGTCGTGAGTTTTATTAAAAAAAATATTTTGTTAAACTATAAATTTTTATTAATAATTTTATCGATAAATTTTATTTGCCGTCAAAAATTAAATAAAGTGCCCAAGTGAAGTAATTACAAAATAAAAATATTTGTGATTTTTATATGTATAAAAAAAACTAATGATACATATCTAAAATATAGTAATTTAAATATAAACATAAGTTTACTTTCGAGTTTAATTTATGAAATGTAAAGAAATGTTAAATATTTTAAAATGCATAAATGAAACCGAAGGACTGGAAAATGTAAAATTTCGAATTTCTAAATATTTAAATATCAAAAAGAATTTTGAACATATCTCACGATTGCGAATCCTGGAAACGACAGGCGATTTTATACATTTCAAGTTACATTTATCTCTTCTGTTTTTGATAGGCAGCTAGTAGTATAGTTACGTTTGCGTTCTATCTTCGATTGGCATATTTTAATTATCGTGTACTTTCGTCGACGTTGTAATTATGTACAAATGTAATCTTGTTTAGCGAAAACAAAGGCTAATAAACATCGTGTACCTATGTGCACGTACGTCGATACGTGCACCATCGTTATTCACTCCTCAATTTAACCGCAGGCTTTCATGCAAAGTATACATTTTTCTCTTTATATGACGAAGATTACACAGATATTACAGAAATATTAATAAATCATTAAAAGAGTTTCAAATATTCTCAAACTTTCTTTTTCTGTGATTAATTTAATTTTCATTAAAAATTAATAATTTACGATTATGAATGCATAATATATGATACACACGGCGTCAGAAGCTCACGCATTCGAATATTAAATTTGTATCGATAGCAGATATAAGGAAAGTTGGCGCAAAAATCTCACAGCCCGTATTATATTTTATATACGTGTACATTGATATTTGATGCCACATATTATACACGGTCGTGTTAACTTTCGATTGTTTACCGCAGTGCTCGGAATTAGTTGCACATTTCGGCCCGATTCCAGAGACACCGCCTCCTTTCCTCACTACACTCGACGTCTATTTCTTAGATAACAACGCTTCTGAGAAACAGCGTCGCGCGGTTTGACGACTCGGCCGGCCGATCGTCAAGTGTAGTTAGGAAAGGAGGCGGTGTCTCTGGAATCGGGCCGAAATGTGCAACTAATTCCGAGCACTGCTTTATTGTATGGTCTTTTATTTTTGACCCGCTGTATACACTTTCATATTAATTGCAATACCAAAAATAATAACACATTTTTATTTTCTTACTTTCTCCATAGAACACTTATTCTAGCTTAGTTTTCTAACTTACATACTAATCGCTTTTGCCTTCGCTGTTCTGGCCCGGCGGATCCATCGCTTTGATCCATTTTTTCAGTCTGTCTGATGACAGGATCGTATTTAACGGCTTTTGAGTTACGTTGAATCCCGGTATATCAATCAATTTCCACTCGGGAATATGTTGTGTTGTTATATGATTACGTACGGTGCCTCGGTACGAAACGCGTCGTTTACGATGCCATTACGTATTCAGCGTTTTACTTTAATTAATCTTTTGCTGCTTGCTGTTTATAAAACTGCGAGAACGAATTCGTGGAATCGGTTCCTTCTTAAACAAAGTTCTCTTAATTAACCTTTAGTACAAACAGCTTTATTAATTGAAATTGTGCATTGCATAACAGTGCATTTGTCTCAAAATTGTTTTATTAGATAAATGAATGGAAGTTTCATCGTCACGGTTTGTATCATTACAATGAATACAAGCTTGTAAAATAGACGAAGATTACTCTTGCGCGAATTTACAATTGTTAACGAAATGGGTATTTCTTTATTATCTGAATTTATATGAGAGATATCGATACAAATTGCATAAGAATAAAATTGCCTATCTCAGTAAGAACACTCAGGTATATCTTACATTAATGGTTCCAAGTATACGTGTCATATATAAAAGTGTTTATGAGAATATATAAAAAATATATATATTTTTTTTTATGTACAGCATTGAGGGAATTGTAGCGTGTAATCGACCATATAACTTCCTTGTAATTTTGTGAGTCGTTTATTATTGACGAATATAGGAGACGGAACAACGTTATTATTCATGAGCCATACTCTCTCGTTTGTGTCCATCTTTCATACTACGATGTACTCGTTATTCCCAGTAGCGTGCTGAGATAATACGCGACGTGATGTCGTGTTTATGTCACTCGAAGTTATTGTGGAATCAGTAACTTCCTCGTTAGCGTCTAACTTTTCTGGTGATGGTATCACGCCGCGTCAAATTATGCACTTTTCGTATGCTCATTACTGAAATCACGAATCCATTAAAAAGGCCGTTATTTGTTTACGTCTGCCACGTTTGTGTAACCAGTTGTTTCGTTAAAACAATACTGTAATTTATTTACCTTTGCATCTCAAAGAAATTTTTCGTTCGTCCTTCTAAAAGATTTTTTTTCGTAAATCGATGGGGAAGAAACATATTCTAACGTTACGCAAAGTATACAAATTTTTTAATTAAAATTTTTTTTCCCTTTCGCTCTCACAGGCTGCATCAAATTATAAGTTCCACATTCAGAAATTGTTACTCTCGTGTTTTTTGCAAAACTTTGTTAGATGATAGAATCGGAGATTTTCAGATGGTCTGGAAAAATTTTAATTATAAGTACGTTATTTTATCTGAGATCTTCGAAGTTGCCTCTCTCGGTTTTTTTTTAATCTTAAACTATTAATTATTTTGAGTCGACCAAACTTTTGTAATTTTAACACAAATTGCATTAGAGAAGACGATGTATTATCCCACCGCTGTTTAGCATTTAGTAATGGGATCGTCAAAAAAAGCCATTTCTTATTTGTTGTTACGAGCACACTAGCATTTGTTGGTTTTAAATTATGCACTTTGTTGACGCGAAGTATAGTCGAGAGCGTTAAAGAACTTGCTCTGTATCGTCATCATTCGAGAAATGTGAACTGCTCGTTAATATCACGTTAATAGAATAGGATAGAAACAAGAGTACCTATTATTTAGTACGAATTGCTATGTTACTTTACACGACCGTGTATAATATGTTTATATAAATTAATTTCATATTATAAAAATAATTTAATTATATAAATTAAAAAATATGTTTATATAAAATAATATAAATTAATTTCAATTTTAATAAAAAGTTTTCTCATTATTTTACGCGAGAAAGGATAAAAATTATTTTGATATTGAATAATAAAAAAAAATTGTCTTATCGATTACTATAAGACTCATACGAATCTCAAGTATTTGCTGTGAATTTCATGAATTTGTCTATAAGACATCTCGTTTGTGAAACCACCGTAAATAGAAAATACGTTGCCGCACTCGACATTTACGATAAAGCGTATAAAACTTATATCGTAAAAGTTCTTCCGAAGTAAAAGGGCACCATAGCGTAAAATATAACAGTCTGATAGTTTGTATATAAAGAAGTTTTAATAAGAGTAATCTTCGTTAAAAAAGATAACTGCTATCGCAATATTTTACACATAAATCGATAAATTATTTACATTACTTACATTATTACATTATTTACATTACTTACATTACTTACATTATTTACATTACTTTTTTAACGACTACAATATTTAGAAATTATCAAAAGTGTTCAAGACAACGGCTCAGAGATTTGTTATAAAATTTTATTGCAAATTTATTCAAGATCAAGCTTTATTTTATATTTTTGAAATTATATTTATTAACGATGAGAAATATCTTGAAAAAAGTAAAGTAAATTTTTTCCAAAAAACCAGAAAATGTTAAAATTTACAAATTATCTGTAACGGTTAGCCCGGCGGAAGATCATATGGTTAATAATTGATGTGCTCGATATTACAATGTCTCATACGCGAAATATGAAATTGAGGCGAAAACAGTGTAACGCAAATCAAATTATGCATTTCACGAACATTAAATATGTTTACTTTACGTCACCGGCATTTTCATCGTCATCACATTTAATCTGCATTTTACATCATCATATATTATATGTTGCTCTGAAATTATTACGAGAATGCTGTAAGCGGTTGAAAGCATAGCAAATACTTTTAAAAGCAGTATATTAATATATTACGTCAATTACAACTTATTATTGAAGCTGTACTTTTATGGTATTTTACAACGTAATATTTTGTTAATAAAATATATGTAACAAATATAACAATTAATAAGCAGTTAATAAAAATTAATTGATTTACTTATTAGAGTTAATAGATGTTATTGGTATAATAAAATATTTCTTGTTTTAAATGGAAAGATACAAGATCAGAAATAAGAATATAAGTACTAATGTCGATTTCGTTCTCTAAAAAAAAAGTAACAACATTGTAACAAAATACAAAAAAAGCAATTAAGTCAAACCTTGAAACATGCTTCAATATTAATTATTATTATTCTCGCGCATTTATCACAACGGTAGTGATATCAGCTATTTATCTGTTAAATTACAATAGGAATCATTAATTAAATCTCAGTCCTCGTATTTGACACGTAACGCAAATGTTGGGGTGGGTGCGTATTTAAAAAAAAAACGATAATACATAATATTACCTATTTTCGATAATATTCGGATAGTTTTGGACTCACCTAGCATTACGTAGCACGTGTTGAAGAAACTCGGGCCCAATATAACGCTAAGCAATCCTAAAATGCCCTGCGGCATTTCCGTGACGAGAAATAATAGGAGTACCGCCAACAACATCATCGTAGTCCTGTCAGTCTGTCTTTCTTTATCGTTGCCCTTTCTTTTCTTCTTGGGCTTTTCGCAGGCGTTCTCTTTGCCATTGCCCATTTTGATCGCGGTGTTCTTCGTCGTGAGCTTCTTCCTCCTCCGTTTAGCCTCGAGTAATACCTTGACTAGTTTAATACTCAGCCCCGTCAACGCCACGCACGGGATCAGCTTGATCACCACGCTGTAGATCCAAACGTTGATATCTTTGAGAACATTGCTCATCGGGGATTTCGTGAGCTTTACGAAATATAGGGTGGTGTTGGTCAAGCCTTCCAGAGACGGAAGCGTGCCGTTGGCCTCCCGTTGTAGCTTCGTTAGGTTCAAGCTCATTCCTCGCTCGTCCAGCATTTCCGTTTGCGGCCGGACCTCGGTGTTGATATAAAGCGGTATGCATAGTATCGGACAGGACACGTAGGCGAAGGCGATCATGAAGAAGGTGCGCCTGTTGCTGCACCACTCGCGATTTCTTTGCGGGTGTGCCACCGCGATGTATCTCCAGATCGCGAGCGTAACCGTCAGGCAGATCGAGATCGTGTGACAGACTTGAGCAAAGTTGGAGTGAAATAGCACGAACATACTCCAGCCGTAGGTGAAGGTATCCCTGCGGGATCGTTGGTAGAGGTACATGTGAATCGCGTAAGGAATGTACTCGATCATCACGAGCAGATCGGCCACGGCCAGACCCGTGAGAATCATGTTAGTCGGCGACTGCATCTCGCGGCGCGTTAACACGGCGATATTAAGCACGTTCGCGATCGAGCCGAATATGCATACTAGCAAACTGGCCCAGCCGTGCACCTGAGTATACCAATTGTAGAAGGATTCCAAGTTCGCGCCGCACGCGTATCCCGCAGGTTCCGCCGTCGGCGTTAAGTTGACGCTGAAATTCATCTTTGCGTAGATTTCATTTGCTTTTCATTCGATCAACTCTTCTTCCTTTCACGCGCTTGGTCTCTCGGCCGAGTCATAACTATTTACAGCGCGAGTTTTTACGAAGCATTACACAAATAGACGGCCGGGGTGGAGTTAATCAATGTTGAACTTTCCGGTGAAAAATAGCGATTTATCGTTAGTCGCATTATTACATCAAGTTACACCAATTACTGACAATTATAACGACGCGGTTAATTACTACGACTTGTACGTGCCTACTTGGATACTGAGAATCGAATTATGTTTACTGTTACGATTATAATTAAAAGTTATCACTGTCAGATTTATTAAGATAATTATCACACAAATGTTACTTTTTTATACCGACGTTAACTGTCTTTTTTTTATTTTTATTTAATAGTATTTGTTAATTATTATTGATTATAAATTCCTTAATAAATTAAGGAAAATTAATAACTCGGTATTGATTGATATATTTTACAACAAACAGGATAATGTTTTCGTTATTTTGATGTCGCTTCGAGATGTAATCGAAATAATGCATCATCCACTTCGCATTTTTCATTCACTTTAAAGTTTCGATTGATTAACCTCGACTAAAAGGCGAGAGCTGCTGTTCACTGAATCAACACCGAGAAAACGTGATAATTCGATATTTTTTGAACTGGAAATCGCGCGATAACTTTGAGACGATCTTCGTGGCGATATACGCGTGGAGCTGAAAGAAAGGATAAAGTTACTACGCGAGATCCTTTCTCTTGAATTAACTCGAACGGTCATAGTCGAAAGTGTTCCGGTAAAATTTTTACGTTGCCAAAGGAGACATGTATACGGTTGAAATATTGAAATACGATAATAATTAAATTTTTCTTGTCACTTTTATCGAGCGACAATTAAATCTGACTAAGACACTCTATCCGGGGTGAGTGCAATCGGTTGATCTCAACTTTGATATTTCACAATTTAGATTTTATATTTCTTAACAGCGGTTAAGAAACTCCGCGCACTGACAATATCAACTTCCTTTTCATGACAAATATTAAGATTTCGTTTCTCTCCTCTAACAATAAAGGCAGCATTTTTTAAAAAGACAACTTGGTTATTCCGATTTTCCGATCCGAACAGCGATGTTAATTACGTAGACCAGATTTACGTAAAAAAATTTCTTCATCACTGGATGGACGATAAGTTTTTTTGAAAAGTTAATCGCGTCGCCCGTGCCGAGTCCAATTTCCCACGATGATTCGAGGAATCGCGACTTTTCGAACAAATCGAATTTTTGTGTCGCGTGTAAAATCACAGAGCGTCATGTGACACGTACGGCCGGTGACACGTGTGAGAAGGACGCTTCGGTTATTAATCGTGGCTGCCGCACCCTCGCGTAGTGCAAATGATCCACGAGTGTCATAGGAACACTTTTCTACGCACAGTGTAACAGCCGTTCGAGCACGAAACGAGCATTATCGTCAATCCGGAACGGGGAGGGGTTGCACAAATATCCCGTTTTCAGTTTTCCACTTCCCACGTCGCTTGCAAATCGAATTATCGCCCCCGCTTAATCGATCACTAGGAGCGAGCTTTTGATCGTGGAAATCGCCGTCAGCTAAAATTACTTCGGCCGCTTATTCGAGATCGCTCGTTACACGTTATTACGCTTCGAATAATTTGTCTTTTATTCCTCGCACATACTTCTCGCACTTTAACCGGAGCGTCGCGCAACTTTTTCGCTTTCTCAACGATTCTTTCGCGAATAACACTGTGCGGTTTCGCGTTAAAGAGATAGGCGAGGAGCGTCGCGCGTTTCCGCATATGTGATAAGTTGACGTCCGGACGCCGAATGAAGCGAAAAGGCGTCGCGACGCCTCGTACACTGGGGTAGCTTTTGCGCCTGCGTCTATTTCTCCATTCTGGTCCCCTTCTATGTCTTCCTCCCTTTCATTCTGTTTCTTTCTGTCTCTCTCACCACCTCCGTCACCTCCGTGCGATCCTTTTTCGTCTGTCAAAGCCGTTCTTTGCATCTCCGCGACGAAAACGGGAGGTGAGCTCGAGTATTCTCAAGAATGATCGAGAAATCTTACACGCGGCGATCTATAAGGCAAATGGATATTTAATCTTAATTTAAATCTCTAAATAGAAAATCCTTAAATAAGAATGAGATATCAATTCGATTATTTATCGCTTGTTATCGCGACTTAAAATTCGTTTACACGTGTATAGTTTGCTGTATTTGTATATCTTACTTATTTAAAAATTGAATTTCTTTACGAAGTAGTTTAGAGAAGCGATACAAATAATTTTATTCTTATTTCCCCTCCCTTAAATGTAATTTTCTTTTTCGCGTCTCATCTTTATTTTAAACGGTCTACCCTTTGTAAGAACCATTGAAAGCACCGTCGCACTTTGGAAGATTTAATTTTATCAAACGTAACGCAAGAACATAAGAAAGAGAAGAAGGGGACGATACTTGTACACAACCTATCGTGACGTAATACGATTTTGTGACAAAGAAATGGTCGCGTGGGTAAAAGAAAGCATTCAAGTTAGCGTAGGGAATCATCGAAACGTCGACATATGTTAACCAGCGGTAGAAAATCTTGGCCACCTTGCGTCAAGAAACTTTTATCTTTATTCTTTCTAGTTGAAATTTCTCTTAGTTTTTTTTTATTATTTTTTTTTTATCGATCCTTTCGCTCGCGATCCCGACTTCGACTCGCTAAAGTGCCTTCCTCGGGTTTGGCTTCTATCATCGGCGCGCCAATCGGTATTAGCTTCCGGTTGCGACGATATGGGGATGATTCCCAACTCGGCTTTGACATAGCAATGCAATCTCGGCATCACCAAAGATTGCTTTTTCTCGCAACTACATTCGTCGTTTGTCTCGCGTTAATAGAACGCCGCGCTCTCGCGAATGGAATCCACGTACGCGCTTCGGTGTCTTTGAATAGCGAACGCAATTAGCACCTACAAATGCGGATTTGCGTTAGCAAATCAGAGCAATCGGTTCAGTGGAAGTGTTCAATTGATCGGTATGTTTAGTTAATTAATCGAGTAATTTGCCCGAAAATTGGCCCGCTCTAAACGTACGAAAATGACGTACGAAAATACTGCGGTTTGTAGACAGCGGAAATGTTTCACGAATATACTCGCTTCCGTGTTATCATTACAGTATACGCTGCTAAATGTTTCATATGTAAATCACATTGATGTTGCACGTTATATTACGTACACGTTTAATGCAACGAATATCCGTACTTACCGTTAAACATTTTTAATGAAGGATAATTTTAAGACGGCAGAGAAATTTCGATATACATAGTTGCAATAAAATTCTTTTAAATATTTTCTTACATGGTACACATCTTTGGAAGAATGAAATAAAAAACGATGAGTTAAACAATTGTTTTTACATTAATTTAACAGATATTTTTACGGTTTAAAAGGAGAGAGAGAGAGAGAGAAAGAAATATTTTATAGTTTTAATTCTTACAAATTCGCAGAGATTAATTTTCTTACGTCCTAGTACTATCGTACCACGGTTATATTTAATGGAGCTCAGTGATGAATCTTGTATTCTCTGTTTCAAAGTGCGGAGCATTGTGCAATATCTCTTAACATATGTGGCAGCGAGAATCATTTTGCATATGTGAAACAATTTGTAATAGCAACCCGACGTTAATTTCTACGTTCTCTGTACGTACGTTAATAGTCGTGCCGAGCTATCTGTCTCTCGGTAACCACCAAAGATATTCGCATGTCGCCTCTTCGAGCATACGAGGCTTACAATGAGTGCAGGTAACAACGCGCAGCAGTTCGCGTTCGATTGAAAACGTACGCTTCGAATTTCCGTTCGCAACTCGTCGTTCCATCAAAGTCGGTACGGACAGAAACTGGTATAATTTCAATGAATTCAATTTTCCCCGTTATACATAGACACGATGGAATAGTGCCTTAGATCGCGTTTCCATAGTAATCTCTGAAGAGAGATAGGGGCTAAAGTGGATAGGGGGCTAGAGTGACCGGTACAAAATTGGTCATTTGACTAATACCGGCTTCTTTAAACAACGTTATGATTATAAAACAAAGCGGCGACAAGAAATTAATAACTTCGTCAATTATTTAAACAGGTTTTTAAATATTAAATCTACTTCGACTTTACAAGGGTAGTGCAAATTTGTACGCTCGAGTTTCAAATTGTTTTAAAAATATATTATATTTCTCTTTTAATTCACTTTATAAATATGCACTTTATGGCTAATTTTTTATTTTTTTATTTTATTTTATTTAAGATGTACATTTAAAGCGGGGGGTTTTTTTTATTTAAGATTAAAGATATTGAGTATCAAAAATATTAAATTTTCTTATTTCCTGTAGGTTATTATTTTATATCTTCGGGATCTGGATATAGACACATTGATTTTTAAGGGTTTAAATATTTGATTCCTTTTTCCTTTTCGACTGAGTTTTTTTTTTTTTATCTTCTTTGACCTTGTTGCTTCGTTTCCGTTTCTTCTTGAAGGTTTCTGCGGCTTCATGCATATTATACCTAACACTGGAAAGCTATTACGTTGAGTTGAGCGCAGAAAGCGTTAACATTAGAGCGAGCGAGAACGGACTTTTTCCTAATGGTATCGCATTAAAAGTCTCCATACGGATTTTGATATAATTTTGTACATTATTTATAATGGTAAATTTTTGCTCGTAGAAAAGGATGCTTTCGGATTTAATATCTCGATGTTATATCATTTTGTTCACAAAAGTCACACGTGAGACAACCTTAAATCTGACAATGAAATGTAGCTCCGCTTGTAACTGGGACATTTAGCTGGGAGTATTCATTGCGTAATAATAATTATTTAAATGGGTTTAAATGCCCAAGGGAAATTGTTATTTTACGGTGCGTGAATTCTGTTTGTATTAATATTAGCGTTACGCATCGGCTTCTGGGCGCGCGCGTGCATTATTATTAATATACATATATCTTGAATAAACTATTAACTATTTTTTACTAGAGCAAAATGTAAGAGCATGAGATCGAAATATAGTTTTCGCGTGTTGTGCAATACCGCGTGCGGCGCATTAAAATTATTTTCTGTCTAAAATATTAGTTTACTTGTAAAAAGCGTTCTTAATTTTATATAAAAAGATCGGACGAGGTTGATGCGTGAATGTTTAAATATCTCGACAAATGTATATTTCACGACTGTTCGCTGGTCGATACATCTGAAATTCGTTGACGGATTTCAACGACATCTCAATCACGATGAAGAATAGTCGCAGGGTGTTAACGTATTTGTCACGAGAAAGCAACATTGACGTGGAATGGAAATCGTTGCTCGTACAATCAGTCGTTTCTGATACATTTCGATCAAACTTTTCTTATTATTCTGACATGACACGAAAGATATTCGCTGTTAACTTTTCGGTCGTCCTCTCGGTCGGGAGGGAAAAAAAATGTGAGGATTCAAAATAAGCTATCTTCTTTTATATCGAATTTCTCGTCACGAGTATTATTTATAGGCTGTTCTAAATCAAGTATAGCATTCATTCGATGTGAAAATATGCACGGATATGTAATAAAATATTTTTACGAGGATACACAGTAATAGTGAGTACATCACATTTTATAATGTAATATTTATGTAACAATTATAATCGCACAAGAGTGGAAATAATTTATTAGTACAGTCGTATAACGATTACAAGTAAAAATAAATTTACAATTAATTTTTATTTATATGAATATTCTCAGCTTATCCGTGGTTTAGTTACGTATTATTTCTGGTAAATAAAAAATAATCGGTTTTATATTTTTCTTCCAAGCATACATTTCGAATAGTGGAATTTTTCTGTTTTCTGAAATTATTTTTCGGACATTATCTGTGATTGTAATTGATAGAATATTTCATTGGAATTCAACAGAAGTCATGAATCCCTCTCGAGACAACTCGTACATATATTATATTGTTTCCAAGCAGTTTTTTTTATGAGCAATATATTTTAGTCTTCGCAAACTTACTTGGCACTTTTTTACAATGGCCAATATCAACGTTTTTTTCTTCTTCTTTTTTTATTTTATTGTTTTCACATTTCTTCATCGATTGGCAATAGTAATATTTAGGAAATTAGCTATCGTCAATTATTACCTCCGTGAAATTATAATCATTTTGTAATCTTGTTTTTTTAACAAAGTTATATTATTTTAACGTTTTTTTTTTATTTCTTTATGAATAACGTGATATTTATGTCGTTGTAGCGTTATTATATTGCAATATATATTAGAGAATAATTACGAGTGTAATTTGCGATCGTGTTACTTATTTAACGCAAACAACAGTACTCTATTTCGCAAAAAAACAACGATCCTCATCGAGTCGATGTCCCGAGATAGAGATTGAGTTATTTCGTTATATCAAACAATCGTATTATCGTTCTGTAGGTTATCGATTCAGAATTACAAAACATGTAAATAGCGGCTGCTGCAGTCTCTAGATTCATTCAAATAAACCTTTGCGCTATTTTCTATTTGAATTGACATTGAACTGCGAATTCAAGCAATACCAAAGTGAAGGAAAAGCCGCGCATGTTTAGCTCATATGTCACTGCGAAAGTACTTGGTAATAAATATACTGGGCGGAATGCTTTATTAAAATTTACACATGAAATTCACAATAAAATATTGGTGGTTGAAATCGGTTTTATACATAACAAAAACAGAACGAAAAGAAAATGCAGTTGCACGCAATTCAGAAATATCGACATTTATTTCAAATGTTAAAAGAAAAAAAAAAAAACAACTCAATATAAAATATTATTTTTGAATTGAATATACTTTTAATTTATGGTCGCACATTTACGCGGTTGGTTTCACACTTTTGTGAAAAGTTACGCTTTACAATTGGGAAAAGTCATACATTTATTGTACGTCACTTCAAAGGTAAAAAAAAAACATCTATGAATGTTAGGTTTTTATAATAATGTTTATCATGCAGTCGAAATTACATTTTTATTGTCTCTATTTTTTTCTCTTTTTTTTTTTGAATGATAGAGGATACTTTTTTGAAGATTATTCAACTCGGGTTTCTCTCTCTTTCATCCTTCTATGTTGAATAGAAAATAACAGCTGGTTATTTAAAATTCATACTTTGTAATGCATACCGTTGCATCCGCAACGAGTAACAACAACGTTTATTGTTGGTTTATACAGTAAGAACATTTTCTAGCATCTAAACACATTGCTAATATTCGCGAGAAGACGGGAAATGCCTTTGACGTACCCCACGTTATAATTGAAAATATCGTAGTAAAACGGAAGTGCGGTTGTCCACAAGCTAATAACTTCGGAAATTCAAGACAGCGCTGTCGCTTTTACCGAGATACTTTATTGCGATTTAATTCAATATTGCCAGCAAGTTGTCAAAAACAATTTTCCAGGAAGTAACTCGATACTGTAGGTTAAAGTTAAGCGATATTTCTGGTTACTTTTTTTTTTCGCGATGCAATCACGATGAATGCTCTCCTCTCAATTGATAAGCAAATGAGGCATCTTAACATCTGAGATTTAAATTTATAAATATATATAGAGAGAGAGAGAGAGATTGGAGTTAATCGAAAGTTTGACTGATCTACTAGTTAAAAAGCTTTTAACTTTTCTTTAAAAATTTTATACTGCAAAAATAACTGAAATGTAATACGATTGCAATACTTTTATAACATAGTAATAATATATATATATATTAAAAATAATTTATGAATAAAGAAGAGAACTTGTATTTTTGCAAAGTAAATTTAAAATCCTCTCATTATTATTCGTATCTTATATTTCAATTAATTACATTTTGCTTAAAGCTTTAATTCGGTGCTTAATAAAAATTTCAAATATTAACACCTTCGATAAAATATGACGGAAAATTGGTTTCGAAATAATTAAAAATTTCGTTATGCAAAGCATGCAAGCATGAAATGGTATGGAAAAGAATTGATTATACTGCGTATAATTACGCAGGAAAGTAACAGCCATCTCGTTTACGTCAATTAATGAATATGATGGACACGTAAAGCTAAATGGATTCGATTTCAAGCCCAAGCGCGATCAAAATACCATTGGAGATTTATCCCCGACCCCGAAGGATTAATGGTTATTCTCATCGCCTTCCGTTGTCAGACTCTCATTCCAAACGCAAGACGTACGGTCCCTTCCCAAATTACATTGCGTGTGGCCAAATCCCTATATGTAACAATGTCACCGAGTAATGTTTGTATTGTGTATCAGTCGCATCGCATGCATAACAAGATAGGATATATTCACCCACACACACATTCTGTGCCGTATCGCCACGTATCTGCATGTTAGGCAGTCAAGAACATGGAACAGTTTGTCTAGACTATTCTCTTTCTGCAATGAAAAGTTATTTTTATCGGGAACAGGGTGAGGCCTCGCTAAGGCACTGGTCGACAAATTAGGGTGCAGTTGACGAACGTGATATATTGTATGGCGTTAAAGAGCATATTTTAAGACACATTTTATACTTACAAAAGGCAGAGGCTTACTTTATTTACTGCAGTAAAATAAAATTTCATGAATATCATATATTAAATATATGAATATCATGATATTCATATGTAATTGAAAATATAACATGCATTTTGCATGCCACATGCATAACATTGTATACATATAGCATGCGTGTAAAAATTAAATAATTTTCGAAATTAAAAAAAAAAAAGCTAAAGCGTAAATACTGTTAACTTTAAATTTTTTTTTCTTTTTTCTTTTTTTCAAGTTATATGATTTGATATTCGCGTAATATTTTGAGATATACGTCGATAAAAACAAGAGAGATGTGGATCGTTTGTTAACGGGTGGGATTTTAATTTTAAAAGAAGAAAAAAAACGCGAAAACGCTCTTGTTACGTTAATTTAGTAACGAGAAAGGTTATCTGAGCTCTTTGCGCGCTGTTGAAAATAGTTGCGCAAAATCGATCAAAAAATGCGTCAAATAGATGCCGGTGATTCCGAATTCAATGTTTCAACACGACGAATAGTATAGCTCGTTAAAATCATTCGCTGTCACGGAAAGTTTAACGGGCGGCCACCGGGTTGTGACAGATATGAATGAATCGCGAATGTGTGAAAAGTTATTACCCTCTCGTCAGATAATCGTTATCATCGGACCTTCGTTCTGTTCTTTGCGCCGTTTGTTTAAATTTTATTGCTTTTCAAGTATCACACAATTAGATATCATCCAACATATTGCTTCTAATAATTTTAGCTATTATTTCCTCGCTATTTATGTATAATATAAACGTTTTTTAATTTACACGAGTTATAATTTCAATTAAATTGCGAGTAATGAATAGAGAAATAGATCATTTAAGCAACATAAATTATAATAACAAATTTACAATACAATAAATAATATGCACGTGTTAAACGGATCCTTTATTTATGCGACCAATTTTATTCGATTATTTGCCGTTAAATACGATGATTAAACATTGATAACGTAATTAATACAGCGGCCGCTTTTGACTCGGATAAATAAATGGTGTTATAATTTATGTTAACAAGTTGAAAAAAACGATATTGATTTTATATTTGGTTTTTATATTAAATAAAAATATGAAGATTGAACCGGGTATTTAATATATAAAATTTTAATAAATATTACGAAATTTCGTAAAATGCTTTAAAGGCCGTAATGTCTAACATAATTGAAACAATTAAATATTAAAATTTTCTTGCCGCGTGATTCGTGTCGTTGAATATAAATGTTTCATTCTTTTTATGATCAAGTTTCTTTTTTTTTTTTTACTACACGATGAAGATAAAATCCCTTTTAACTACTTTCACGTGCCATATGAAACCCATGTACATACATTCTTTTAAAACTTGACGTTAGAGGTGTTGGAGACAGAATAATTTACTTGACATCCACTGTCGTTTATTAATGTGGAACTTTATTGCTGTGCGGGGAATATGTCTTATAAACGGGAGAATATACTCTTGGCATGTTGCGCTTCTTTCACGAAGTCTCTCGCTTCCTCCGTAAAAAGTAATGCTACATACACCCGTGTCTTGCACAGTTGGATAGCGTTGATTCATATGCATGGAAATAAAGAAAAATTGTGGCTTTTCAACATTAATCATATTTATTTCGTTGAAACAATTACAAAAACTATAAAACTATTAAGTCGCTCTTGTGCGACTTAACGTCCACGACTCATCGATTCTTTTGCCTGCGATCAAGCGGCACGCAGTTGGCAGAGTTCCGTATGAACGTATGTACACTGAATGGTAGATGTAGCGTTTGCTGCGGCGACGGCAGCTAGCGAACGCGACTTTAGCGTCGTGTGCGTCGAGTTTCACATGTGCCGCGTGTATATGTATACCGCGCCGGCCGGATTGCCGAAGACTGATTTTTTTTACATGTGCCGCATGTATATACCGCGCCGGCCGGATTGCCGATGACTGATTTTCTCCCCGTTCTCTATAATAATAAAAATTAAGTTGACATTTTTGGCATCGCGAAAAAGCGGCAAAGATCGGGTAACAATGTAATTTTTTTATCTCTTTTTTATATATATATATATATATATATATATATATATATATATATATATAGAGATTCGATATTAAAATGTTACTTTCATATCTGTGTCGACTTGAGAGGTGACAAGATTAAGAATTTAATTGTACTTTCGTATCCACAGCAAGTTGCGAGTTTCATTTACCAAGTAGCTAGCATTCTCGCAAAAGCTTAGAATGGGGGGAGGGGACACGATACAGCTGTTTGCGTCGGACCAGCGTTTCTTTAGAGTTCCACCCAAAGTTCTCCATAAACGTGTTCTGATCTGTCGCGCTAATATATCTCGAATTGCCGCGTGTAATGAGTTTTAGTACTGTTGGACCTTATCGTTTGACGACGCACTTTCAAGCGAACGTTTTATAAAGCGATGCTCGCGTGAAAAATCCTGTCGACACGCACGTTTAACTTGATTTCCTTTTATATTTAATCACTTATCGACTACATAGTGTGTTATAATGCGTTACGCAATATATATGCAAAACAACGTTACTTTTTAACAATCAAAATCACAAAGGTGTAATATACAAAACTTATATAAATGCTAAAGTTGAAAGGTCGTTCTGATCCGGTGATGGCAAAAAAGATTGCATATTTGGAAAAAATGTTGAATTTGCATTTTACATGGGTATATGTATTGCGAGAATACGTTAATCGTTGTAAGAAAGAGAAATCGATTCGACAGTCCCTGACTAAATATACGAGCGACACTTGGAGAATTGATGCGCGCGCTTATTAGGTAGACCGCGACAAATGATCATAATTCGCTGATTAAGTGGCTCTTGCATTATGTAGATTGGCATTATTTCTCTACGAGAAAAGAATAATTAAAATGTAATTTTATCAGTTGATTTATAATTGCAGTTCAAAAACACTCTTTGAACCGTTTTTCGTCGAAGGTTTTTTCAATATCAGCAAGTTTTACTTGTTAAATCTGAATAAAGAGACTCAATGAGTCTCAATAAAAAATAAAGAAATATATCCGTAACACATATTAATTCTTGCGGTATAAAAGAAATTTTAATTAACTTTCTTTTTCTTTTCATATAAAATAAGCTTGTCGACTTTCTTTGAAAAGATGATAGGGATGAAAGGAAGAATATACATATTCAGTGCTGTGTCAGGATTGTAAATCCTACAGTACTTTATCATCGTCTCTGGTATAAGAAAAATTGCTTATTAAGCGTGAAATTTCATATACCGTGGCCAGAATAACGAAAGAAGGAGGAGATTTTGCTTGTTTTCTTGATACTAGTTCACTAGTCGAATTTGCGTCTTATCTACCGGTCATTAAAATAATGATATAATTTTTACTTTAAAAAAATTAACGTGCCAATGCATATAAGTAATTATTATTTTTTTAAATAATTTTTTTTTTAAGCTGGCATGTTTCTTTGGAATTGTTAATATACAATTTATATCGAAAAAGATGTAAATTAAAGTAAAAATACAATTTGTTGTTAAGATAGCGTGCTTTTGCATATTTTAATCTACTTTAGTAAATTATTGCATCGCTTATCGTACACAACAAAAGCAAATAAAGTTTTTTTTCTTGGGCATAATATCGTTTTCAGACTTTTCGCCATCGCGACGTGAGAATTCAGTTTACATGCATTTTGTCGAATAATCGCTCAAAAAACAGACTAAAAAAAAAGTCATAATGAAAGTAAATTCAATTAGAATTAAAGAAAATGTACCCTTTATAAATTCAACTAATTACAGAGCGCGTTTCTCTATCGCGTTATCGCTGCGCAACGTATCGTTGTTTACGGGCATGATGCCGGGACTCACAGACGGTTATGCGTTATGCGGCAATTTAGGTAGGGACAGTCGGAAAGTAAGTCAGCTTCAGCTGACGCTGACCTATTTTATCCCTGCTCTCGTGCCTCTGCCAGCAGTGTCAGCAGCTGACATGAGCAGCTGGCCGCGTGGCGCGGTGCGAGGGCATCACCCGGTTGACCTACGACAATCTCTTTGGTGCGAGCACTAGATCTCGCTACGATACGAGCCAAAAAATAATTTTTTTTGTTGCCGAAGCAATCGCAGAACAAAGATTCCTTTTATTAAATTAACCTTTTTAAAAAATTATATCCAACGCTAGCACGTTTCTTAATATTAATTGCAAGTCTCACGTTTGCACGTCCCTTTAATATTTTGATTACTTTAATTATTACTGTTTGTTCTTTTTGTAATAATTAAATAAACATTGCAAAGCGCGCGGTTTGCTGTCGCGTTCAAGTGGTCGCGTGATTGATTCAGTCGAACGTTCGATAAATTTTCCAGATAATATTCGGTATAAATTTTTTTATAACGCGTTAAATTCCACAGTGGTTGAAATTATAAATAATAAACGTTGACCTTCGGCACGCGGGTAGGTAGCGTAGGCTTGCGCGAGACGTCTTTACCACTACTATCTCATTCCACATATCAGAAACTGAACAGAATACACGTTTGTGAGGTTTACAGAAAGAGACTTGTAGAAATTTTGTGGATATTTCGTATTTTCGCAGCTGGTATTTGATTCTATTTCTCATAATCGCAGGCCAAAAATGTATTTGTTAATTAAACGAAAAGAAGAATAAAATCTTGCGGAATATATTTACGCGTAAAGAAAGTGCAAGTGGGTAATAATTATAAATTTGTTAAAGCAAAAAAGATATTGTTGTTCCCTTTAAAAGTTATTTTTTTTATTTATGATACAATAAAATAATAAATGAATGAGCATGATACCTGTATTAATGTAATTGGATGACTGCAATGGAATTGCCTCAGGTGCAGATTACGGGAAAAACACGCATGGTATCATCGTGAATGCGTGGTCATATTCATTTGTAGAGTAGGTGCAGCCCATCTGCTAGTATGTATTTTTACATTATCCAATATTTACACGATGTAGCCATTAAACCATTTTTGTTTTCACTATGGAAGAATGGTCCTTCACGCTATTTTTACTACAGTATAACAGAGGAGAACGTTGGTGAATTAGAATTGTGTAGTCGAATAAATTGATTCTTTCAATAGACTTTTGGTTTTTTTCTATGATGAAAAATATATCGTACAAAGAAACGTGCTCTTTCAAATTCGAAGCAGTAAAGGAACAAAATTGTATAAAAAAAAAAAGTTTTCGTAAAAAGTACAACCATAGATGAATAATAAAATAAAATAAAATGTACAAAAGGCGATTGATTGATTCAATCCATTTAATAAATAGAATTGTGCAGGGGGTATAAATATATTGTAGCAACTTTTTTTTACATATAATAGAACACAACAGATATTGTAACTTGCGTTTAAATTTTCGTGTATTGCCTGAGTAACGATAAATTTATAATTAAATATAAATTTTTGATGTCTTAGGTATTTATTTGTACAAAGATTCTTTTTTTTTTTTTTCATAAAATATAGATATTACAAAACATGCAATCTGTGCGTGTCACTTATTCTTGCTTTTCTTACGTTAAAGAAAACTGTTTTATATTTAATAATTTTCACAATACGCAAAGTATTGTGCATAGTTTCGTAAATATTTTACAAACTTTTGTTTAAAAAATGGTAAAAAAAAAAGAAAAGATTGTTGTGAAACTAATATCACCTATACGTATGTATACATATATGTTCTACAATTGAATCTCTTTGGTCGCGTATAACCAGCGTCTCGTGCCGTCGGTTGCCGCAAATCGTAAAAGCGCTCATGTACGGCACAGTACGGAACATAGAAACGCGTTATTGTGCCTGCTAATTACAGTAGTTTCAAAAACTGAAAATGCGCCTCGTGAGTGTTACACGTTACGTGAGTTGTTAGTAATTTGACGCAAATTGGGCCGTTGAATGCGATTTGCCATGCCTTCTGAAGGATCAAAGCTGAAACGAGAGAGAGAGAGAGAGAGGTGCATTAACGATAAAGTCTTCATGACGAAATTATTAATTCAGATTTGAATTTGCGTTAACGCAAATTGCGACACGATAGCTTGATTCGATAGTTTTATCAATAGATAATCCTCTTTAATAATAACGGACACAAATATTCCACGAGGCGCGAATGGGGTATGAAACACTCGAGGGGTTTCGTGTATTTTCTCATGCCTACGCATGCTTGTTCACTTGTACATACATGTACGTACGTATGTGCTACCACACTGTGCTTTCGTACGTGTCTGTACATATAACACGAATTCACGTATATATCTACCTTTGCGCAAAATCATTGAAGTGCATAATTACCCTGTTAACCGCCTCCTGGATGAGGATTGGCAGTGTTAATGCTACTAATGAGGTAGGTGCGTAGATGGATCGCAAAGACGGTACCGCTGCTCGTTGTAGCGGAATAGATCGTATTAACGACGCTTTTATAATTGAAACCGGGTCCGGAGGAAAAAAGCTGTCGCGCAAGGTTAATACCTGTTTCGAGATAATAGCGGCTAAACTATTTAACGTAATGCTATTTGTACTGCAACTCGGCAGTACGATCCCGTTACCTGAAGATCTCGAACTCGTGTTTCCGTAGTTAAATATCGGGTTTTATTTATTCGTAATATTAAACCACGCATTTTATATCAAAAAGAAAAATTTTAATTGTGCGCTTTCGTTCTTGCCGTTGATCTTTGGAACTTTCATTTAAATAATTTTAAATCGAAATTATTTTACATAGAAATTGTAATTTAATTCCCTAGCGAACTTGATTTACAAACCAAGATGGCAAGCAAAATTTAAAAATGAAATATGTAAAAAATTATTTCAACGCGGTGAATTTGTTAGCAATAAATCTCGAAATAACTTTTTTGGCTGAAATCCAAAAGTACTTCAACAATAGCTATGATATATTTAGAGATGAGCAGATTACGATTTCGTACTAGTAAACGTGGAAAATTTTGCTACAAGAAATATTCCAAGTATCATTTAGAATGTCCAATTTTCGTGCTATTTGAATTCTCGCGAATCTTTTTCCATTCATCGAAGAAATATGTATCTTCGTAATAATATTTTTTTTTTTATAAATGATATTTATATGTTTAAAGTTACATATCATAATACTTTATTAAAGTCAAAACGAATAGCCATTATTTTATAATCCGTTATTATGTAGGCTTATTATGTAGGCTTGATGAATGTTTTGCCCTTAATAATAACTCCTTTGAAGCTTTTCACATAAGATAATTAATTACATTAATCTTTTCGCTTGAAATTCTGGCGATATAAATCGGCGCACAAAGACAGGCGACAGAAGCAGGCGGCGCACGTTAGATTGCAGAATGCTCGTTAGTCGTTAGATGAACCTACTGCGTAATTAATTAGAAATACCCACCTTGTTCTCTTAATGCATCGGCATGCCCATTGCGAATTCGTAATTGTCATCTCCATATTTGTGCGGACAGAAAATTATTCAGTCACCGGTATAATATTAGTATAACGCAGTGCTGGCGTGATCTGTCGGTAATTAATATGTTTATGAGTACTTCAAGTGCATTAAACTGAAACATATTTTGAATCGCGTTGGTATAGCAAAAGATATCTCACTTAAAACAAATTGAAATTAATCATATTATTGTTGTATTGTTTAACTGCACTGTTTTTAATTTATTTTTACATTTTGTATAATACGTATGTAAACGTAATGTAATTTGTATAATATTACATATTTACATATATCCAAATTAGTTTTTAAGCTGCCAAGTTGAATAAATTTTAGCTTCAAATTTTCTATAAAATTGTTATTTAATTAATATCTACTATAATAAATATCAATTAATATAATCTTTTGCAAACGGTATTACATACCATTAAGCTTTACTTGTTATATTACGAATTGTGTTAAACAAGAAATCCGATTAAAAAGAGTTCGCTGCGTTGCGCTCATGATCAATGCTAACCACGTATCTCCGTTAAACGTGAAATCTTTCTTCCATTATAAATTGCACTTCTTCCGGATCGAACGTTGTATGACTTGTGAAGAATTTCAATTAGATTCCGTACATATATTTTTTGAAAAGATTTCTTTTTGAATTGCAAAACGTTTTACATACGACAAAGTAGCTCCATACATATGTACACATATATGTTTAAATTTATTATCTCTTTGCTAACGTTCCTTCATTCAACTATCAATCTTTCGTGCTTGACATTTTTCACGTCATTCATATGTACTCCCTTCTTTTTGCCCTCCTACTTTCTCTCCATACGCGCTGCGTACGTGCGTGAGTATGCGTTGGTTATTTTTATTTAACAAATAATTTCAACTTAGTTTACAAACTTATGTATCTAACAAAAATTGACTTGCTAATGATATTCAACGCTGAACTCTTTTTTTTTTTTTATTTGAAATTTGGGCCTAATATCGTGTAACATTATTAAATAAGATTTCACTGTCGACTCGATCAAGTTAATTAGTTCGTGACATAATGCATCTCCGCGAAATTACGGTTTAAAGAGAACCATCCATTAAGAGAGGCCAGGCCGTCTCTGCGACCCGACCTCGGGGTGACATTTAATGACGACATAATTGATTTGTGTTACGATGGCTTATCAGACATGCCTCGATAGTGAGGTAGAACGATCCAGAGATTAGGTATAAAAGCACTCACCAGGATCACTTTCTCAAGTATTCTCGCGTAAATGGAACCCACATCCCTGAGTTACTCTCAGATTGTTTTACGAACAAACTTTGCATGCTTCGACAATGTGATCGTGCATTGTACTTTAACACTATACATCATGTTTTCCCTTGCACGAACCGCATTCTATGATAAAAATGTGAGTCGATTATATCGCGTAATCGTATTGTCGCGCTGTCAAAATTATCTAACGATATTAAAAGCTTTCACCATTTTCTGGATCATTAATTATCATTATACAAACCATTAAACCGGTAATAAAAGCCGACGATAATCATAGATAACTCGATTTACAACTAACCGATTAAAACGGAACGTATTAACATGCCGAATAAATTAATTTTGAATACAAATGTATAATAAACAAACGATTAATTACTTATAAACGCTGTATAGGCTTGCTTACGTAATGCAAATTAAAAAGACTTGCAGAAAAATTGGAAAATTAATTTTTAATAAAATTATCGAAATTCTGTCACATCTTAGTGACATAAAAATAAATTAAAATCGTCACTCGTGTCTATGACTAAACATTTCTTAAAAAAAAAAAGAACGCTACAAATTTAAAAAGTTTTTAGTCTAAAGCGTAACAAACAAAATGATATATGCATATAATAAAATATTATTTTACGACAGTATTTCGCTCAAGTTTTTATTCGAAATTCACGATTAAGATTCAGAGAGTACCGTGTAAAACAGGCGCGGAAAATTCCTCTACAGTTTTTAGCTGTGATAAACAAAATATCTCAATGTTCCGAAAATAGTGTAGTAACGCTGAAAATGCGAAGAATTTGTAAGATTATCGCTTCCGTGCGTAAGCATAGTTGTTGTTATTAGTCGTTCGTTTCTATGGTGCTTTGCTGTTTATTTAAATTAAATTTTCAACGAATTCAAAAAGATACCATTTGAAGCGTAGAATTGACGATATGTAATTCGCTTGAAATTTCTTTTAAAGTAAAAAATATATACATATATCTGATGAAATGAATATAAATACTAAGTTATACCGTTTGTCTTTTTTAAATTCGTGTGTTATATCGTTATTAAATACAAAACAGATTCATGAAAATTCAGGATTTACAGTTGGAACTTTCTCACATTTCCCGGAGCTAGACTTTTTTTTTTCCAAGAGAATTTTTTTATTAACTGTCCATTGCAGTCTTTAAAGTATTGTAAAGGTAAACGTCAAGACGTTGCGAGGTTATATCGATTTTAAAGAAATACGTACGTAAAATATTTTTCCAATATTATCTTTAAATCATCCTCGTGAAATTTTCTTCTTTGATAACTAACAGATAAAAGAGTGTCGCGAAGTTGTGCACGTGTCATTTGACAAATGGTGCTTTGCGAAAGTCTCCTCCAAATTGTAGGATGTGATTGCGTACTCAACGCATTCGTTTTACTTGGCGTTGCACTCTATTGATCGATATGTTCCAATCTTTTATGCGGTTCGCTTTTTACTTTTTTACGACGTGAAGTAAGTGTGGAGAATTGATTCTAAAGATTTATTGTTTGAGATGCACTAAACGTGATTGTAAAGTAATTGTAAGTACGGTCACGTTACAGCGGAAAATCTGTATAGCTTTGTGAAGATAAAAAATTACCTTTACTAATAGTACATTATTATATGCCCGTGATAATATCTTTTCGATTATTATACTAAATTATTCGGTGATTAATTACTGTCGAATTTTAATAGTAGATTTTTATCTAATTAAATACCATCTTGAACGCTCATTGTGACGATGTATTATTCGCATTTCAAAATTTCAATCAACGGAATGCAATAAAGTTTAATTATAGTGATTTCCGAGAAGCAGTGTTACGTTCCGAAACTTTCGTCTACTAGCGACAAACTTACTTAATGAGAGGATAGCGTTTCACTCTAAGTGATATAAATATAAGTCATTACAATTTCATAATTAAAATATTTATTAATAATACTTAATTTGGGTAAATATCTTTTAACGTTAATCGCATATTATTTTTTATCGTTTGTTTGTCAAAAAAGTATTAATAATAACCGAGTGGTTATAAATATTGTACAATATTTAGCACATTGTGAAAAGATATTAAATTCAAAGAAAGTCTGAACAGCACTTTACACTGAATAACGGTTATCACAAATTACTTACTATTTAATAATGGAATTTAATATTTAATTAATTGCCAATGACAATGCGTCACATCTAATATTAACATTTTGTCGTCGTTAGATTGCAAATAGCTTGAAATTGGTGATCAATCGAAACGCAAAAAAGAGCATCGTTCTGGCAATTTGCGTTCTAATTGGAGCTTACTTCTCGTTAGCTGTGAAATTAGAGATGTATTATTGATAATTGTTATTGTGTATGTGTATTTTGCGTTATATTACACGCCTAATGTGTAACGCACATCATCGTACTGATAATTAGGAAAGTCATTAATTTGGCGAAACGTCAATATACACGTAACTACAATTACAACTAAAATTCTCTTCTTGAACAAATGTTACACTCTCAACTCCGCTGAACTGCCCTTATAATTTATTAACGTTTTAAAAAATATACTATATTAATATCGATGAATGAAACTGTGTTTAAGTATCGAGAGAAAATAAAGATTGCGAGCAGAAACAACGCGATGAAAAGTAAATCGGGATGAACAGTGGTTTGAAGAAACTTTTATTTAATTGTAAGTCCCAGAGACTTAGGCGGATTACAAAGCGGATTAGGCGGATTACGCAAACATTGATGAGCTTTCAATTAGCTCGGTGGCTTTTGTGTTTTGCATTCAAAATTTGCGAAATAGATAATTCTTAAACCGTTTTAGAAAAATCGTATTTTATCGGCAAATCGTTGAAAATTGAAATTATTGAAAAGTCTTTTACTCCAGTGCTTTGAAAATTCTTAACTTGCTGGGCTATTCTTTAAATTTGATAAGTAAATACTTAACATATCTCTAAAAAATTGACAAATACTTTCATTAACGTTTTCGACGCAATCAATTAACAAATCCATTAGAAATCACAGCGTAGCGGAGATAAAAGGTTATTATAAAAATATTGCGTTGCGAAATTAAAAGTATATGATCGAGAATGCAATGTAGACGTACCAAATGACGATTAAAAGTAAACATGACCGCTTCTGTGCTCTCCTTTCTCAATATTAATAGACGAAATAATGCACAATTACGTGGGAAGAAAGCAAACGTCTCTTTCGGAATAGGTACATAGATAGCGTACACAAAAGGTTGAAATATGTAAACATCATAGGGCATTACTTTGAACACTCCGTACAATGCGTCGCGGTCTTACATAAACTTGAAATTCACACGGTGTTTGTTTAATACCTCGTGTTTAACATGAAACTCTTGTCTGAATTGTAAATTTATGAAACATCGCTCTGAGCCTCGCGAAGCGTTATATAAATTTTCGATAATCTCATTAATATGTAGCTGCACTCGTTCTTAAATTGCTTTTATCTTTTCGTTATTCGGATTTTGATACTAATTGGTCAGGATTTTCCATGCTATGTATGTTAGTTCTTCTATTCTATATTGAGACATTGGCAAGAAGTACATATTATTACATATTATTTATATATTATTAATTTAAAAAATAAGGAAGTGCTCGAAGTAAAGCAGATTTCACTGTTTGAAAATTAAGGCTACTCTTGTGTTTCCGCATATGAGAGAAGATAACTTCCCTCTTATCTTACTACGCTTATTTTCTTTTAATAATAATAAAAGTACATTTTTGTAATACATATTGAAATTTAGATTATAATGGACGAGATGGTACGTGATGTCGTATATAAATTTTTGTAATGGTAATTTCGAAGATACCATTAGCTGGGAAGTGGTCGCGAGCATTAGGTAGCTTAACTTTGAAGATCTTTATTTGTACCGAGTTTTATTAATTATCGGAAGCTCTTAAAACAACTACACAGAAGTAGAGTAGGTAATCCGGCAGAGAGAAGATTATTAATGCGGTTATCATAATGCGTTTTCCACGTTGAAAGCTCTTCGCTGTTTTCCATCAAAGCCTTTCGCTACGTATATCAACAAAATTTTTTAATTACAGCAATTTCCATATTAAACCTCTGATTCGTATTCAGGTATATATGTATATTAAAAGTAAACGATCGCAACAAAGTGGAGTTTAACAAATTTATTTTTTTTTCTTTTCTTTTAAGGCAACATAATTCAATGTACGCTATGCATGTACATCCTGTAATGGTCCCAATTTCTTTCTTTAAATTTAATGGTCTAATTTTATTTTTAAATTAAATAAAACTTGGTTTTGGGTCAAAAATATTTTTTTTGTTAAATTAAATAAAAATGATATAGAATTATTTAATTTAATTAAATTAAATTTTAAAAAATTTAAAATGACTAAAACTGATTCTGAAATAAATGTTCCCAATTTTTTTTTTTCAATTCTTATACATATAACTATTGTAAAAATGTATAAAATATTTTAATTAATTTCTAGATTATTAAGATATTTTATGGTGTTCATAGAATATTTTTGTATAAGAATTATTTACAAGTGTTTAAGTATTTATAAGCGTTTACAACACGACAACGTGGATAGTCTTTCGTCTAGCGTTAAAGTTCAGTTTAGTTTCTAGTACGTGTTGAGAGTCATTAAAATGCGAATGTATAGCTGGTAACCTGCCCGCCACAAGTTGCCACCTGTTCGAGAACTAATTAAACGAGCTACGCCCTCATAAAAGCAAATAACTGAAATTCATTCGCATATACTAATCTCCTTTGAAAACGATAGTAAAAACAAATAGAAGGATTTAATTTTATCTTTGTTCGCAGACATTTTGTAGTTCTACTTTTAATTAGATTCTAATTTCAGTCTTCTAATTTATATGGATAGAAATTTAGAATATGTAGAATGTATTTTTCCCTTTGAGTTTCGCAAAATCAACTCTCAAACGACACATTATTTCGGTTACTTTATTCTTTTTTTATCATATCATGAGATATAGCATATTAGCATTAATTTTAAAGCTTTTAAACGAGAAGTTGATTTAATGTTACTTTTGAACATTTATTTTATTTTATTAAAACTTTATTGAAATTCCTTGCAAGGAACATGTTTTTTTTTTTTTCTATTTTCAATTGTAACGTTGCCAACGGCTCGTTAAATCGGACTTCTCTCGTTTCATTTCACTTCTCTCAGTATTTCTCACGAATGTCAGTATCAATTCGCAGGAAACGAGCACAGCGGGAGTTTTAA
Source organism: Cardiocondyla obscurior (assembly GCF_019399895.1). Taxonomy (NCBI): domain Eukaryota; kingdom Metazoa; phylum Arthropoda; class Insecta; order Hymenoptera; family Formicidae; genus Cardiocondyla; species Cardiocondyla obscurior. The sequence continues at coordinate 4,351,666 of NC_091876.1, forward strand.
GTTAAACTAAGAAACGAGAATAATGTAATGTTAGCGCGATTAGAATTGCATTTATACAAGAACGATTCATTTCTTCAAATTATCATCAATTTTATTTTTTATCAGGCTGTGAATAAGTACGTACCTAAATTTTATATGTAAATTTTATTCTCTCGCCAAATTCTTTTAAACCTATTCATTTGCAATGTATTCGTATTTCGCAATTGCATTTTTATTTACAATTGAACAGTTTATTTGCTGTAATAGTCCGTAATTCTACAAAAGATCTCATTTACATAACTCTATAGAATTTTGTCCAGAATCTAAAGCCGTCCTGGGTGTAGTAATAGTAACACGAGGATCTTTTTCATGAGCATTGGAAGGCGTGAAATTACTCGCCCGAGCGTTCGTATACTTAATATGCTTGGAACTCGTGCGCGGTATTTTTGCCGCGAAAAGTTGGTCAGAGCAGCCGTTGCAGCCTCGAGAGAAAAAAGAAAAATTGCTTTCAATTTTACTCTCATTTAAATCGCAAGTCAAATGCAAATCAGCCGTAGAAGCTCGTGGGCGCATGGTTAAACACAGTTGTAGTATCGTATCCGCAAATGCATCGAACACCACTCTTTAAATTTGCGAATTTAATGAGCCACCCGATTAAATCTCTAATTCTATAATTTGTTACTATTAAAAATAAAATAAGTATTTACAAATAATAATTATTTTTCTCTATTTGAAAAGGAGACGTAGAGATTTTTATTGTATTCTCGCAATATCGATTGGTTTTCCCGCTACGCTTATTTAGTGCCGCGAGAACAAATGTTAGCTGTTAAAAAGTTATATATAACGCTATATATAAAAATAAATTTTTTATGCACAGCGTTATCTCATGCGAGTGCATTATTCAAATTTAATGTTTTAACAACTCATAACATCGTTGCTTTTAGCAAACTGCACCATTTATGATTCCACCATAGTGCATTAAACATTTTAAAACTCTCGTAGCTTTTACAATCTCGAAGAAATACCTAGGTGGATCATATGTTGCAAAATATTTTTCAAAGCCGCTAACCATAAATACATTTTTTTTCTTTTTCACAAATCAATATTTTTATTAATAATTTGTTATAAAATATACTTATTATCGTATAACTTTGATTACTGTAATTTGTTGATAAAATTACTTATTGAATAGTAGATTTGCTCTTTCAATAATTATACACGGTTAATTGAATTCTATGCACATACATATGTATAAAATAAAATTTTTTAACAACGCATAGAGAATTAAATATCGTTATAAAAAAGAAGTAATATTACAAAGAAGTACAAAGTATCGTACAGTGTCAATTTATTGTAATAAAATTAGACAAAATGCATATAAATTTATATGTTTATTTCGTTTTAAAGGCTTAATTTTAAATTGATCTTATAGTCGGAAATTTGCGGAAGAAATTTTCTTGATTATTTCAATAAACAATAAAGTTTCGGATTAATTTGGATGAATGATTCAATTGTTCCTCTGAGCCGCGGCGATAAATGTGTTCTGTACACGTAGGATTAATCGATCGCACATACGCGTGATTTTATCTATTCGTGTATACGCAGGGCGTCATTAATCGTGTATTTAGGTAACATTTAATGAAACATAATCGCGGTCAATATTTCACGGTATTATCGGCAAAATGCCAAACGGACCTATCGTAAAATCCTAATAGTATTTTCTCACGAGAGTAATTGGTTATTTTACCTCGAAAATCTTCTCTCGGGTCGGAAACTGCAAAACACTGAGAGTCAAATATGAGGAAATGAATAGTTATGCATTCTCCAGGCATTTTTATTTGATTTACTAAAGCAGTGCTCGGAATTAGTTGCACATTTCGGCCCGATTCCAGAGACACCGCCTTCTTTCCTTACTACACTTGACGTCTATTACCAGTTTAGTTTTTTATGAAATTTTGTTATTTCGTTCCTTCCTGTTTATTTCTTATTAAACTTTTCGTAACTTTGCGGTGTGTATGATGGACGCTGTTGCGGTATGGTGCACACGAGTATTAATAAAATGTTTCGACTAACATAAGTTGACCGGCGCGAAGAAGGAAACGAAGTTTGTGATTATGATTAACGAGTGAGATCTGTCTTCAACTTCTTCAACAGGCTAACTATTTTTTCCCGTCGCTAGACAATTTCTTAATCTTGTACAGAGACACTTCTTTTCGCATTTACTTGCGATGCCTCGCAACGGGTTCTTTAATAAAAGTAACACAAAGTTTTCTATATATTTCTATTAATTTGACGTATTTTTAATGCAAACGGTATGCACAAAATAATATTTTTTAATAAATTATATGATCAGTTACGGTTGTTAATAACTATCATATTTTATATAATTTATTATTAATAACTTTAGTTTTTTTTTTTTTTAACTTTGTTGTTAATAATTTTGTCTTACATTTATTGAGATCAAAGATATCTTTGCATCGTGAGTTTGTCTTGATACTTCATTTTGAACCAATGAAATAATTCCCTTATTACTCAATCATTAAAATACTTATTGATTTCCACGGAGAACGTGTTTCATTCAATTAGCAAATGAATATCAATTATTCCGCGCTCTGTCGCGGCACTGTGTCGCTTAAATTTTCCATCGCGTCTCAGTCTTCCAGTGTACGGTCGTAAAGTTAGGTATACTTAGCTCTTTTTTTTTATACCTTGGTATAAAATGTAATATTATTCTACTTACGTACATAAAATTGTACAACAAATACAAATGTAGACATTTAAATCTTTTGAAATCATTATTGATCGTTTAATAATGTTTGAATAAAGTTGCGATATGTCACACAATACGTGAAATGCCACGGGTACTATAAAAATTTGAAGAACCTTTCAAGAGACGTGCGAACACTTGCTATGAAAATACAATTCGTTGTGCGATATACGTGTATTTATTGAATTTTCATTTTTATGCACCACCTGACAAGTCAATCGTGAAAATTTCTCACGTATTTTGCCAGAAACATACGTATTTTTGCGTAGTTTATTGCAGAATAAAAATTGATTCCAAAATTTAATCCCGGAAAGGTATAAAAATAATATCGGTCTTTTTTTTTTAATAATAACGAGCGTTCTAAAGAAACATCAATTACTTTCTATGGCGTTGCGAAAAGCATGAATTTCCGCTGGGAAAACAGCTTCTCTCTACGCTACAAATTTTGTTGATCAACATTGTAATTGTGAATGAACAGGCTCATAAATTAATAGCAAATTGTCGGTGTGAAATTTAAGCTGAAACTTGACTAGCATTGCTTGCGAACTGCTGCACATTGTATGATTAATTCACGTCATTATTTATTAATCAAACCAACGTCATAGGAATTGTAGCTACAAGTTTGAATTTTATGTATATTTTCAAACAAATATTTGGTGTTACTTGATATAAGATACCATTATTATCTTTTTAATGCCATCGTGTTAATTATACTTACATATTGGCCGCATTCTTAACTTTAAAGTTTATAATTTTTACAGATATAAGACAAGATCTCGTTTTGCAAATGGTTTTAATATTTATTTTTAAGAGATATTAGATATTAAAGAAAAATTATGAAACGTTCAGCACATTTTTAATATTATCTGTTATTATCGGTCATTTCGTGTGCAATGTATTCGACAGTTACTAAAAATGGTGAACGAAATGTCAACCAAATTCAAACGTTAAAGTACGAAGAGCATAGAGAGCCAAAATACACATTCACACATAGAAAGGGAGAAAAAACGAAATAACGCAATGCGATACTCAAGCTTGCTCGCGTTCAAACAATGCTGAAACGAATTCATTTTTTGCTTCACTCCCGAACCCAATAAAGTTTTGCGATTGATATCGGTGGAAAAAATTCCCTTGAAAAGCTGTCCTTTATTTAGCAAAAGTTTTCCAATTACCAGTGTTGCGTAGTGAGGAAACCGAATATAGGAAAAGCGAGTACCGCAGGATACGGGTTAAATAGTGAATTGAGCACAAGACTTACTTTACTATTTAATGGGCAAAAATTTTTATTAACATCCCTTTTGGTTAAATTAAGCTTACGAGATATTTTCTACGAGGATGTAAAGTCTCTTGTACATATGTATATCACTATTTATATCACTATTTTATATCACTTTTACGGGGGCCGTACTAACTTCTTTAACAGTAGTTTTGCAAGTGTTTTAGAATTAGTTTTAAGTAGATTTCCGGTTACTATTAATTTTTTTTAACAAAGAGCATAGTCAGATAGGCATGCCAAATGAGTTCTTACCGAGTTTTTAATCGGTGGTACTGCATAGATTAATTTAGTACCAAATAAAAATAATTTCATCAACATTTCTGTCTTAATCTCATAAATCATTTTACTAGTAATTAAAAAAAATTTATTGTTTTTTTTCATTATTCTTTTTAATAGTGAAATTTGAAATTAATTAATGGCAATTTTTTTTTCAAATATTTACAACTAAAAGCAATAAAAAAAACACTTTCATCATAATTATACATTTTTATACTTAGAAATAAAAAAAATTTTTTTTGTTTGACGCAACATAAAAAAATTTATAACAAAAATTAAAAACTGATTTTTTAAAAATAATTTTATATTTGAACTATTTGTACTATATTTTATTAATAAAAAAAAACAATAAATTTGTAGATACAGAAAATACTATATTTGTTATAAAACGTATTAGCAAAATATTTTAAATTTATTTTCATCGCTGTTCTCATTGATCACTATACAGTGACTCGATATTATTAAAAATGCGAATTAATATTTCTGCTGATCTTACAATTTTTGATAAATATCTAGCTGTGACAAATAATATAATAATCCCTGCTACATATGACATGTATGATAGGTATGACAACCAACTTGGAATAAAAGCAAGTGAGATTTCGGCATATTAATGCGAAAACATTTCGCTGCTTCATTGAAGCTTGAATATCATTCTGACAATGGAATGAACCGAATTTCTTGATACTTTTTTTTTTATTTTTTTTATTTTTATAGTGGGGGAATGCCTTTACGCATACCTTTTCTCCTGGGGAAAGGAGAAATTATGTCGGGCTCGGGTCTTATGCCGCGAGGCTGCCCACTACCGACTAAACCCCCATTGTTGGCCTGCATGGTGCCGAATTTTTCGATACTGCTATAATTGCGCTAATGGTAAGCGTACAACTGTACCTTTGGTACTGTATCAGTTGGTTTGGTTGCTTTTGTCACATACTAAATAATTATTAAGAATTGCTAGATTAGCAGATATTTAAAGTCGAATTTTTAATATTTCTTGGCACTGTGTAGTGATTAATGAGGAGAGTGATGAAGATTAATTTGAAGTATTTGAAATATAAATTGCTAATATGTTTTATAATTGTACTTTCTGTATTTGAATGTACATTTGGTATTTTTAATCAATAAAATATTGCACCTAGTAGTTAAAATATGAAATTATTAAAAAAAAATCAGTATTAAAATTCTTTTTTAATGTTACACCAAACCAAAAAAATTAAAATAATTTTTGAGTACAGAGGTGCATGAGAAGCTCATCTGTCAAAATTTAATGCATATTATCACATGCGCATTAAAAAAATAATTTTAATTTTTTTTTTTTGTTAAAAATCGGGTTTTAATTTGGGGATCATGACGAAAGCGTTATTTTATGGCTTTTACTCGTAAGTATTTACTTGTAAGTATTGCCATAAATTAATTTTAATTTTTACTATAAAAAAAAATAAACGAATAAATAAAATAAAATAAAAACTAAAAATGGATTTTTATATTATTAGGTACTCGTAAAATGTTAGAGATTTAGAGTTGAAATTTGAATTAAATTTTGTTTGATACTAAATTCATCTTTTACAGTGCCGATTGAAAGCTCGGTGGGTGCATGCTTATCCGGCTATATGCCCTTTGATAAAAAAAATTATTAATGACCAGAACTTTGCTTAAAACTAATTAAAATAAACATATTTATTCACGCTACATAATAAAAATTAAGAAAATTAAATAAAAATAATTTAGAATTATTCGATACGGATAGTGATCTGGAAAATCTGTTGACATTAATTTTAATGACATGTCGCAACAGACGGTTTCGATCTGGAAATACTTTGACAAATATCAGCCACGCGACGACATGTAATTAACGCTCGCACAGGTGCAAAGCAAATACGCGCAACCTTATCTAATTCCCGTTAATTTGTAGTTAGCTAACCTAGGTATCGGTACAGTTGCAGATCCGGAGTCTGAGCTTTAATTGGTTGGCAGAAGTTTAATTCATCAGGGAAATCAAGAAATGGTCGTAAAAATGTGCATGTCCAATTTCTTACTTCGTTTAATATTGCTACTCGTCAATCTGATTATCATGTTACGTCTTCTCCCGTTTCTTTTTTTCTTCTTCTGACTTTTCAAAATAATCTGAGAAACAGGTCTTTCTTTTTAACGATATGTTAAGTACTTTTCCACCGAATTACTTTTCTAAAAAAAAACTAATATCGCTTCCGTGCGTCGCGAGGATTTTTTTCAAAAAATCTTTTGCGTGCAGAGGAACCACAAAGGCCGAAGTCGCAAGTTTAACCGTTTTCGTACTTCTTACGTTGCATCACGTTCGCACGTCTTTTGCCAGGTCGCACCTGCACGACACCGAGAAATGAGTTACTGCTAACGGGTTTCCCTGCGTAAAGCTCTAATGCAAAATGTTAAAAGTTTAAATTGCATCGGCGATGCACTTTCAGTAGACGCAGGAAACAGTTACTCTTTATTTCTGCGGACGTGAAAAGAAAAAAAAAGAGCCTCTCTCAAGAAAGAACAACGTCTCGCAAAGCTACGCCGAGATAGCGTGAGTTATCGTGTAAACATGCGCGGGTGTAGATGTAGGTGTGGGTGGGTGTATCCTGAGCTTTATACGGCTTCGATAAGTTTAAATGGCTATACGATAAAACAGCATTTAGGAAAAGGAAGTCTTTCAGCGAAGTTCGCGATAACGGATTGCGTAATAATTGTAGAATTCGCCAATTCCGACATTCTAGGAAAATCTGTGTACTTCGAGATACTTAGACGCTTTTTTTTATTTTTTTCAAAAAGTTAGTTTTTAGAGATACAGGATGTACATGCATAGCGTACATTGAATTATGTTGCCTTAAAAGAAAAGAAAAAAAAAAATAAATTTGTTAAGCTCTACTTTGTTGCGATCGTTTACTTTTAATATAGGTCAAGATAGTTGAAGTTAAATTTAACGGGACAAGATTCATTAAATCGTTTCTACCTTTTATCTGGACAAGACGTTAGATTTTATTTTATTATGTAGGTATATTTTTCGTGTATTAAATATCTTCTCGTGAAATTGGATAATCTCTTTTATCGTCGTCGATTTAACTTTATCGAAATACCTTATTATGAACGTAATATTGGCATGTCGGAAATTGGAGTACGACTTTTTATTTTGGATGAGATATAGAATTCTTTTAAGTAAACGTATAACAACCGATGTTTGCGAACGTCGCGAAAATTCATCATTCTCTACGATATCTTGTATTATCATTTTCTTCAGACAAGTGAACAGCCGCATCCGAAATTTTCGATGATTAATTGCGAGGCAGTCGAGCATATGGCATGTTATCGATCTCTTATAAAAGGGGTTGAACGACGCCGTGAAAGTCGTTGACGATGAAACTGTATGAATAAACATAGTCGATTTATTTGCTCCTGTCGATCAAACGTCGACATGAGGCAGTACCGTTTTGTGATCGCGTCACCCTCCATTTCGACTTAGCATATCAAGAATGGTTACCTCTATTTTAAGATAAGACGTAAGAGTGTATGAGACAATGTGCATGTGTGCAGGTAATATATCTATTGTTTCCGCGACGATACACGGTCGATGAACTTTTACCAATTTTCTATTATAATTAAGATTTTTTTTTTTTTTGAATGAATTGAATAATTATAATATAATTGGACAAGACTCGATTAATAATGAAAAAGAATATTACATGATGTAATAATTTATTATACTTGCGGTACTTGCGTTAAAATGGCATTAAAATCAATTTTAATAAATTTCATAGAATTAAAATAATACAGAATAATGATTACTGTTAATTAACGGGACGCGTAATTTTTAAATTAGACATCACACTATTGGTAATAAGAAACATCGATAAATTAAAATTGCGTTATTAGTAATAGTCAAGATTGAAGAAAATTAATTAATAACTTTGAGTAGGTTTTACCATCTATATTAGAGTAAATTTCTCAAAATTTACATTTCGCATTTATTTGCTGAGAGCGTCTAGTAACTTGATTAATTAACTTGCAAAGATCTACTGAAAACTGTTTTAAAACAATTCAAAAAGATGTGATATCGCATTTCAAACAAAAATCACTTCAACAAGGGTAATTTCTGTACTGAGTAAATTAGAAGTATACACTACATATACACTATAGAAAATAATTTTTTTAATTATATACACGTATAATTAAATAGAAAAAAAAATTATTTATAAACATATTAAGCAAAAGAATATTATATTGCATTATAATTTTATGATAAAATGAACAGATATAGCAAAATACGTGACAGAATTGTAAAATATTCATTCATTGTCATTTTGTATAAAACGTATACATACATATAAAAATCTATAGCTAATACCTTTTGTTTCAACGCTACAGCATGATACGAATTCTTCTTTTATCCAGGATGATACGGTATCGTTTTGTTTTATATAGGGAAAATTAATATTCGCCGTTCCTTTGTTCGATAATAAACTTTTAAATTAATTTCCATAAGAGTTAAAAAAAAAAAGGGCTTAATAAATTTCTTTATCCACGATTTTTTTTTTCAAATTAGATTTTTTTACACAATTACAAATTAAAAGAAAAATTATGATGTTTAAATACGCATTGCGATTATATTAACAAAGCACAATTAATAGATTTTAATTTACTATGTTTTTTTTTTATTTCTAAGAGATTCTGATTATCTCGTTGTCTCGAGTATCTTGGTAAGGCTTGACGTTTTAATTACTCTATTAAACCATGTTTGATTAAACTGTCGATAGTACTAAAGTATCTTGAAGTTTTGTAAATATTCAAGTTTTACAAAGTTACATAATTAATAATTTTGAAAAATTAAAAAGAGTAGTTGTTTGAGATTTTAGCATCGAAATGTATATCGATTTCAAAAATATTGTGACAATTTAATAGATAATTGATATTGAAGACTCTTGAAAGATTTTCTAGTTTCGAGAACTTAAGTACTCCAAGTGTTCGAAACATTAAAAAGTTTAACCTACTTGAAACTTTTAAAATACTCGAGATAGAATTCTATCGCAGACTTTAACATTTTGAATTTTATATTAAGCTCGTTGAAACATAATTGTATCTGTTCTGTAAAGCTCACTTTAAACGAGTTATATAATTCTTGTTAGATTTCAAGATTTTAATTTTTATAAGTATTGTCATATTTATAAATGTGTGCATATACACGATTCCACGCAACATCAGTGTTTACTTTACAAAAAGCCCTTGTTATTGCAGTATAACGAGAACCACAGGGGAATACGAGTAATAGAAGCAAGTTTTGAAACGAGTGCACATAAAATAAAACCTTACTTCCAACCTGTGCCCTTTGTCATTGTCCTGACCGCCCCCATTTTGGTGCGTGATAAGTACCTACGGTGCATCTCAGTATCGAACGTTAAGTAAATACCCCGGAGGATTCTTCTAGCAGGAGTCGGTAACATTGCTGTTGTTTTCAGAAGTGTGAAAATAGAAGGAAATCGAACGGGGAGATATTCTCATCGAATACACCTCAATATAGATATCTGTTTGCAGTTTTTCAGCGCGGTCTTTTATATCGAGATAGCCTGGTATTCGAAATCTCTTATCGCATTTTGGTAACGGATATTTAAATAATAAACATAGTGCCTGGCTTTTTATATACGATAACAGTGAGGCGAGAATTCATAATGCCTTATACTTGGCGTTTATATTTTTCTTACGTATTCCGTAATAAAAGACCAGTGCCGGAAAACGCGAGATATTACATTTGTACTCTGTAAAAGCAAATATTTGTTTTTATATGTATATACATATATATGTGTATGTATTATTATTTAATTAAAATTTATCAGAGAGGGACAATTTGATGAAAAGTCAACTAATGTTAAATAACAGAAAAATCATATTTCGTATTATCAGGTTATTTCGTAATATTTTAAAGAGGATTGCATGATATTTTCTGAAATATACATGTTACGCTGAATAGTTTTCGTCGAGTTTGTCGTATCATTTAATTTATCAATTTAAACACATTGAAGGAAAATGTTTTATAATTGGATGGAATAAAAAGCGGCAAGGATCCAATATTTTATGTAATTAGATAGCTCGACGATCTCTTAATGGGATTGCGTGCCACTTCCTAAGAAGCGTGCTTTTATAGCACACTCCTCATCTTCATCGAGTTCTGACGTTCTTCCCATTTCATACGATTGTTCTTGTTTCTGTGGAGAATGAGAGGGAGAGAGAGACAACGAGTGAACGAGTCTTCCTCCTCCTCAATGAGATTCGTGAGACGCTCGACAAGGGCGTTTCGAGTGATCCTCAATCAGCGCTCTAGAATCGCAAGAACAAAGACCACGAACTGAATTCTTAGTAATGGTTCTGTACGCGATCTTCATCGCGTTAAATCTATCGGAGCACTGCTCTTGTGCGAAAGAACCTTTTCTGATTCCGATCAGTCGAATTGGAAAGATAAATTGCTCATTCTTCTTCGTTCCGTCGTTTTTATTAGTATCCGTTGTCTTCTTCGTTTCGAGATCCAATTCGAATGTTTCCGTAACTTTGCGAATGTAAAATACCGAGAGTAAAAAGATCAATCCGCTTGTGTCTCATTATAGAATTATAGATGATAATTATTTATACACATATGTATGAATATATCATGTGTGTGATAGATAATTATAATTTCTGCAATTTGTTTTTTGTTTTTTTCTTTTTTTTTTAAATAAAAAGAAATACCAAAGTGTGACAATTAAACTCAAGTTAAATAATGATGCATTATACTCTAAACAATGCTGGTAATTAATGTAATATAAAGAATTAACGTCGGATAAACGGGAAAGACTCGCTGAGATAAAATCTGCGCCCGCGACAATTTATCGAACCTGGTTGTGGGTAGAGATACAAATAAAAATCCAACTCGAGCGAGAAACTTTATGCGCTCGCGCAACTTACACGGCGATTTTATACAAGATGATAAAGTTTTACCACAAATGGAAGGTAGCGATTAATCGCAGCAATTTTCCGTGTCGCGTAGTAATTGCTGCGATTTGGTCTAAGAGTGGTTTAACGGACAGATGGAGTGATTTAAGAAAGCTCTAATTTATTGCGGTGACGCAGCTCATAAATTTTTATTTCGTAATCCATTGTTTTTGTGGCTTGTCGCGATCGATAAGAGTATCGAGCGCGTTAAATGCGCAAGAAATGTAAGCGCGAAATTGAAAACTCGATAATTTGATTATTGTGCACTTTCGAAATCAATAATGGTTATCACTTTTTTTTTTTCATATCTACTTCCTCTCCGACGGACGTTTGATATTTCGAATTTTAATAACGCGCCACGAGATTTGAAAGCTCCGTTGTGCAAAATTTGATGAAATAGTTTGATTTATTATTGTACAACAAAAGTTTTTAATTAAAATATACATTAAATGTTTTCTGATACCAAATTATTTTGAAAGGACACGAAAATAAAATAAAAATACAATAAAATCAAAAATACATGGAACCAATATTTTTCATGACTGCAATTTTAATATAAAAGGGGAATTTTTAATTTTAATAAAAGTATTGAAACTTTTCAAGAAAGCCTTACAAAAAGTTTTTTAAATACTTAGGAGAAAAATCGATAACTATGTCTAATATTTTCTTGCGTCACTAATCTACATATATCGGAGAGAATCTAAACTATTTACATGTTTCGCTCCTGTTACATTTTCTGAAGAAGCATCACGCCTTTGGTTAACTGTTTACGACGTAGTTAAGTTAGTTGGTTATGTTCTATTTCCTGTAGAAAATTATGTTGCACTGCAGTTTACGCGATGCATCGTAATGATCTTTGTCTGGGAATTTTAAACAATTTAAACTTGGTTTAATAGGCGTACTTTTTATACTATTTTAATTAGGCTGTGCCATTAACAACTCAGTTGACTAATTTTTTGTGTAATAATTAATATTTACTATGCAAAATCAAATTAACTTTAACCTAATCCACTTTCGATTGTTTACCCGGTAAACAATCGAAAGTGGATTAGGTTAAAGTCCGATTCTTTTGGGAGTTTTCTTTTATTCAAGCGGTTATATATATTATATGTATAACACATATTACATTTAGAATGGCTCAGAGATGTGAATGTTTAGCTAGGGCTTTACTGAAATCCATTCTATTTTCATGCGAATGCTTACAAATGTGTATTTCGACGCTTTCTTGTCTTTTCTTTCGTTTTCTCATACTCTTTTAATTTCCTAAAGATTACGTTACCTTTTTTCTGTCTTTAACTAGACAAATTCGTGCGTAAATAGCTCGCGCGCGTACGCGCGTGTACATGACGTGAATCGGAAACGATCAAAGCTAACGTTTCGATTTTTATATGAACGAGTGGGTCGGACACATGAACTTTTCTTACAGCGAAAGACATCCAACGTATAGAAATGCCGTAAATAGAATGTATTTTATAACACTTCATACACGAGAAAGCGTGCACTTTGGTAGATACATTCTCAACACGCTTCCGAGATTGAATAGAAGTCTTCAAATACCATCTCGAATTCTTCCATCGGAACGATAAAATACATAAATTTTAGACATATCGCTTCTTTTAAGTCAAAGTATTGTTATCGTAAATTGTGACTCGCAATATTTCAGTTAAATATTTTAGCTAAGTAATTTTATCTTGACCGTAAAGTCCTTTTTTTTTTAGATCAATCAGATTTTCGTTGCCTTTCGTAAACATTTATCGTGATGTTACATTAAAAAAAAAAATGTTACAAGCATTCAAATATTTGTTAAATCTTAATCATTAAGATTTAAATCTGATTAATCTAAAAAAAAAAAGGACTTTACGGTCAAGATAAAATTACTTAGCTAAAATATTTAACTGAAATATTGCGAGTCACAATTTACGATAACAATACTTTGACTTAATCCATCATCGACAGTGGTTGTAATTGAAATATGATTTAATTTCGTATTGCACGTGACCCATCGCTGTTAAATATCATTATTTAATTGACTTAATATTAAAATTGATCATATAAATTGGAAGAAATAATTGAGTTTGATATAAAGTTTATATAACTTTATATTATAATAAAGTTATCTTCTGTGTTTATTGATAACATTTAATCGGATTTTAACTGGAAATAATATATTTTTCATAAAAGTATTTATACGTTTTATACAATATAATCTACTTATTTTTACTAGATTTATCATGTACCAAAAACGTTTGGTGCTCGACATTTTGAAAACAAATTAGTCTTTCTCTCCTTTTTCCTCTCCGGCCAAAAATAATAGCACCGACGCAGATATGATGTATAGTTAGACGCTACGGTCGCTCGTGTGTCACGTAACGCTGTACCTTGTAAGTTACCTTACAAAAGCTATTGTGTGTACAACATTGTTCAAAAAATTCAACATTTATCTCGCTAAGTGAAAAATCGATTAGCTTGAACGACTTCCGCCGTTACCGTGCGGCAGGAATGCAAGCATATTGCTCTTCGATCTGTTCGGCGCGTTACCGTCGATGATGTTTGCGTAAATTACCCTTCCGTCGCGGTAAACCCACGTGTATTTCCTCGCGCGACCGCAAGCTGCAAACAATCCCAGCGAATTGTGTGCCGTTTCTTCAAATCCACGTTTTACGCGACGTTTATCGTGTCGTTTTATGGTTGTCGGAGGAAATAATAGGAAACTTTTTCGATACCGCGGCGTACTTCGGATAGGGTGGACACCAAAGTACCGTTCTCGATGCGAGATTACTAGGGCAAAGGTTTTACGTGAAATTTTATCTTTGATTTACATTCTGCCTAACATTTTATATACAGGGTGTATCATTTAATGTGTCACACCGAGTAGGAATAGGTGGATCTTGGTGAGAAAAATAAAAAAGTCTTATACCATTTTACAAAATTCTCAACGGTCTCTTGCACAAATTAATTTTTTTCTCAATAATCATTGAGAATTTTACAAAATGGTATAAGACTTTTATTTTTTTCGCCAAGACCTACCTGTTTCTACTCGGTGTGACACATTAAATGATACACCTTGTATAACTCTTGTTAGATTTAAAGATTTTAATTTTTATAAGTATTGTCATATTTATAAATGTGTGCATATTCCACAAAAACGTAACCATAAAATAATTAATTGTAATCGTATTTTCCCGCACGATAACAGTATTTCATTATTACATAGAGTGAAAACGTGAGAAATACTTAAAGCTTGACTATTTATATTTATTGCGAGCTACAAGTTAATTCTGTTTAACGTTTCGAACCTGGAGACATGATGCACTCATGCAGTTATGCAGCATTTATGAGACCGTTTCAAAGATCATATTCGCACGATATCTGCAATATGTACATAGTATGGGACGTCATGAAACATCTGATATCACCCATCAGGCATATCAGTCAACGAGTGTCGGTTCCCGGGAGAGCAAACTGAGAATAGTACGGAAACATGACGGTGAGGTCCAGTTATCAAATATGAGACAGAATAATGTTTGCTACTGGGCTTTCATTAGTATCAGCAATTATTAGACCTTATTTCATTGAGAAATTTAACATTGGTTTGATGATTCCAATCAAAATGTAATTTAATCAAAATTAATTACATTTATGTACGTTTGGGAAAATTATTATTTCGACATTAAAACATTGGGCAATTTTGATAATTAAAATTCAAGGTGAAATTAATTAGTAATTGATTGAAATATTTCTATTTTACGTAATAATGTCATCGTTTAACGTCGTTATTTGACATTGATAATAATAATTTTCTAAAATTAATATAATGTGCACGTAGACGTTATCTGATGTAACGCAAATAATACGATTCATCATCTAGTTTGCTACACATAGCGTATAATAATATTTGCCCGTTACATTAAAATTATTTTACCATTTGACGTTTAATTATGATTTTGATCGCTTCTACGTAAAGAAAAATTCTGCGATGTTCTAATTGCAAATTGGCCGCGAACAAAAATAGGCGAAGACAATGTCGAAGCGCGTCGTACATCGTGCTTGACAACCTTAACGTCGCGTCGTTCTTTTCGCGCAGCGGAAATTTTATTAGCTTCCACGACACGCTCCCATTGGGACGCAAAAGTGATTTATTCTTTAGACAGATGGTGAGAGGAAGCTATGACGTCGACGATAGACAATGTCTATCGTCAACGTTATAGCTTCCTCTCACCATATACTATTTCAAGGTAAAAGGCGCTATTACATAAGCACAACTCCTCGTGCGCTTATCTTATTATCTGACAATCTACAAAAATTCGAAAACTGTGAAATTATGATATATTGTATTTACAGTTGTTTTGCAATTTTCCTCCGGGATTCAGATTTTCGTATAACGGGCTAATAGTTTTAAGGTGTCCCGGCGCATTTTAAAATAAAATGCAAGGGAAACTAAATTAGATAAGATTCCTTTTCGGTACATTTCTCAAAATATTTGCTGTATCGCGCCAGGTACCATGTGCACGAAATTGCAAAGAATAAGATGAGTTTATGCGTCGCCGTAATTTCATTGAATCATAACCAGCGACGCATCCGGGACGTGGTTGGAATAAACTCTCGGCGGATTTTACGTATATCGCAATCGCGTGGATGCTATAGAATAGACGACAACTGGCGTCGCCATGACGACCTCAATATACAGGCGAAATACTCCACGTTTGTAATCCAGCGGGATTAATCTGGATTTTTTGCTAGATGATCGCGCCCCGAATTGCGGTGCTCGACTATTTTTTACGGACCATTCGTTCGCCTGTTTCGAGAAATGCTTCTCATCGCGATTTCGAAATGCCACCCATTCATTAATAAGCGTCTCGATATGTGCCGCGCGATAAATTCGCCTGCAAGTTTTCATTAAAAGATCGATAGAATTTACGAATAATTATGTTAAAAGTCAAAGTCACGCGTGATTGAAGATAAGCAACATTTCACAAGCCTGAATTTTATTTCTAACGATATAAATTAAATTTTAAACTCATCATTTTTAATAAAAATATCGAAACGTTAATGACGGGAAATAAAATTTTTTTAATGTACAAATTAATATTTTAACAGAAAAGTTCTGTTATTGATTTCATACAGGGTGTATCATTTAATGTGTCACACCGAGTAGGAACAGGTAGGTCTTGGCGAAAAAAATAAAAAAGTCTTATACCATTTTGTAAAATTCTCAATAATTATTGAGAAAAAAATTAATTTGTCTAGCGCAAGAGACCATTGAGAATTTAGTAAAATGGTATAAGACTTTTTTATTTTTCTCACCAAGATCCATCTATTCCTACTCGGTGTGACACATTAAATGATACACCCTGTATAATGATGCTCTTTTACTTAAGCTCATGCGTGATTTTAGTCGCATACGCGTAACAAAACGCGGAACGAAATTCAAAAATAACGTCAAGAGAGAAACTCTGCGACAAAGGAGTCTTCCTTTCTCGACTGTAAGCTCCTTACGGCATAATATGAGAACAGTGGCCTTCTATGCAATTGCCACAAGTGCTCTTGATGAAATGCGCCTGTGTTTGTAACGCGTGTTTGTGAAACGTTATCGAGGAAACTACAGTATTGCATGTCCGACGATCCCGTATGCTGCCGCAGATGCAAGTGCTGTCACTTACAAAGCTCTCCGTTAACTGCTTTAAACTGCGATTCAGCACGTTCGCGAGTTGAACGGCAACCTTTAAATCCCTCGTCTTTGGGAAAGGGAACGAAAGAAAGATAGGACACGCGAATAAAGAAACTCTACTTCGGCGAACAATCGCGTGAATTCTAATATACGAGCACGCAGATTGAAGCGAAAATGTCATTTTAATACTGCGAATTATCTCGCCTGCCGCTTGGGAAGAGAGGCGACTTGTTAGAAAAGTAATTTTTGCGTCGCAAGAACGTTATATGATTCTTGCAGGTCTTGTTGTAACCGTTAATTTCCCGACGTAGCAAAGTAATAAGGGAGGGAAAAAAAAAAAATTGTCACGAGCTTTTATTCTGAACATCGGCAGTAGACAACGCGGAGAATGCAAAAATCTGTATAGACGATAGAATGCGCTCAGTGCTGGTACTGTATTTTATTTTTTTGCATACTTTATATCTTTTATTCGTTCTTTTCATTGAAGATTCACGCTACACTCGCGTTTCATCGACAGCGACTCCTACTTTTTTCAATTTGCGTTTTTCTATATAGTTTAATTAAACGTTACGACACATTTCATTCACGGTTAGTTTTTATACAACTGCAGCTTCCCATTAAACTCGCAATATATATTTTCATGCATATGCATACGCTCAGACGCCTATGCAAATCCTTTCCGACTCTCAACATGGTCTACCTTAGGGTGAAAATATGGTTACGATATGTGCATGATAAGTCTCTGCGTCGAGAAATAGATGTTATTAATATCCTCTTTTATTACGCCTTGTTTTTTTGTCGTGTATATTTTTATATTAAATTCTATTATTCTTTTCAATAATAATTATTTTAATGTAACGTGATGTAATGTTACAGAATAACTTATAAAATTTTTTTGATAAAGACAGACATAAATTATAAAAATATATTGCAATATTTATAAAAATGTACGTATGACTAAAAGCATTGTGTAAATACATAATTTTAATTAAAATATTATTCTACATTTTATTAAAGAACACCTTGTTTCGAAGGAGATTATGATTTGAGCGAACAACGAAATTTAATAATAATTATGCGGTGAAAATACGCATCGCTTTCATAGAAAATATTGTTATACTGCGCATATGCAAACTATAAAGCTCGTAATGTAACTTTGTAATTCCGAAACTCGTACAACAGTGTGGATGTGCCACTTCCGTTTTACGAGAGATTATAATTTCATCTCACTACAAAACGGAAATTTTGCAGATAGTGATATTTTACAAATATGTTACGATCATCATACAAATATGTTATGATCATTATACATAGATACATATAAAATTAATATACCCTTTATTGCAACTTTAAGTTTTTTCTTGTCTTCTCGTTTCTTTTTCGTTAAGAAATTTTTATTACAATTACTTCATTTTATCTTACTTAACGTCTCAAGCACGAATACACACCGAGCGATACTTTATTTCTCATATTTATCTTTGTGTGATTCTTTGAATGCGGGCGAGTTAAATCCGATCAACGTGACCCTAGAGCCTAGAGCGATTCTTTTTCTTAGATTTTGTTCTGCGAACAGGTTTTTCTTTGCTTTGGAGTATCGCAGCACGGAGAGATATTAAAAGCCGTATTTCCGGTCAAAGATAACTTTTTAACAATTGAAAATCAACATTTGTTATTTTATCCGCTTAAACCCAGTTTAAAAAAGTTTTATCTATTGCTTTACAGTGATTTTTCGTACTTGTGCTAATTTTTTGACATAATTATTAGTATTTTCGAATCTAGCTTGCTTTCGAGGGGATTAAATATTTATTCACTGACTAAGCAAGCCAGTTCGACAGGCTTAACAGTATATAACTTAAACCGATTATGTACCTACGTTAACGTGTCGGCAAATAGCTAGAAGCATTTTGCATAAGACCAACAACGAGAAGACGTGCCGTTGCCCTAATTGTCAAACAGTCCATACATAGTCGAGAATAGATGGAAAAATTTTTCAAACGTTCCTGAAACGTATTTCCACTTTTACATGTTTTAAATTTAATCCTCATATGAAAACTGCCCTCCTCTCTAAACATTTTCACCCGCATGATTTACATATTTGCTTTCATTCGCTTTGAAAGAAAAAACATTAATATCGCTTTGAGATTATTAAGAAAAAAAAAAAGTTTTATATCAAAAATAATTTATATTATAATATAATTCTAAATTTTATAAATAACTAATGAAGTTCAAGTTCGTTTAGAACAAGTAAACTGTTGATAAAGAAGTTTCTGTGTTAACGTTGTTAATTGACGTTTAAATTCTGCGAGAATCTCCAATCTATTAGAAGGGTTTCAGAATCGAAATTCAACGCACGTGTTTTAGGGTTGTCTTATTTCTCGGAGGAAACTAAAGTGTTTAAGTTTGTATTTTGTATGTTGTTAAATCTTTCGTGAGAATCAATGCTTTTAATATTTAATATTAAATTTATTACTAACTCACTGTTATAATGATAATAATATATGGTTTTTGTAACATTTAATTTTTATTATTATACTTTTGATAATTCTTTTTACACGCAGTTCGTATTTTTTTAAAAATATAATTCGCATAACTTGTTCTTTAGAGTCCAATTCGTCTCGATCGATCGATTCTCAAATCACATAAAAGAAACTAACGATGTCACTAAGGTCGCTAATGACTTTCTAGAATGGCGGTGCTAATCAAAGACATCAATCTGGCTCGATTGGTATTGCGTCTTTTATTTCAACGTACGACAGATCTTCGGGCTTTGATAGAGACGTCTGTAATTACGATTTTCACCCGCAACGCTTAATTTAAGTCCCCTCTTTAATTACTATATCTATCGATCATGCGTATTAGAGAGAAAGGTGTTAACCGATAGCACTCAGAAAAAGTCGCTTGTTTCATTATATCGCTCGTATCGAAATCAATACGATTAGTCTCGAGGAAACGCACGCAATAGCGAATAGTATCAACATCATCGAATTGCGAACGAGAGAATTAATGGCGCTGGTAAATGTCAATTGCACTCGACGTGCAAATGTTTAGAACGCGATAAAATGAATCAAAGTCAATAACGAAAACGTGAAAAATACCAAGTGAGACGATTTACAGTGTCAAAAATTTTTTTATTACTGAAAGCTGCGAGTCAATTAACAAAAGGTAATTAATATAACTAAAATATTACATATTGCGATTGTTGGTAATTATAAAAAAAGGACATAAGTAAAAATGGTTTTTAACAAAATATACTTATTAAATGTTGAACGATATCTTATATTAGAATTTGCAGCAAGCGCATGAATTAATTGAATAATCTATGAATTCCGCGCCACGAAACCGGTGTTGAATTTCGAGAAATTAATTTGCATGAAAGTAACAATGATAATTTAACGATAGGCAATACTTGTCCGAGTCTCTGTAAATAAAAATACCATGTCGTAGAAATTTTAAAACGTTTTGTCGCGAGTCAAAAGTAAATGCGATCAATCAATCAATTTGGAGATACAACATAGCCTGAAGAGCCAGTACGACGTATCGCCGAGACACTTTGGTTGAAGGAAAAGTTTACTGCTAGGGCGTGTCCTTTACCTTAGGGTAATATAATCCGCTCAGTCTAGATTCTTATTGCGCTTTCCTCCTTTTCTTTTGTTTTTATATTCCTTTTGGGATTTTAAGAAGGAATAGCAAACATTTGAAATATAGGAATGGTAAAGCTTCGAATAAACTCCCGATTTTTAATATATCTTAATGAATGCGTTAGTTATAATATAATTTACATAAAATTAAAATAAAAATTTATAGCATTTTGTATCACGTCGGTTTCAGTACAGAATTAATTTATTATGAGCGATGCCGTATTTATTTCAAATATTTTATCCTGCTTGGAAATTAAATTCTTTTCCTTTTTATTTCACATTTCGCGCTTTCTCCACCTCTGGTGTATTGAATTATAGCAGGAATAGTATAGAAAATACCATGGTGGAAAGAATTTGAAATTTTTAAACCTCTCAGCGTATGTAAAGAATAACGTAATTAGTGATCATGTTCGTTGGCCATATTTGTTACAATATACGTCATTAAAAGCTTGCTCGACTGCTCGTAAACGCCAACATATTGACTTTTTTTTCTCACGTGTTCCGTTGTTACACGATTTCCTATAGATTTTATGGAACATAGAAATTTGATGGCCGCGTCGTTACTCTCTTCGGCTGATCTAACAGGAACGAAATATTGGGTTGAACCCATTTAATTGCCATTTCCTTTCGACAATGGGGAACGTAATGACTTTCTCATATCTTAATTTCCAAACGATTCTGCTTGAATACAAATTGGAGAGCGTCCTATGTATTAAGAGCCTAGAGTGTACGCCCTATTGATTAAATGCCCTATAGTAAGGATGATTTCTCGTATGACGATTAAGTAAGTGATCAACTACATCTTCATGCTATCTCCTTTAAGCCCGTTTGGTAGTTTCAGATCGTTTCAAGGTATCAACCGGCAGGTCGTATTAATAATAAATTTCAATAATAGTAAATTTTACCCAAATTGTGTCTACCTTTCCAAGCACAAAAGCTGAGCTTTGCATATTAAATATAATTATATGTAGGTATATTATCTCTGCGCACGTAGGGTTTTTTTTTTTTTTTTTTTATTAAACGTATTGTATTGATAATAAAAACCCAAATTGCGTATTAACAATAACGTATTTAATATTAGTTTTTCACGCAGAAATTTTGCAAATATTTAATACCAAGAAAATTTACAATCGACGTAAATGTTATTATTATCCATTAAAAATACGTATTTTATTTATTTTTTTTTTTTAAAAGGAACGCTTATTTTCGGCTACTGAAATAATAAAAACGCTCAAGTTGTTTGAAAAACGAGTAAAGGCTTCGATATTTTGGTTGACGGTGTTAAATTAATTTTGTTATCGCACCGTTTTATTTCTTGCAATGACGCTAACATTTAAATCGAGCCTTTTTTGTTATTTACTGCTCTATGTATACGTTATATTTTATAGTGTATGTTTTACATCGCTATAGTTGACTTCAATTTTCAAACGGTTAATTATACATGAGGTTTACGTATATACATATGTTATTTCGATGGACAGCGCAGTCTATTTCATTGCAGTCGTTTCGTTTCAACTCTCGAAAGTCATCGTGATACGAAAACAATTATTGCGAGTATTTGTTCTCTCGCGGTCGTGAAAGCGTAGTTTATATTCTAACACACTTCTTGAAGAAACATGTCCACTTGCAAACGTATATAAATGCACACGTATATTCATTATGTATGTACACATATCTACATACATATAGTGCAGTTCTCGAAACGGCTTAGGAGATAGCGCAGAGTCTATTTTACAATCTCGAAATGCGTTTGCTAAAGTTTAAATAATTATTAACGTTAAATGCTTTGTAAAGCACATATGACGCACGCGGCTATAAATGTATTCGTATAGTATTATTTAGCTCACGTTATATTTTCCAGTCGATGGGAAACAATTTAATTACGAATATAATAAATGAAAATTGTGATAGTTCTCGGACAAAACACGAAATATAAGTTTACCCGTCGCGCTGGTCGTCGTCTATTTATTTCCGTTTATTTGTGGTGGTCGCTAGAAACGCAGCATTTACAGAGTTTGTTTATGCGGATCCATTTAATCAGGATGCATCACCCTTATCTCGGCGTAAGTTAATGTGGAACGTCAATTATGGTTTCCTCTGTGCGCTCATGTTATTGCATCGATACTCACGAGAGGTAATGAGCAACTTGAGATCGATAGATACCGATCATAGGAAACGAATTGGCACGCGTGTTAGCGTTGCATTATTAATTGCAGAAGCGTATCATTGTGTAACGTAATCTCCAGTTTATCATCTATACTATCTATAGACTTCATCCTGGGAGTCAGTTTTCTTACTATCTAACTCGTGCGTTTAATTTTTTTAATTTGTCTTTTATCTATAATAATAGTTGCTTGTCCTATTAACAATTTAGATGCATAAATATGCAAATGCAATTTTAATTAAATAGCCGAAAAAGAGCAAATTTTAGATTCAGTAAAAAGAAATGTAAAAGTACACTTGGAGTTTTTTCCATACTTCGATATGTTTAATAAGACGTATCATGTCACGGCATATCAAATTTCCATTTTGTTTGGCGACGAAAGCCTGTTTTATATAACGTTTTTCTGACCCAATTTTATCCTTCTTCTTTCGCGGTATCTACCTGGTAGTATCCTTTGTATATTTTTATCTCGCTTCTCAAGTGCTTTGCAAATAATCGATACTTTACTTAGAGCTTTTTAAAGATTTTGTTAAACTTCACATTTTGGAATAAGGAAAAATTAAATAAAAAGCGTACGTTTTAACGTTGGCCTGCTTAAATTACAAATAACTTAATTTTTCTATTCAATGTTAATTCAAATTGCATATAATTTTGAAACTAATTCCTGCATTACTATATTGAAACTTACGACGTGACGAGGATGAATGGATAAATTAATTTGCATTCTTTTTTATAATGGCAAAATTAATTTTACACTTTATGTCGAAATAAATTCTATGTTTCGAAATAAATAAGTTATAAAAAATTTTTTGTACGGAAGTAGAAAATAGTTTACTAAAAAAAGTATATTTATAGATTACTTCACATTTATAGTGAAATTTATATATTCATTTTTTTTCTTTAGAAGCAATATTTAAATGTGAAATACAAAAAACTGCGATGTAGACAGTTTTCACATTTATGTTCGAGTATAGTGTAAAATTGGTATATAAAAGTAGAGTATTTTATGAAAGCGTAGAAGGCTGCTGCCATGCAGTCAAATGCAGCGAATGTCTTTGGCAATTGTGTGTTTTACGAAATCGCTTGCATGACGTTTCACTTCAATTCGCGAAATGTGTGATGTAGGCAAAAGTAAAAATCTTTAAATTTTTACGTAACCAATGTCCACACAGTCCATGATAGGTCTACATATACGATCACAGGCTAACGCTTAGTACCGTGTTTTTAATAAATGCTTTTATAAAACTCATATATTTATCTATTATAATTTCATATGTATACAGGGTGTCTCAGCTCATGTGTAAAATCCTATACAGATAGGTAGGTCTTAGGGAGATAAATAAAAAAGTTCTGTAACATTTTATAAAAATCTCAATTGTTATTGAGAAAAAAATTAATTTGTTTAGCGCAAGAGCGACAAGGAAGCTGCGGGCAAGTGAGCGCGACAGGCGATTGGCGCCGTCGCCTATCGCGCTCACTCACCTATAGCTTCCTTGTCCTCTTGCGCTAGACAAATTAATTTTTTTTTTAATAAGTATTGAGAATTTTTCAAAACGTTAAAGAACTTTTTTTATTTATCTCCCTAAGACCTACCTATCTGTATAGGATTTTACACATGGGCTGAGACACCCTGTATACATACTTCTTTATAATTGTATTATCGACTTTAACAAATCGATTGTCATTTGTAAAATTTGATACGCAAAGAATTTAATCTTTTTGTACGGAAACATTAAAAATGTAATTGCAGTAATAATTGTCTCGTTACATACATGGCTTGCGCTGGACAGTGGCTAGACAAATACTAGACAGATTTTTTTCTTTTTTTTTTTAATTACACTTTTAATTACACATATTATATTTTAAAATTTTATACTACAGTAGTAACGACTGGTCACTAAGGAATATATTTAATCGGAGCGATTTAACCACTAGCTGCAAAATTAGAATAGCGAGATGAATTTCCACTCGGATAGTTCTTGTGAACTTTTTTGTATCGCAACTTGAAGTTTTTTAATGGCCCGTGTATTTAAAACCAACAGAGATACGTTTGAATACTTTGATACACAGTACGTATGACCTGTTAAATTTCGTTTTCTATTTTTCTGTCTCTGCTGCGATGTCAGGACGCTTTTATATCCTTATAAAATGCAACGTTACGCCCTTTGCACCGTTTGTTATATGGTGAGCATCAGAGCACGAACACTTCAAAGACTATGTTACGAGCGCAGACTTTCCTCTCAGTTCGTCAGAAAAGTGTCATGCTGTACTTTTGCAGGATCCTTTTATCTCATCTTGAATTCTTGAGTTATGCCTAAAATAATTTATAAGCTGACTTTGCTATTTATTATTAATGTAAAGCAGCTGATTATTTTTTTAAAAGTAGAGTAGCAATTTTTTTTTTTTTTATTGGAGCACGTTTATTTATGCATTATTATTTATTAAAATACAATATAAAATATTTTAATTATTTCGTGATTAATTATTATTCAGAGAAATTTCTTTCTCTTTCTCTTTTATATGTGCAGCATTTTTTTTTCTTTTAAACATCGTTACTATGTTTATTGAGAGAAATGAGGTTTAAATAAGATATTTAATTTTTTGATCAGTAAAATCATATTTAATAAACCTTTCAACACTACTGCAGGATTTAATTACATCTATTGATTTTCCATGAAACCCGCTACACGGTTATTCGCTGAAACCGTCCAATTCCACCAAAGTAGGAATATCTCAGCATGTATTTGATACCCTAGTTAATAATAAGGCTTCAACTCAAACACTTGTAACGCTAATTATACACGGATAATACGAATAATCCTTTAAGTATTACGAGATAACATCACATTGAGAATCCGGTTGTTATTCTGTAATAATTTCGCTAACAATTTTATTTATATAGCTTTACATTAATACAGTGACATTTGATTAATAAGAAAGATGAAAAACATTAATAATAATATGAAAAACGTAACTCAAAATATAAATTATTATTTTTTAAAAATTAGAAATAAATTAATACGTATTGTTTTTATTATAATTTTTTAAAACGATGCATTAACTTGCGTAAAAAAAAAAAATTGGCCAATATTTCTTTTTTTTTTTTTTTAATTATAACAGTTCTGAAATAAACTTTTGAAGTTACATTGATTCATAGTGCACATTTCCTCTATTTCCATATTTTCTCTGGAATTTTTCCTGTCAATCTTATCGGGTGCAAGACGATCCGTTCGCGTCAGTTGTTTTTCAACTTGACGTTGCAACCTTTTCCATCTTTCATCGTTGAAAGCGTTTAAAGCATCTGGCACTTATATTTTGTATCCTTGTATAAAAGCATGTAAATGTATATTCAAAAAGTTTTTTTTAATATAGAAATGTGTTTTTTTACATTGTCAATATGTACGCATAGTTCTTTTTTATGTAAAACTAAACGATGCCCGTCAGTGTTTAAATATTGTGATTTCTGCAATGTTAATGTATTTAGAAAAATATTCATCGCGTAGTTTTTGCAAAGAATTTTTATTAAGCAAATAATATTTGTGACAAACATTTAAAATATTTCATTAACTAATTGGGATTCGAGTATCGTATATACAGGGTCTCCCATCCCATCTTGACAAACTCTCCGAGTTAGATAGGTCTCGTGGATACAAGTCAATAAGTTCTATTTTATTTTATACATTTCTCAACCGTAATTGTGAAAATAATTAAAATGTGTAACTTAAGAGCGACAAGGAAGCTGCGGGCGAGTGAGCGCGACAGACGAATGGTACCGTCGTCTGTCGCGCTCACTCACGCGTAGCTTCTTTGTCGCTTTTGCGCTAGACAAATTAATTTTTTTCTCAATAACTATCGTGAATTTTGCAAAACTGCAATGAACTTATTGATTTGTGCCCACGAGACCTATCTAACTCGGAGAGTTTGTCAATATGGGGTGGGACACCCTGTATATATGTATAGAACTTAATCGATTAATATTTCAATTAGAATTCCGCGGCTTTAAATACAATACAGGATCGTGTTACATTGTACGAGCCAATAATATTACAGTTAAACGTGGGCTTCAGCGGTAGTTTCTTTCTGTTTTACTTTTTCTTTTTTTTTGTAAAACGAGAGTCGGTTACTTAACTCTATGGCAGTGCTCGGAATTAATTGCACATTTCGGCCCGATTCCAGAGACACCGCCTTCTTTCCTCACTACACTTGACGTCTATTTCTTAGATAACAACGCTCCTGAGAAATAGCTTCGCGCGCGCGGTTTGACGACTCGGCCGGCCGATTGTCAAGTGTAGTAGAGAAAGGAGGCGGTGTCTCTGGAATCGGGCCGAAATGTGCAACTAATTCCGAGCACTGGCCTAAGGGAAGTTACCGAATTCGATTGAGCATCCTGCACATATGCTACTTGGAGCATATCGGTTTTCTGCGGCAATGAAGCGAGCGCGATTCGATATTGATTGGTCATACCGCCAAATGAAATAATCGAAATACCTCTATGAGATTATCTAATCGTCGGATCTGTCGAAATGTGGTAAACTCCGAGCTCGGACTCGCACGCTCGGAAAATTAGGTCGGTAATTCTATAGATTTCGCATATTCGAATAGCCTCCGCGCGGAACGCAATCGGACAGCGCCTGGCCGTGGCGCGCAGCGGCGCGCTCTGGCTTGTTTTAATCACCGATTAAACTCTCGACGTGTTTCAACCCCGTCTGAAGTGCGCTTCTCTTAACTCTTGATCCGACAATATTAATCCAGCCAACTTGATTACTACTCAACTGAGAGTTGATTCCCGGCGTATTTCCGCCGGCTACGGACGTTCTGTGTCCGCGTCGGAAAGAAGAACGGCGTAAAAGCGAAATGTTATTTTCATCTCGGATACAATATGATGCGCGGTTGATTAATGTACTCTAGCACGCGCGTTTAATCACTTCGTTGTATGCAGTTCGACCGTACGTACCTGGTAACGCATTAAAACAATGTGTAAGTGAGAACTCGGTGCAATGAGTTTATCTACGTTTTATTTACTCGGAATTATTTGCGAGAAAAAAACCTTTATTTAAAGTTTAATCGCGTTAAAAATTTTATTAATGCTGCGGTTGTAACAGCTTATTACGATTATTAACAAATTTCACTTTCGGTACTTGTTCTTTTAACGTGAAGAATGTAACGCTCGATGACGCTGGCTACAAGAATTTAAAGGCATAGCTTTGTATAACAGAAGAAGCAAACCCTCTCTGCAAATACATTCTACCGTGCGGAAGCAAAGAGGAAACAAAGGGTTTCATACCTCGCTCGTGAGAAAGAATGTCGTGAAAATTGAATCGACGCGCGAAAGCGGCTGCATAGCAACTATTTGTATCTTCTAAATCAAACGCAAACACAAAAAAAAAGATAAAACAACCAAGCTAAAAGCTCTTAAAAGAATGTCACGTCGCATAACAGCGCATTTGACAAATTATTCCTTTCAATCGTAAATCTTTTGCAAACAATTCTTTTTCTTTTATTAATATTGCGCATTATAAGACGTACCCTGGATTCTTTTCGAATATTCCTCTCGTCAAAATTGTAAAAGCCACTTAAATTAAAAAATTATTAATTTAACTAATATCTTTAATTAATTTAAATGATTTCAATAAAAATCATAATTATAATAATCGGTATGAATTGATTGTATAATCTTTTATCTATTCTTTTTCAAACTTCTTAATGATATTCAAATTGTACTTTAACAAACAGTCCACTTTCTCTAATCTAGACATATTGAACCGTGGAAGTTCTAGAACGAGCTTTGAACACTCCATGCAGCATGTCATTGTAATCTCTGTTTGCAAATGTTCAAAGTTTCAGCTGTAACGGACCTTAAACTTCGTAACATACACGAAACTTTCCGTGATATATGAAATGATCTCATCACGTCCGTTTACCAATTATACGAATCCCAATTACAACATCAGATTAAAAAGAGATTTCTCGAAGACTTTATCTCGTCATTAATATCGATAAAAATATCTCTTCGTACTTTATTTGCATTATAGTTATCAAAATTCTTTTCTTTTTTGATACAATTATTAATTAAAAGCTTTTCTACACTGTTAGAAATTTCTTATTGATTTTTAATTAAAATGTAAAGGAAGCATGTGGTTAGGCCCGTAAATAAAATGTAATGAACACTGTATATGAGTATTCATTTACTGATGTCTTAAATTTCATTAAGAAATGTAATGAACACTGTATATAAATATTCATTTACTGATGTCTTAATTTTCATAATTAATTCATTTATTAATTTTTTAATTTTTATAATAAAAATTATGAAATTTAAGACATCAGTGAATGAATACTTATATACAGTGTTCATTACATTTTATTTACGGGCCTAACCACATGCTTCCTTTACATTTTAATTAAAAATCAATAAGAAATGTCTATTTTATTTTTAATGGTAAAATATTATCATCATCATCAGGCAAGATGTTCTGATCATTGTTATACTTTTCTTGAACAGTGTTTGCTGTGTCATATCGCTATGCGATCAGCAAACTTTCGTTTAACTATCATAAAACCCGCTCAAAATCATTAACCAAATTTACAATGAACACGCCCCGGGCATTGCAACAGATGCTGAAATCCTTCATTCATCCTCTTCAGTAAATTCACCAAAACGTCAAGTTAAACTAGCTTTGCTTCGCGGATTAGTTTCACAACGGTGCAAGTTCTCACGTGACTTTGCCTCCAATTAGCACAGAAGATTCGACCCTTAGCTTCAACAGAAATCTATCGGCGCGAACAGTAAATGTTGTTACGTTGAGGAACTGATCGTAGATATTCTCTGGGAAATTCTCGCTACGTAAACTTCATTATTACCAATGCGGATATCATGCTTCCATATTATACCGCGGATACTCTGGTATTGTCATTCGCACCGATATGGAAACACTATTATCCGGTATTATTCATAGCGAAATGAAATTCGCGCCAATTTCGTGACGGATAAATTGGCTGCGTTTCTAAAACACTACCGAAACGTTACTCGGATAATATTGTCTTTCACACAATACTACAGGCAAATATACAATTTCTAATACGGAGATTGGTTATCGCTTCTATGTCGATAGCAATGCTAGTTTCTTAGCACCAGAGAAACCGAGTTACATAACAGCAAATTCTATTATACAGGGTGTCCCATCTCATCTTGACAAACTCTCCGAGTTAGATAGGTCTCGTGGATACAAGTCAATAAGTTCTATTTTATTTTATACATTTCTCAATCGTAATTGTGAAAATAATTAAAATATGTAACTTAAGAGCGACAAGCTGCGGGCGAGTGAGCGCGACAGACGAATGGCGCCGTCGTCTGTCGCGCTCACTCACGCGTAGCTTTTTTGTCGCTTTTGCGCTAGACAAATTAATTTTTTTCTCAATAACTATCGTGAATTTTGCAAAACTGCAATGAACTTATTGATTTGTGCCCACGAGACCTATCTAACTCGGAGAGTTTGTCAATATGGGGTGGGACACCCTGTATATTCTCAAATGTCAAAATATATTCCATTTAACAATATTTAAGAAAATTAATTAATTTGAAATATTCAAGCTTTATTTCAATTTATTTATCTTAAATGAACATTGAAATATTACGTATGTATGTACATGTGATTGGTGCCCAACGGTGTTTGTAATATATGTATATTATTTATCACTTATAAATTATATTTCCTACAAGCTTTTCACATTTATACAAAAATATGTGTCGATTTTATCACCATGTCGACAGCTTAATATTTTTCACTGGTAAAGCTCAGTGCGTCGTTATTGAAGTTTCAATTCTCGTGCTTGGTTAATGCGCGTATCCTCTAACAAAGGCATTTTCACGTGGATAAATGAGAAAATATTTTTACGATCTCTCGTTTTATGACCTTCTTTTTATTGGCACGTTTACGCGCGTGCTTCGATATTTAGATGAAAAGACGTCATTACTGAGGAAAAGAATTTTAATTTAATACGATATTTCTGTGCGAACTTTTACGTCTCCAGAGATCTCATGAGATTCCGATTAACGTAATTTTTCAAGAACATCTAAATGCTCAATTTTTATACAATCGAATAATGGAAAATATTTACAAATTAATGAATTATTTTTGTAAAAAAAAAATTGTAATTTGTGCAATATACGAATAATGTATACATTATTCGTATATTGCACAAATTACAGTTTTTTTTTATATATACATATAAATCAGTGCTCGGAATTAGTTGCACATTTCGGCCCGATTCCAGAGACACCGCCTCCTTTCCTCACTACACTTGACGATCGGCCGGCCGAGTCGTCAAACCGCGCGCGCGACGCTGTTTCTCAGGAGCGTTTTGTTATCTAAGAAATAGACTGGGGTAAGGGATATATTTAATATCAATTATAATAGTTTTCTACATCACCTACGAGGTACTATTATTGATGCGTATAGGCCTACTGGGGAAACCACTTTAAAAAAACGCATTAATAACAGTACCTCGTAGGTGATGTGGAAAACTATAATAAAGGTTTTTTTTTTTTTTAAAGAAAAATTATTTTTTGTATTTTTACTTGTATAATTTGATTAGATGGGTTGTTTTGAACTTGAAACAACGTGATTGACGATGTCAATTATTATCATAATTAATGCGTCATCATAATTGCTATGACGGTTACTAAACAGATTTTCATGGTACAGCGATCGCTGCATCAATAATTGTTTTAATGTAATAATAATTGCCAATATGATTGGATGGTTACGATATTATTTATTAAGGCAGTTATTGTAAAGCCACAACGATCGAGGACACAATTTCCGTTACCGTACCAATCTCAAATTTAATAACATCGATACAGTCAAATAAATGATAACGTAATAAATAGTATAATTAATACAACGTTATAGTCATAAGCATTGCAACAATTAAAACGAATACAAAGAGAAATTATTTATTGTTGAAAAAGTCAATCATTTATTTCATTACCGTGATATTTCGTGCTATGGTTAAATTAAAAAATATGATTATTTTTACCATTTAAAAAAGAACGTCATTGATAAAAATATATGTGTATGTATTGTATAACAAAAGAAACAAGAAAGAAAACAAGACTTTTATTCTATAGAATAAAAATGCAATTGTACTTAAGATTTTTTTCTTAATTTTAAACTAAGTACGTTTTGTAAAAAAAAAAAAATACTAGTCTTGTTTTCTTTCTTGTTTCTTTTGTTATATAATACATACACATATATTTCTTTTTTCTTTTTTCTTTTACATATTTTTCAAAGTTTTTTTACTATATTCGTAATTATGACACTGTTCGCAACTAGTAATTATAATACTCGGGACACAGAAAAAAAAAAGAAAAAAAGAAGAAGAAAAAAGAAAATAAAAAGATGATGTATTATCATAGCATACTTGAAAGCATAGTGGTTGGATCAATGTTGTGAATGCGAGGTATGCATCATTTTGCGGAATGTGGAACATGCGGGAGACCAGGAGTAGACATTTCAATGAACGTCGAGAATATCTCGCGCTCGATACATGCTCGTAGTTGGAAACAACCAGCAAATCTTCTAAAACCATAAAAGACTGTGTATAATACGACCGTAAAACAAGAGAGACGTAAAGTCCAGATGTGTCCGTAAGAAAAACTTCCTGTCTGTTGTTATGTTGATTATGCTGACTCCATTACAGTTAGTTATGAAACAAACGAGATGAAGCGAAATTTACATTTTCCAACCTTCTCCAAAATTGAATTCGAAATATGTACAGTCACTCACATATTTATTCGGACACCAATGTATTTTGACCTTTTAATTACTATATTTTTAATACGCGGACGCGGAATAAAAAAATTATGTTATATTTTATTACGTAGCACTGTATAGATAAAATTAATACAAAAATTTAATTGTTATTATTTTTTATTATTTAAATAATAACGCAAATACCGCAAAACGACAAGTTTGTACCTCACAAAATTATTCGGACAGCAGATAGAATAACTTACAAACTATAAAAAAAGAGCTTACAAACTAAAAAAAAATAAAAATTTAATATTTTGTAGAGTACCCCTTTTGCTGAATTACATGTTGTAACCGCGTGGGAACAGAGGAAATTAATTTTTTTAATCATATTTTTTAATTTAACCATAGCACGAAATATCACGGTAATGAAATAAATGATTGACTTTTTCAACAATAAATAATTTCACATGTGCCGCATGTATGTACCGCGCCGGCCGGATTGCCGATGACTGATTTCTCTCCGTTCTCTCATCCTCTGTCTTTACCGTTTTTAAGATTACGTACGGTAGCCGCTGTCGCCGTAGAAAACGCCATATCTGATCTTCGGTGTGCATATTATAATATATTATAATATTTATTACTAAATAATATTTGCTCATATTTAAAACCCGACCGGATTCTTAAATGCACGTTTTTATGGCAGGACTCCGCAATTTAACACAATCACCGGTTTTATTGGTTTTCCAGTTTTCGTACCAAATTTATTCTCATTAACAATTTCTAATATACACATAACCATAAAAAAAATTATTACATTATTATAAAGTTATTGTCAGTACCAACATTTAAAACGTTCTACTGCGCGTTTCCATTGATGCAAGGCGTATTGATAAGATAACTGTGATTCTTTATTTGGTTCAAATATCCTATTTGTTTGACGAAGTTTCAACAGTTCTTCTCTGTTTTTCCATATTCCTAAAATTAAGCAATGCATTAAATTTGATCGATAAAAAATTAATAAGCGAGTGCTTTAAGCACGTCAAAAGGAATTGGCGCGCATTGGAGATTTTATTTCGTGCACATTCGGAGACATTCTGATTAAGAAAGAATATGATTTGTCAATCACGAAATATAAAATATGAACACAAATTATAAAAAATAAAATTCTTCGTACTACATTGTAAACCAGCCAAGAAAGCCACCCCTAAGATAGACATTTCAATAGATACTGGGCGGTCTACTTGCAATCCCGTTGAATCAGCTAACAGTTGCATAACAAAATCATTTTTGGTAACTCCGCCATCAACCCTAAGAAAATAATGCGTGTGTATAAATTAATATAATTTTAATAATATCACTATTCGATATTTTACATGATTTTTCTTACTTTATATTTCTATACGTAAACGAAGTTTCTTTGCATAAACAATCATATAGTAGATGTATCCTGAAAATGAGACTTTCTAATAGAGATCGAACAATATGTTCCTTTCTCGTAGTGGGTTTTAATCCGAAGAAACCAGTTGCAGCTTTATAATCGTTTATAGGCGCCTGAAATAAAAAATAATAATATAATTTAATACATACGTATTTCTAAATACGTTATAATTTGTTATTTTATATCTATATACGCGCATTACAAATTAATCTCTAATATGTTATTCTAATGAAACGTACTTGCAAACCACTGAATGCGGGAACAAAATATACCCCATCGGTATTACTGACTGAATTTGCTACATCGGATGTTTCCGAGATATTATCTATGATTCCTATAACAATAGAGAACAGAATATAATACGTAACAACGTGTGTAGAATTTCTCTTTTAGAAAAATAAAATATCGTTGCAAAGTACAATTTTTTACTTTTAAATTTACATGTACACATTATTTTATATACGAAGTAGATATTTATATTAATGCATTTAGTAGCATAATTTGAAAGTAATAAATTATACCTATTGATTTAGCCCATTCGATTAATATACCAGTGTCACTTGAAGATCCTTCTGCGATATATACTATTTCTTTTCCGATTCGCCAACCGACTACTGGATAAAGTCCTATAAATAATTGTTAAAATTTTGTTTTATTTTTTTTTTAATTAGTAAATGCGTATATTGGTCCGTGAAATATAATATAAATTTAGAAAATTACCAGCAACGGATGCATGCGGCTCTTGACCCGTGTTAACATTCACGAAAGTCCCCGTTCCCATAGTAATCTTGAGATCCCCGGGTTTAAAGCATCCTGAACCAAATAAAGATGCTGCTTGATCCGCCATCTGATTTTAACAAGATATTAAGATTAAAGAAAGAAACCTCTTGACTTGGAAATTGACTTATACAACTTTATACTTGGCATACGCAATTAAAATTAACTATAATAGTCGATTAGATTAAAATTACTTACTGAGCAATAAATTGGAATTTCAGCCCCAAATATATTTTCGAACGTAACTCCGAAGTTGCCTGCTGTATCAATTACTTCAGGAAATATATTACGTGGTAGTTTTAAAATACTTAACGCCCAGTTGGCCCATTCCATTGTAAACGGATCAAATATACCAGTAGCTGAGGCACTTGAAGCGTCTGTTACGTGTCTTCCTGCGATAAAATAATTATAAGCCATCTGTAATATGGCAGACGTACGTAAATTCGAAAATAATATTATTGGAAAAGTTTTAAGCTTTTTAAAATTATTGATACGCTAATTCTAAAATAAGGAGAAGCGATAGGTATTACGATAAGTTTAAAAGCGAAATATAAAATATTGTTTTACCTGTTAATTTATATAAGAGCCAACAATCCACACATCCAAACGCTACTTCTCCATTGTGTGCAGCTTCTCGAAGACCGGGTATATTTTCGAGTGCCCATATTAATTTTAAAGAAATCTGCGAATTTATATAAAATTATTTTTTTTTTTTATTGATATTTGGGACTTAATTATTGTCGGAAAGGTTTGATAAAACTTATAAATTTTGCTATGATTATATCAATATGCAATTGATAAAATATAACAATCTATAATGTGATAATATCACCGAGATTAAGAACTATTAAGATAAAGAATTATTTAAGAAATTATTTCAACCTGCTCGTTCATAAATTTCAATTCTTTGCCAGCCAGAAATCGTTTTTTTCTCGTAATGGTGTACAAGAGACCTGCGCCTATTCTTAAACCTTTCATGGTTATCGATTGATTCCATTCTTCGACTAAGGCAGCTGCTCGTTGATCTTTCCATGTTATAAATCTGAAACAGTTGTAAATGTGACATTTCGTTTACGTTGGAATATTACGTTGGAATTTATTACTCAACTGTCGTGTTTTTTTTTTTTTATGGTAATTTTAGACGTTAATTGCAAAACACGCGCTTCGCACGAAGCGTCGTTCAGAGTTAACTCTCGCTTCTTAATTAATATTTGTAATAATAATTGATATAATACTCGATTTAGAAAATTTAGAAAATAATAAAAATAAAACTGAAGTTTAGTTTCGCGACACATAGTAAATCAAATGAGAAAACCAATTAGTATCGTGGAAAAGCAGGCAACAATGAAATCTCTACATTTTCTTTTTAAATTAGGATTCTTACTTGTGATAATATTTTCCGGTTTTTATGTTCCAATTAATAAAACTAGCGCGTTGCGACGAAATTCCAATGCAGGCAATATTTTTAGGATCGATACCACTATCTGCAATTATAAATAAAGCGACTTTAATTAATTTAATAATATGTATATGAATAAACTGCAAAAAAAAAGGAAATAAAATTAAAAATATTAAGAATGTCAATCAGTAATTGTAGACGATAAATTCCAAAGTTCAAAAGCCCGAAAATATAGAAATACATTTTTTTAAATTAAAATAACGAAAATATGTGTATATGAATGGCAAAGCGATTATTTCTTACTTTAAATGCATCCAATTGGCGTCATCTCAATTTACGATGAATCTCTAGAACAGATCGAAATACAGAAATGAGGTTTGCACACTTTCGAAGGATAGCTAAAGATTCAACTCAAACCGATATTGATCACATTCTCTATACTAAAGCTATACTAGTAAAAAAATTTTTTTTCTATTACTTAGATATTAAAACTTAAAAAATATTAATAATGTCACTTGTTATAAGTTTTTTTAATTTTTAATAAACAACTTATTAGAATCAATCACGACTCAAATTGAAGCTTTATGTCTCTATTGAAAATGCGTGAAACCATCAAATTTTTCTGTGTTTACCCATTCTAGATTATGAGTCATGAAATTTTAATAGATCGTATACGTACATACTTATAGAATATACATATATTCTAAATTTATATAACTTCTTTTTGTTCTGATGGCCAAAAAATTACATGTTGCAATAATTAAATATGATCTCTTTGCAAAAGATAATGCTGTTAATAAACTTACGATCCAACGTGTCCTTGATTACTTTCACTATAATCCGCCATAGATCGTCGGGATCTATCTCCACAAACCCAAACTCTGGATAAATTAAATGTACCTAAATTGAAATAAGTTTTATTTTATCTTTATTTATTCTTGGTTTAATCGCTAACTTAGTTTAATAACTTTGAAAATCTAGTTCGCAACATTCGTTTTTATTAATTTTGCTTGGAAGTAAATATTAACAAGATTTTTAATTACATATTTTTATTTGTAATTTATTGAATTAGAAATATTATTATATTGTTGCAGTGTTGCGAATAAGATATTTTGAAAGAAGAAGGAATAAAGCAAGTTTCGAACTCTCTGGATCTGCTTTTAAAATGCAATTATTATATTAATTAAAATCATTATAAAAGAAATTCAACGTGTATAAATAGAAAATATTTTATTCTCAGTCTCAACAATTTTCTGATTGTTGGATGGAAGTCGATGCTTTGAATTCATAAACAAGTACAGTCGTCGTAGTATTCTAGTACAGTCATCTTATATCTGATGTTATTAATCTTCGCAGATCTAAAGAGTAACCTTTACACTGTAGTAATGATTGCATAAATTCTAGAACCTTGAGCTATTCTAGCTTTACTTTACTTCTGTTACTTTCATATTATTGAACAGTATACACATATTTCTTTTTTACATTTCTAAAAAAAAAAAAAAAACACAATTGGTTTCTTCTAAAAAATAAGTATGTACTATTTTTTCGGCTATACACATGAATTTTTCATGGCACCTATTGATCTTTAGCACGCAGTGTTATCGTGTTCTGATATCTTAAAGATAAATGACGAGCACGTGTTACTTAGAATTATAGAAATAGTTTTCGTTTAACGTTTCTAAAAGGAAATAAATTTTATTATTATTTATTTAGCGAGATACAATTTTATAAGATTTAAAAAACTTATCGCATCGTTGCGGATTTCTTCTAAAAATAATATCTCTTATCTTATCTTTCTTAGTCTCTCGAAAATTGTGTGCCACTTCAATTAATTTATGTCAATTCCACTCGTTGTACAACTATTAATTAATTGTAACAAACCTTCTCCATCGAAGACGCTACCGTGTCCGCCTTCTCGTTCAAAATGTGAAAACGTACCGTGGTGGTACCAACATCGAGTGCCCCAATGTATTTCATCGCGTTGCTCTTTTGTGAAATTTTCGGTAGAGCTTAAAAATTCTACGCCGAACTTATTCACGTGTTCCCGCATTCGCACTCAACTTTAACTATTCAATCGCGACGCCTAGTACCGACTGGTATCGATTAATGTTAGCTATGTAGCTTTTACCTTGAGTGTTGCATAGAATTGTACAAGAAGGAGAATTTTAAACGCGCAATGAAAAAGAAACCCAATAATCAGCGACCAGCTCGAATCGAAATGCATTAAAGCACGCTTGTCTACAGTGACACAATCACGTTTATACGTATGCCTTGGTAGAACGTTTTATCGGGACTACATGCCGCTTCAAATAACGAAGCGATGCTCGCCCGACTCGTTTTCCGCTGGCAACGCGAAGCGAGTGGGGCACGTAGCAGATTATCGTAGCAACTACACCGTGTCTGGTCAACTTCTTGTCAATTATGGCTGAAACACACTGTTAAAAAAATCTTCTTTTCCGTCGCGCAAATATAATTAATAAATTGCACTGCCAAAGGTCACGTTGCGTGATACTACGCTCACATTACTCGTAGTAATCGCTAGTAGATCAATGCGTCGTTAGAAAA
The DNA here is from genome assembly GCF_019399895.1 of Cardiocondyla obscurior. Taxonomy (NCBI): domain Eukaryota; kingdom Metazoa; phylum Arthropoda; class Insecta; order Hymenoptera; family Formicidae; genus Cardiocondyla; species Cardiocondyla obscurior. The sequence continues at coordinate 4,390,340 of NC_091876.1, forward strand.
AGTATGTTATCACGAAGAATATTTTAAGATTTTGAAAATATTTCATGGAAATTTTATTTCACGAATACAATATTAGTTTTAAATTGAGTTACCAATGCTCCGCTATTCAATTTGAAATTTTGAAAGCACATTTATCATTTTATTACACACTTGATACATTTCGATACAATTTTTGTTTCCAATATTTTCTATCGAAGTAGCAAAATCTTATAGATTTGAACATAACACACTAGACATGTACAAATTAAATTTCAAGGAGAACCAAAACTTGTATGTATTTTATAAAGCCAGTCGTTACGTTTTAAAAATAACAGTCACTGTGCTATGATCATTTTAATTTATCACTTTTAATTACTTAATAGTCACTTATTATTCAGCACGAGAATTTTGTGATAAGACTGTGTTATATGCGAGATAATACTATGCGTGTTAGTATGCATGCTGTTTATTGACGTAACTAGTTAAAATTGGTAAAGATTGATAATAAGTGAATAAACAAGAATTCAAAGTTATGCAAAAGGAAGAAGAAAGAAACAATGTGTAACGAAATGGAAAATGTGAATAATTAGAGAGGTTAATAAAGGGCAGAATGTTACGAAGAGAGTTAATAGAAGTTAAAATTAGTGACGAGGAAAGAAATAATGAGACAAAGCTAAAGCTAATAATGTATTTGATGATACATTGTATAAATCATAAAACACGTAAAGTTCGCAGATTTTAAAATAAATCAATTTTTCCAATTTAGCACAAAAGTCAACGTTTTATATAAATTATATTTATAGAAAGAGATAAATAGATAAGTAGATATCAGTCGCGAAGCGATTTATCTAACAACTAAACACTTTATGCAACTTGGTTTTTATTTAAAAAAGCGGTACGTGTTAAAAAAGAAAATTAAGTGTAAATGAAAGATGAATTAATTAAAACAGCTTAAAACATTTTACTTATACATTTAATTGTTTCTCTTTCTTAAAATTCATGTATAGAGTCTTTATAAGAAGTCTTATTTTTATTATTTGAAGGGTATAAATATTTTAAGTTATTGCCATTTTGTGCTTTATTGCAATAAATATCGTCAAATGTAAAAATTACGGTCACAAATATGGATACCCCAGCAAAGATAATCCACATAATCAGCTCTAACGTAACCTGTAAAAGCATTAGTTAAAAGTTAAGTTAGAAAATATGTACGTTTTACAATACAGATAGAAATAATATAGACAGTAGCAATATGAGAAAGATTCTTAAAATAAAAAATTATATACGTTAAATATTTTATTTGTCTAATATCTGTTATATGAAATAATAGTTGAATCAAATCTTACTTCAATAATTATTTTCACAAAGTTTATTATATATGGTCTTTTGGAAATCCATTCCCAAATGATGAATGGCAATAACATTAGAAATAATAATGAGTCCAATACATTTATGACAATTACGGAAACAATTTTGGTTAGGTCAAATACAGTCCACATTTTTCTATACATACTGATACACAGGTAAAATATAGAAGTTAATTGTGTTTTAAATGTATATGAAATAAATTCTTAGCGTTTAAGTTTCTAACACTTAATAATAAAAATATAATAATAATAAAATATTTAATAAAAATATATTACATTAATTTTTTTTATGCTTTGTATAAATAAAAGTATTAAAAAATTAATACATAATTAATTAGCCGAGAAATATTTTACTTACGTGATTTTTTAATTTAACATGTTTTAAATTATCTTTTATGTAACATGTTTTTTTGCTCAACGCGTTTGTTCACTGAATTATCACAAATGAGTGTTGCAATCTGGTATAAAATACTGGTATAAATAAGTTCCAAAATATTAAACGTAGTTATTTGGCATTTTACATCGTAATCTTTTTAAAATAGCACGATTAATTTTTATGTATTATAGATTTGGAAATTAGACAAATATTATCGAGTGTGTTAGACAACGAAAATTACAACATGTGCGATTTATAATTTATTCGATACACCGCTGTCATCTTGTCACCACTCGTCATTAAGGTTAAACATTCGAATGTACAGTTTTACACTATTCCAATTTTAATAATCGATTTTTATCAACACATTTATACATTTATCTTTAATTGCATTTTGTCCAAGGATAGATAAACTTGTAAGGAAAAAAAAAAAAAAAAAATTAAATTAACCGCGCTCCTCCGGACACTAGACTAATATCATAGGTACTCGGCTAACCGAGCTTTATAATAATAATATATTTTTTAGTATATTTAATTTTTTTTTTAATTTAGTAAAACATTTTTTAGATTGGTTTTCTTTTGGTAAATAGAAATAAAATTATATTAAAAAATAGCGCGCGCATGATTTGTTCTAATATAATATAAAACGTCTATTTGGTATACTTATTTGCGAAATTAAACTTATAAAACATGAAAAAATTATATTTATAAAAATAAAAGAGAAAGATCTTTTTAGAACATTCTTTACATATTTATGAGAATTTATTAAATTTAATAATTAATTAATTAACTTAGATAATTAATTTTGTAAGTAAAGAATATATCAATATTCACATTCTTGTTAATACGATCAATAGATCACTCGTCGATGATAGTAAGGTTGATGCGTTGCATGTCGATGATTCCTATGTCCTACGTTCTTTGCATGCTTTCGTCTTTCCCTCGCAGCTACTTGCTGTCTGTAGACGAAGAGCGGTCTGAAAACCTTGGCATCTTGTGCCTCCATATCTTCCGCCTCTGTAGCAACCTTCTTTTCAACCTCGTTCTCGAAATGCTCGGATCCCGTACGAACAAATCTTCTTATTCTAACACCTTCGTTTTCAAAACCTAGTTTAGCAGGTTGACAATTTATGCACGACAATGGCAATCTTTCTATAAAGCCGTTAGTCTCCACTTTGTTCTTCTTTGGTATCCCATACGCTTCCACCTGCAAAAGTGATAACGCGACGTTTTGATTGAATTATTACATACATATATATTATTTTATATATATTTTTTTTTAATATAATGCATGTTTTACATTTTGTATAAATCTAAATTTTAAATATACTAAGGTTAAATTAAAAATAGGATTAAAGAAATTTAAATTACATTTCTGCAAGTATATTATATTAATTAAAGATAATATTTACCAATCGACCACTTTTTGAAGTGTCACCAATGCGATCTTCTACAAGATGCAATCTCTCGATAATACCGTTATCTTTAAGATGTTTTTTCGGTAGACCATATGCGCGAATGCCTGGTTCATTCTCCTCATCGAAATGCACTTTACCGTTCAATCCAATTCGATTACGGATCTCTAATTGTTTCATGTTGTACTTCTCGTCACTTGAAGATTTGTGCAATTGCGTATAATCTGATGATTGATCAATAGATTCAACAGTAGAATCTAAGGCTACATTTGTATGTTTTTGAGTTCGCGCACTGCTCAAACTCAGAGAGACGGGCAATAAGAAGAGCTAAAAAATAGAGAATAATATTTATATAATTAGTTTTTAATTATCTGCAAAATTATAATAATAACTCTGACAATTAATTTTTGTCTTTGGGTCAAATTAAAATAGCTATTAATTTTTTAAATTTTCTCGAAGTTGGAATAATCTTCGCTACGTGACGAAATGTTATCCTTTGCGGTATGATAGCTTTAATCATGCCTTAATAAAAACGCGGAAGATTACGTGTTTCCTGAAAGCGAATAACTCCAATGCCATTTACACAATTGGAATAAAAAATGTCACTTCCACGAGCTCACGGAAAATAGCTTCACGAGCTTTAACGTACAATTTTTTATTTGCACTATGTTTCCGTATCTGCTGAAGATAATGCGCTGGAATTTTATTAAATTTTAAGACTTCTACGTAATAATATTTTCTGACTTTAAAATATTTCAATATAATGTTTTTTATTGTCATTAATTAAAACGAATAAAAAAAACCACTTTCAAATTTTATGCAAGCAAAGAGAAATTGAAATTCAGTTTCAATAGAAGGAAATTACGGTTAATCATTCAATGAAATAATTTATTAAATTTTGTAACAAGGAGATAACTGCTATGGCAATTAAAATTGATGATATTTAAAACTAAAATAATTTAATCACTGATTAATAAAAAAAATACATCAAAAATTTAAAACATTAAATTAATTATCAAATAAATTTTATCTTTTTTCCTCACTGTTAATATCAATCTCATCGTGGCGGTCTCCTCTCTTCCTGTCTCGAATATCCTGATTGCAATTCTTTTCCCAGTTCTTACTCCGACTGTTGAAGAGCGTTTGAGGGGAAAGATCGACCGCGCATCGGTTATATACCTAAGCCATCTGCGAGCTTGAACGCAATTAAGTTAGTCTCATACAGAGGTCTGCGATATGCAGATTGGTTTAGAGCGAGAGCAGTCTTATTCCTGGTAAAAATTCCACCACCACGAGACTGCCGTGAGTCACCTTTGTAAACGAATCACGAACAGGTGAAGAAACTTGAAAATTCATGACGTTCTTTTTGCAATTTAATATGGATATGGGTGAAAGTTTTTAATATTAAACAGAAAAAAGCTAAGAGAATGAAAAAGGGGATAAAGTTACGGTTTTTATTTCTACGAGGTAATAGTTTTAGAATATACTCTGATTATTTTATAAAAGGCACACACAACATAATATTAATAATAAAACAATAATAATTAAATTATTAAATATTAAATATGTATATTCTACTTAGTTTAATTTTTTTTTGTAACAAAAGTTATTAAATGACTGTACTGTAATATACAGAATGATGATAATAATAATGAATAAATAAAGTAATAATAATTTAGTTTGACATTTTGTGATAATACGGAAACCGGAACTATTTCTGTTCTTAATGTAAGATTTTTAGTATTTCCGTTCTTGATAAGTTACAATGAAATCCGCTGGTGTTAAACACCTATTCATTGATCGCTAAACATTTGTTCTTACGACTCACACGTGCTGCACATGCATGCAAGCGGTTTTCCCACTCTTCGAATGACGATAACAGTGTTTCTCAATTAAAAATAGTTTTGTTGTAACAGCACGATTTCTTTGCAATATTTAACAATTTAATAAAAGCACTTTTGTTTAAATAATAATGTCTAGTTTGTATTTTGCGCTGTCAGCATTTCACATTTAAATGAGGTTTAGCTTTTTGTTTTAAACTTAATTTAACTTGAACTCATTATTAACGTACGAGAAACGCATTTATGACGCTAATCAAGAAGTTAGACAACCGCTGACTTACGCTGCATGAATGGACGAAATAGACAGTGACTAACTAGTCAACCCTCGGGCATTAATGACACGTTTACTGCAGATAGCAATATTCTCTTCCTAGGAAGTGTGCCAATAATCATTTTGATAATTCGACTTTTAAAATAAACGGTCTCTAATGTCGAGATATAAACTACAGTAAATTAATTCCAAGGCTTTCACCTTTAGCGGTAAATTTACGATAAATTTGCAATTAATTATCATATACTTTCTATCCTAAATAATTCATACGTAATGTGAGAAATATATCTATCGGAAGACGCAATAATATTCTTCGAGGTTGTCAAGTTTAACTCTATGACGCGTAACTGAATTGCGTATCTATTAGAATCGATAATAACATTACTATATGCAATCGCATATTTAAATATCACGTTATTTATTATAATAGTATTTGAAAGAAAGGACAAGATAAAGTGGTAAAGTAAAAATATTAAGTTAAATAATTTCTGTGAAATATAATTTATTATCAATAAAATATTATCAACTTTTCAAATATAGGTTCGGTGCAGTTTATTAATTAAATTTTACAGATCTATAAAAGTTGAATTAAAAAATATAAAAATTGCTATAAATAATAAGTTGTATCATTCATAATTTTACATTTATTTTCATATTATTGTCGAAATCATAAAAGATTGTATTGTATGTATACTTGGTTATATGTCGATTATTTAATAATGTACATATTCACTACCATTAAAGTATTAATAATAATCATCGGAATATTGGCTGCGTCTCGGATAAGAATTGTAAGAGTTGTATCTTCGATAAGCCGGTTTTCTATAAGACCTCCGCTGCACTTCCTGTCGGTATCTAAAGAGTGGCCTGAAGACAATGTCCGCGGCGATGTCCATGTCGCGTGGATCTTTGGGATAATTAATATCCGCATCCGAAGTCCAGAAGAGTGGGGTTGGAATATCGATACGGGACATTGTGACTGGCAATGAATTTTCGGGTTTATTACTGTTCGCATATTTGGGCTGTATTGTCGGCTCGTATAATGAAGACGATACTTCCATCTATGACGAAGAAACACTTTTTCAAACTTTCTTCATTTATTTATTTCTATACCTACTTTCAACTGGAAGCTAGCTAACTTTTAATGCAACTTGTTGTAAAACAAGTGAATAGTAAGGATTGTATAATTATTACAGTTTTAAAATATTTTCCATAAAATAATCTAACGTTTTTGTATTTTTAATTTAAACTCAATTTTCTGTATCATTATTTTTTAATGTATAACGTAAAAGTTATCCGAGTAGTATTTTAATATAATTAACTTTTAAACATCTAACAGTTAAAGACTGTAATAAGACGTTTCTACAATTATTATTATTTTTTTTTTACCGTTTGTCCATCAATTAATCGAAATTTTATAATTCCTAAAAAAGGAAAAAGACCTTAAAAAATATTATCTTTAATATCGTTAAAAATTGGGTTACCTTCGAAGGAGATGGATCGAGTTGCCAGTTATTAGGATTTACGCTCCACGAACTTTCTTCAATGTAATTTTGAACATTTTGTTGAATTTGGTCGTGTTCATTTTTCAATTGACTCTTCAAAGTTTCATCTTGTTTTGATAATACTGCCGCGATTGGTACGTCAATTTTATCATTAGAAACTTTTGCCGGATCAAGGAACGCGATGATCGGTACCGATATTGCGGATGAATGTTCCGGTGGCATTATTTCCTCGGTCGGGTTTGGTATGAGATATGGAATTTCTTGCGGTATGTTATCTATAAACAGCGGCTTTCGCGTAGTTTTAGATGTCTCAGTCGTTTCGTAGAAATCGCCATGCTGCGTCGAATAAACCGAAATATCTTGCTTTTCCTGAAAGATCATATATTCAGTGTACACGTTATAATAATTGTATATAATCTTTGATAATTTCTCTCCGTAAATTAAATACATTAAATATAAATATAAAAATAAAATACAGCGATTAGTTTCAGATTGCGAAGTTAATTATATGTATATATTAATGGCTATATTAAAAAAATATGTTACGACGACTTATATCAATTTATATCAACATTTTACCGAGGTTGTATAGTTTTCGTTATCATCTTCGGTCGAAAATTGAACATCTGTAAATGCCAAACCGTCTGCATCGGTTTCCGTGTTTATAGTCTCCGTTATATTTTTTCGTACATCTTCTAAATGCGTCATGGGAACAACAAGAACTTGTTCACGCTGTGACACCACCTTAAAGAAATTTTATCTTTAGATAATGATATAAATTTAAATATAAGTAAATTTCTTTTTATTTTTTTAGATTTAGTCATTTCTATATTCAACATAAAAGTAATAATATACAGTGACGAAACTGCGAAACAATTAAATTTATTTTGGCAACTAATTAGTGTTTGGCAAACTGCATGCTGTTATATAAAGGATTAATCACACGTTGACGTAGTTCGTTATCGTTAATGAAAGCTAATAATCGTAATCACACTAATAATTAACAATAAGTATCGTTAATCACAGTGATATAGTCTTTTACAGTCTTAAATATCGTCTTTATCAATAAATTAAATACGCAAAAATATTGAAATAATATAAAATGTGATTAATAGCATATAAAGAAGAATAGTATATAAAATGTAAACCTTAGTAGGCTCAGTTGCCGGCATAACAAACACTTTCTTTTTTACCACCAAACCTTCTAAAGATTTATTGCCGACTGTATTTTGCACGGCATCTTGCACTACCGGATCCTGCACAATAGCAGCCAAAGTGTCATTCGTAGTTTGAGGTTCCGTTGGTAATAGATTTGCAATATCTTCGTATTCAACAGGTTTTGAATCCGACGTCCCAGATAATAATAGAGTCACAAAAAATGTGAAGTTGCCAATCTATAAGATGCAAGAAAATCTTTTAACTGCGGATTTTTATGACGTACAAATTGAAAGAAAATACTATAAGACAAATTTTTATCTTTATAATTTAAGAACATTAAGATTTAAAGTAGATTTTTTTGATATTTTAAATTTAATACATACAATTATTAAATAAATGTTTTATTATTTAAAATGTTATATTTTAAAATAAAATTATATTTATATTAACTTAAATTTATTAATGATAAAAATTATTAAATAATTTCCTAGTAACTAACATATACATATGTGATTATATATTATGTATTTTTTTTTTCAACATTATTGTACGAATAAAATATTAATATTATGTCATTATCCGCGATGTAAAGTCTTGCGTATATTCTTTATACACTTATACACATATGTTGTGTTAGTAGCTACGTGAAAATTGAACTTTTTAAACAATTGATCTAAAAACGTACCGGTGAGTCGGTTTTCATCGCGATGATGAAATTGTACGACGTCTTCCAAGTGCTTTGGCGAGACTGCTCCGCCAAGGATTTTCCAGCTCTGTCAAGGTATAACGGATCGTACTGGTTTTATACGACGTGCTGAAAGAATTATCATTACTTTGCTAATAAACGTGAGTATCAACCTTGCGGTAAACTCTGTCGCTTGGATGCTGCATCTTGAAGATGATAGAAACAAACGAGCACAATCGTCGATTTTACAATAATTATTTCCGACGAGTTAGTCCGATATCTCTCATATATTTTCGTATTTCCGTAGAATACTGCTTTCCTATTTCGATTGATAATAAATACATTTTTTACATTTTCCTTTTTATCGTCAATAAAACTTAAAAATTATAATAATTATAGAGACTCAAACTTTTATATTATTTTGCTTTACATGTAATTTCTTACAAGTTTATAATATGATTACGAAATAGTGTAAACGTATGAGGATATTGGAAACGTTAAACTACTGTTTGACCGACGACGAAGAAATATTATACTTATCATTAGCGCGCTCTTAACGATATCGAGACTCGATGGTGTTTAACGTGTGACTTAGCAAGAGTCCTGAATAACACGCTATAAAAGACTTGCTTCAACTTTCTGAGCCATTAGTCTGCAATTGGGTCTTGTAGTCTTTGTATCATCCGGAAATCCGGATCTGTGATTCAGATGGAACGTTTCGTCTTCGGTTTTTGCTCTCTCGCGATCCTGGCAGGACTAACGCCCACAGAATCGTCAACAGCTGCTGAAACGATATGGAACGCACGTGACGTAAGAAGTACCGAAGATCACTCGAATCTATTAGAGCCGAATAACGCGCAGAACGATACCAAGCACTTCTTGCTCGAGAAAAGTCTCGTGGATAACGCAACACAAGTTGGAGAACATACGAAAAATCTATTAACTACATCCGCAACTTCAACTGAAAATTTGTCAAGCAACTATATCAAGGATACGCAGCATCCGAGATCCAATGGACATCGAGACGACGACGGGCATCACAAAGAAGAACCGTTTGTAGATTTGTCGTCGCACGATGTCTTATTAGATCCTAGTTTAATACGGGCTCGTTTGACTCGCCAGGCTGAAAAAGGTGACGCGGTTTCCTCAAATCTTGCATCGATCGAAAAAAACCCTCGCGATGTTCGCTTCAATAATAATAACAAAAGTAAAAGTATTCTATCGAAGCGGAGTTTCAAAGGCGACCTCAACGTAGCCGAAGATAGTTATTATCAGCCTCGACGTCCGTATTATCAACCTCCGTATTCGTATTATCAAAAACAATTTCCGAATCAAAGATACTGGGCGAATAATAGAAGAGAACCTTATCGTAACTACTGGTCATATCCTGTATTTCCAGGGAAATGAATCGGGAAGTTAGTCAAGCTTTTACTTTTTCTTTAAAGAAAAATTAGATTTGCGTAGCCTGATTTATGTAAGTAGTCGTACACTCGTAAAAAATAGCGATAACAAATTATTTTTCAAACAGAAATAAAAATATATGTATAAATACATATATTAATATTTTAATAAACGTAAAGAAATAATGTTTAACCTTGTAATTTTAACATCCAAATTATAATTGAGAAAATTGCTGCTAAAATAATTTTGATATGTTTTTAAGTGAAATTATTTCTTCGCAAGATTAAAGCTGGGACTTATAATTAAACTCGCTGACAATTAATTTCTTAAAAAATATTATATTTTAAAATTTAATTAAACTATTTGTTAAAAAAAGAAGTTACTCAATTTCCATTTTATATTACATAAAATATTTTTACTTACATTGTACCATTAACTGGTTTGTGACAGTAGAAATAATTAATTAATATTTAAAATTTGTATTAAGAAATAAAAAATTTATTCGTTATATCGATACATTATATTAATATTTCTATTACACATATTTATTATTTGTAAATTATGACGAATAAGAAATCAAAGTGTAATTAATTTTCTAGATTCACTTATAAAATTATTTACATATTTATTTCAGAAAACGTATAACATTTCTTCGAAGAAATCATATCACAATTTAACGCTTTCACATATATGTACATTTAAGTACAATGTTATCAATATTTTTGCTTATTCATATAATAACGCAACTTTGGTAGATAGCTTTCATTAACGTACTAGCACTTTAACTAATAAATGCTTTACAAAACTCCTTAAAATTTGTACAACTAAAAGAAAATGCTAATTATTCTTATTTAATATACTATAAGACTATAAAAAAATACGTAAGTACATATGTGCGCTTCCTATAATTAACATGTTATTTTTTTTATTTAGAATTTTTGTAAGAGATCGTATGTGATTAACAGTAAGGCGGCAAAATTCTTTTCTGGTTTTTCCACTCTTTCGTGTTACTCCGCTTCAAAAAATAAATTTTCAGGTTTAGCAAGATCAGTCCCTCTAATTTCCACAATTAATTTTCGTCGAGATAACGAGAGATCCTTTTAACGAGATAATCTTTTGGTATAATTATATTACACAAGTTAAATAATCGTCGTCTTAATGTTCACGCCTTTCTCTTGTTTTAAACAAGAAAACTTTATCACTGACTCTGTTTTTTTTTTATTCTTAATTTTTTTGAATTTTTGTCTTAACTGTGAACTTTGCCGACATGCGAACAGTTTTATTTGCTTCAAAAATTTTCATACTTGTGTGAGCTTTCCGCATCGTTTATGAGCTTGAACATTTATTCTCTCATATTCGTGGATTTCTATAAATATTCCTAAACAGTAAGTTTTTATTTCACGTTCTAACAAGCTCCAACGGATATAAATTTTTCATTTTTATAAAAAAATTACTGTTATCATTTGCTCGCTGTTTTTCAACGTAGACGTTTGTACTCCGTTTAATCAAGTATCTTTCATCGTAAGTCATATTCACGTTTTTCTATAATTTCACCATTTTATTTATCTATTTTTCTTCGATCTTTGTATATCGTTATGTATTTTTTGTAAAGTTTTTCCTCGTCATAAGTTCGAGTCTTTCAATCCTTGTTAGGATTTTTAAATTCTGCAGAGAATTTTATGGGATAGTCGAGCTTTAGATGAAGTTTTCCATGTATATCTCGAATATATTATCTTCCCGATAATACTTAAATGAGATATCAAATAATTGCGTTTACCGAAATATTAGTAGATCGGTTTATTCTTTCCTTCGTTTATATTCGCCTACCTCGTCGAATCGCGTCTCTAGCACGCTGTCGATATGCGATCTGCTGACGATAGACGAAGAGAGGACGAAGAACGTTAGTACCAGCTGCAGTTTCGAGATCATTGCTGTCCGCTTCCTCCGCACTGCGTTTTTCAATGTTAGGATTGCTGTTTGAAACTTTAGCACCATCGTTTGATGCATACATCGATTCCTCTGTTATCAAAGCTTGAGGATTATTGAGTTTTTGAACAAAGACCGGCACAACGAACAAGGTAGATTTAAGAGGTAATGCGTAAGAACATGCTGCAAACAGCACAAAAACAACGAATGTGGTAGCCATCTAAAAAAAAAAAAGAAACCACGCCTTTTTATATTTATAATATTAATAAGCACTTAAATATTTATTAATAATTAATAGATCGTGTTTAAGAAATATAGTTCTAAATTATCTAAATATTCTAAATAAAAACTTGCGAGAAATTTTAAAATAAAATACATAAAATAAAATAAAATACATTTTTATAGTTATAACAGATGCTGAACTGTTTTAAATTTTTTGCGGACAAAAAATCGACTAATCTACTTTTTAAATGTTTAGAAAAAAGTCGAAATTTTTGCAAATTTTATTCGTTAATTAAATTAAAAAGCGTTAAATTTATAATATTGAACAGGAACAATAATGTTTGAATCTATTTAAATTCGTGAAAGATATACTTACCATTCTGTATGTAAAGATATCGGATTATGTCGGCGATACTGTATACGGAAATAACAGTTGTTTTCGCACGTTTAAGATTACGTTATTCGAAAGAGAAAGTGTTTCAGTCTAGATTTCAGTGTGAATCGTCTGTTAGACAAAAATGATAATAGCACATCGTAGACAGCTTTCCCGCGAGTTTATGGTGGCCGAGATCGGGCACTCGGTATTTATATGAAACAATGACGTCAAACCAGAGCACGCTAATCATACAATGACGTTCTACGACGGGTGATAACTGACCTGGTAAACCAGGTAGACACTACATAACGCCAATCTAGCTTTGGTGCACCACGCTGTTTCTTGTTTTGCCGACCTCGTAGGTGTTAACTAGACTGCAAGGGAACTCCCCCTCAATGTTTGTCCTTACGCGTAAAATATTGGTAATTTGGTATGTCGGTTCACGCGAGATTCTCCCTAATTATTGTGCAAATATTTGCCTATTAAAACAGGACGACATAATCCAAAACATTGCATTATTAGTTTTGCTACTGCATTCGGTCATTCGGTAAGAAGCAATTTCTTATCTGCCTACGTTTATCTCCACCTTTTTATTTCAATTGGAAGATGTATTTCTTACCTCAAAAAAAATATTCTGTTTGAATAGATTCAGATGGTCCCAAAGATTTTTTTTTTTTTTTTTTTTTAATTTTAATGTAATTGAACTATTTAAACTCGTATTTCCAATCAGAAATTTTAGTTAACAAATTTTTTTTAATTGAAAAAAAACATTATTTCACGATAACAAAAACTAATATTGTAATTACTGTCGTAAGGAGATATTTAATAATCGGCAGACACAAATACAGATCGCAAGTTTACCAGTTGCAGGAATACAATGATCTAGTTCTACAATTAGTAATATAATTTGCTCTCTGACCCATTGCCGTTATCTCTTTTTTTTATTCTTATCGAACGAGCTCGTATCGCAATTTTCCTTTCACGTTAGATGTCGGAACCGCCGCGAATCGGCAATGACGAGTTCTTCTCGTTTTCTTTACGCGGAAATAGCGAATGGGTCGCGAGGTCGCCGACGAAAATCGCCGTTGGAGTCTGCGCGACGAGCAACTTCGACGGCACATATCGCCCGCACGCTGATACGCGTTATCAACGTGGACAATAATTAGAACGCAGCTGCACGAAACGCAGTAGCGAGCGTGCGATAACGCATCTATGGTGATTCAGTTGATTCAGACCGTGCGGTATATCACGCTCTTTACGTCGTTACGTAAAAGCGAAGGACGGCGCCGGTCTAAAAATAGTCGCGCGCTATCTCACGTCGTTTCTGCTCGCCATCCCCGTCTCCCATCCTCGTTCCCCCTTTCTCTTTGCCCCTGTCTCATCGCCATCCCCATACCTGTATCGCCGTCTCCGAGCTTATCCCCAACCGGGCATCATCATCGCGATCCGTCCTGACTGCGCCTCCATCCCCGTCGCTACGCGTTTATCCGTCCTCCTCGCACTCCTGCCGCTTGCCTCCATTGCGGCCGAAAAAGAAAGCCGCTCTCTGCGGGGACAACGGCGCGTATATTGCATTCCATCGGGTTTTCCTCTCAAGGTCAGATAACCCACCATTCGAATTCAATACGAACCGCCTCGTCTTTAATGCCTCCTCGAGTACCGGGGCTCTCGCATACCTGGCAGTGGTTCTCATCGTCTAGCACGCTGTTTTTCGCGGATCTCTGGCCGTTCGATGATTCGACCGATCTCTGACTAACGAACGTATGCCAAATAAATTATTTTAGAAACGAAATAAATAAATTTTTGCGACCAAAAACTTGACAGCGTAATCGATGAAGAACGTAATTATTAAAATTTGTTTTAAATATGTAGAAAAATATTAGTGATATTAGAACCGACGATTATATCGAATTGTCAAACGTGATGCTAGATTTCTTTACTCATCACTAGCTTGAATCAAACGGACATAGGTTTTCTCGTTCGTCGTATGGGAAGACGGATCGGAACGCGACAAGAGAAATCAATAACGGCCAATGCAATCGAAGCGACGAAGACTGGGGTTTGTCGTCGGCTGGCAGCCGTCTGGAATTTCTTATTGTATGTCTATACGTGTCTCGAAAACACGTTTCTACCGAGTATCCGTTGATCGCATCGGGAACGTACGTTTGCCTAAGTGCGCCGAAATCTGAATCGGCGCTCGAAGTTGGAAATTTCTGAAGATTGCCAACCGCTGTCTAGAGAACGCCGGTGAAAAAGACGACCGTCTCGGACATGGTCTTTATATCGGTAAAGGCAGACGTTAGGGCGCAAGCCGTGCGCATATAACACGAGCGAGCCAGAAAGCATATACGTGTATAATGTATGTATGTATGTGTGTTGCCTGTGTGTGTGCGTGTGCGCGCACACGGAGATCGCGGTTACCATGAGTCTTGGGGTAGGGCAGTGGAAATTTCCACTGGTGCCCGCCTGGGACGGTCAATACTCTCTCTCTCCGTAGCTGTAACGCGCGCCGCAACGAGACGGTCGTCCGGATTACAGGGTGTTTCAAGCGCGACAGGCACGCGCCGCGTGGCACCGTTACGGCTTCTCACCTCCGAGGAATCCCCGCCGGGATGGATTTTTCGATCAGCCCGATTTCCGCGACCGGCACAATGAAACCGCGAAGCCACTCGGAACCGCACTCGACCGTAACGAGATTACTCGCGAAACCTTAATTCCGCTTGGCGCAATACGGTAGAAACAGTATCAACACAGACACCTATGGAGTTTCACTTCTTCGATCGACCGAAGCGCGGCATGCGATACGTCATCGTATATAAGATTCTATCAATCGTCGTTATCTTGAAATCGACGCTATCAAGACGCGACGTTGAAATCATTTTTTTTTTTTATTTTGAGATCGTTCAGGATTTTTACGTTGATAGTGTAACATAAAATTTCGTTATACTTCTGTCAATTATTATTTTCGTATTCGTGAAATAAATGTGACATAAGTAACAGCCATTAAATTCATTTCGGAAATAGCTACTTCAGAATGCACACATATTTATTATACGAAATCTGTTCCTCTTGAAGCCTGTGCCGAAAATAATGATTCATCGTAAAATACCACACTTGAGGTCGAGTGTCGAGTAATACTACTTGCCTCGATTCTTTAAAGTGTGATTTAGTGAGCGTACCGTGAGCCTCGACTTTAAATTAACACGAAAGTATACCAAATGACTGAACCATGCGAGAAAACTTTTATATCGAAAATAAAATAGGCCTATCAGATCGTCAATCAATTATCGATTGAGAGACGGTACGAGAGTGTTAGTTGGTTAAAAATAATCTGATGCACTGAGCGCGGATGCGAGCAAACGAAGTTGCTAAGAAACTGCGCAAGTGTTGCACAAGTCTAGCGACAATCTTGTCTCTGCTCGGATATCGTATCCGATCCCAGCACCATCTCGGCGCCACCGCCAGGAATCGATCCCGGAGCCGAGATCGGTAAATTTGACGAGTCACTCGTCAGGACGGTTTTTCACGCCAGGAGAGGAAAGACGGGATAGTGTACGAGGCATGACCGACGAACGTGTTATTGCGACGTGACGCAACGTTACCGTAGACGGCGAGATCGGCGGTGTATTTTTTGGCAGCCGATACGCTCAAACCGTCGATCGATGTGCCAAATGCTCGCTTTATCGTCCCACCCCACCTACCCTACGTAGATTGGGCCAGGAAACGTGGAAATAGCACGTCGGGCTTTTCAGCCTTTTAGTTTAGGTACCGCCGAAAGCTACTTAGAGCAATTCCCAGACGAATTTTCCCTCCCGCAGCGATTCCCCGGCGAGTGGCTTCATCGGTAGACTGCCAGGTCCGATGCATCTTAATTAGGTCCAGATCGGTGAAGGCGAATGTACGCGAGGGACGAAATGTCATTTCCGCGATAAGAAACGGTGGAGACAGTACCCTTTTTACGATGAAATTTATCTAACGAAAACAATATCGGTATCAACTGTTTTTCAGCTGTACCGAGATAACCGTGGCGCCTATCAGCTTCCCGAAAGTTATTATTTATTTACTCGAAACTCAAAGCTACGAATTTATGTCGCAGGTTGAAATTATTTAAGTACAAAGTATCTTTCAAACGATCGGCATATAATTATTTCTGTTGACGCGAGTTAAAAAATGATGTAAAAATATCGGTGAGAATGTTAAGTACGTTACAGTATCCCCCAGAAGCTACGTTTATTTCTGTACAGAGTGTACAGAAATGTCACCTATCGAGCATACGTCTAAATTAGGAAAAAAATCGCGGTTCTGTTGCCATTTACGTCTACACTTGTCGCGCAATCGACTTGGAAAACCGAAACCGGAACTGTAGACGCGGTTGTTAGCGCCCGAGGGAAAGTAGTTATTTCCCGAGAGCGATCGGCAAATGAGACGCGCTTCGAGATCCAGTCCAACACCGTGACACGTCTCATATTCTGAGATTCTCCTTCGAAGTGTTGAATTAATTTTAGAATCCACCTCGCTGTATTTCCGAGGGAAGCCCCCCATCGTCTCTCGTTTCGAGTCACACGAGGCGTTTAGACATCCAGCCGCAGCATCCGTCTATCGATTCGCGAGAACCGACAGCGGCCCGACGACGTCTTGTGCGTGCAACGATAGTTGTTAGTTCCTACCTAAATCTCGACGTCTAATTAACGAATCGCACATGTCAGGCGGCTCGCGTCGTGCACTTTTCTGTACCACTCGACGACTGTAATCGCGATACGTTTCAACGCTACGTCCAATAAGCCCCGCATTTCCCGACATCTTTGATGAATGAAATTAGAATCAATAGCGCGAAATTAGACCCTCGTACATTTTAATGTACGTGAAATACTTGGCGATAGTCCAGTTGCCGCGAGGCTGTTTTAGAGATAGCGAATGCAGGCCGACGTAGCAGAAGCGGGGGATGACGGTGTCATATTGCACATATCCGCAAATACGTTAAGCGAGCGTAAAGAAAAAAAAAAAAAAAATCAATTACTTATTTCAGGAACGATGAGGAACAGAAGTCGCGAGATGAATTTAAATATCGGTCGATAGACTCGCGTTTATTAAACGACCGTGTTCCAAAAAAATTTTTCAGAAGCGGCGTCAAATAGGAAATTAAGCCAACGGTATTGTTTCGGCCACGAGGAATTTATTTCTACGCTAGCGGACCGGAGTTATTTCAGAAATATCCGCTTCGGAATTTTGAAATGCGAACGATACTCACTTTCTCGGGAGTACGAAAACGTGACGGTCGCCGCCCGCAGGCGTATTTAATTATTGCAAATCGGTAAGGCGCGAAGAAAAAGGAGGAACGGAGTAAGACGGCAAACTAAAACCGTCGATGTGTCGACCACAGAAATCCATTTGAATGATTCACGCGACCATTACAAGAACGTGACGGTGTAAGCTCCGCGCCGTGAGAAGCGCCGAATATTCTATTCGTATAAGATAAACTTGAGACAAGATTTTGTCATTACTTCGGCATACAGTACAACTTGCCGCGCGAGTAATACTCTTCGCAAAAGAACAACGCATTTTAACTGACAGTGCAGTCGCGTGAGATAATTCGAATTCAACGAGAATCTTTAAATAGCTATTTCGAAAACCACACTCTCCTCTTCTTTCAGCCAATTTCTTCAATTTCTCGCAGTCACGCAGGACACACGAGAAAGAAAAGAATAAGTACAATCTTTATTTTTTTTCTCCCTGTTTAAACATTCTTGTAAAATATAAAACTTGTCTGAAATTTCTTGGACATAAACAATTAATTTTATGTGTTTAATTAATTTATGCAATGAAATTTGTAGAAAAAGATTCACTTTCACTAGCAAAAATTAATTTCTGTATTTTATTTCAAAGAAAAAAAAAAAAGGAAAAAGCATTAATTATTGCTATTTGTATTATCTGTGGTATTATACGATTGCCAATTATGTGCGTGACCAGTTTAAATGAATAGCTGTCTACAAAGACGTCATCCTAATATCGCTCTCATCATTCTCACATTATGTGCAAAACATTTAACGCAGCATGCTTATTATTTCCCATGTCTGAGCGAACACGTATGCACACATATCTATAATCGTGTGATATGCACAAGCATATTAAAAGTCAGAAATATGGAAATTTACACGGAAATTTAAAGAACGATAGAATGGCAATTAATCTAATTAACAGGTGGATATTCACGTGATTAATCACTTCAGATAATCAAAGACGATTACATCTTGACATTAAAAAGAAAAAAAAAAATTAAGAAAATATCAAAAATATCAAAAATATCTTTTTAACTTTAAGTACAATCGTCTCTGATTATTTGATAATATATAATATATTATAAATTAATCTTTTTCGAATATAAAATTTTTTTATATTAGTTAAACTTTAAATGCACAATCGCTGTTGCGATTAATAGCTTAAGATGATATAACGTAATATAACATGGTGATATAACATCCGTAGAACTTTAAACGTAAGACGGTAATTATTTGGTTTTGCTCGTTACCTAACAAATTATTGCTCATAGGTTTCATAAGTTTACGTTAAGTCCGAATATGGAGATGCAATTTAAAGAAGAGATAATCAATAAATTATCTAATATAATTCATTCCAATAATTAAAAAAGAATTTTTTAACCACGTCGTTAACTTTCGTGCACATCTGAATGTCTCGTCTGCACATAAATGTTTACGTACATTCACGTTTTGATTTAAAAGCACCGAGTTATGATGCAACTGCATGTGTGTGACTGCAAGAATATTCTTTTGTTTGATTGCGATTGCACAAGTTAAACTTACGCTATTGCGTAAGTATACAGTAAAAAATGTATAATTAAAAACAAGATAAATATGTATTAAAAAAAATATATGTTCTCTTTTAATTCTTTAATAAAATTCTATGATAAAACAGGCGAAAAATCGAACCTGTTATGATAGAAAATCGTACATCATAAAGTAGATATTTTCTAGACTAGACTGGCGCCACTATTCTTGTATACACGTACGCACACATGCACGTACGTACACGTACATATATTAACGTGCATGTAGTAACACAGTGCTTATCGACATTTCCGCATAAAAGATACACGCGATACCAGCGATCGAATATAAACTTTGTGCGGCAAAATGACGCCTCGTGAATTGATTCGCCGGATCGCGCTAAGCTCTCGATCGAACGATTAGGATCTTGCTATTTATAAACGGCGACATAACGTCGCGAGATGGTTTGCGAAAAGGAAAAAAAAATGCGATTCACGCGCCTTACGCGCATCGGTATAATAAATGGCAATGCGACTCCGTTTGTCCGTTTTTTTTTTTTTCTTACTGCTGCGCTTTTGCGATACGTAGTCGCCAAACAAAGAACGGTAATGCGTTCACGGACGCATACTTCTTGCCTCTATACGAGTCTTTATAGTCTTAATAGAAATAAACTACACAGTCACTAGCCACTTAAGGAACGTTTCTTTGAGCACTAGTTGGAAATCATGACATGTCTTGTTTGCCGTTTTCACAGTAAGTGCAAAGAGTAATTTTAATATATAAAAAAAAAGGAAGAAAAAAATTACACGTAAAATAGAAAAATAAGAAAAAACAAAAAAAACTTTTCTACTAAACTATATGTATAAAACATTTTAATTTAGCCGTGTAAAATTTCCACCGTCATGTTCATTTTGAAAGGCATTTAGGGTATATACATTTCCTACATTTTATTTTCAAAAGTCATACGGTTAGAGAGGGAGCGATAACGTTGGCTTCCTTTTTCCTGCTACGATATGGAACGTGCCCGCTGTCACATGGCGGTTTGTTTACATGCGCTCGCCCGCACGGGCCCACGTGGGCATAGGCGACTACGTCTCTCGTCTACGAGCGCGACCAGAACTCGAAAGTGCGGGTCTGCACGATAAAACGCGCGGCCCGCTCGCGCGAAAGGGCGTCTTCCATTCCAGAGAGCGAAAGGTGCCGGTCGTTTTATCGTACGAGTCGTCGGTAACACAGGCCGCCTGAAACAGTGTGGAAGAGCTCGAAATCATTCACAGATGTCATCAAGCTAATTGGCGTGGATTCGATCGTCATCACGGGGATGACCGCGTGCCGGCTGATCGGCACCCACGTGGAATTCGAGCGGATCAACCCGCGTGTACCGGTTCGCGAAGCGCGACGACGACCACGCGCGCGACGATGTACCTCGTCGCGTATTCACGTATGCGAGCAACCCTTGGTCTCGTCGATATCAGACGCAAACACATATATGTATAGCTTATGAGACCTTTCGATCAGAGATAAAAAAAGCGTCGGAAATAATTTTAAACTGTAACAAAGTTAAAGTCACGTTCTAATCGCTCAACGGAGCTAAAAGAAATCTAAATATAAATCAAAGTCAATCGCGAAGGTTTAATTAAAAGTGTTAGAGGTAAACGTAAAGAATATTTAATTCTGGGAATTTTTAACGTGAACATGAATGGAAGTAAGAAATTTCACGTACAGAAAATATGTTGTTTAATATTGTAATATTTTTTTACTTGAAATTAAATTTTATTTTATTTTTAATGGTTATATTAAAAAAGAGAGAGAGAAAAGAGATTTAATCCTTAATTTCTAAGAGGCAAAATGTCACTCAACTGTTTTTGAGATAACAATTTTCTTTTTTAAAACTGACTTGATTAAAATGATTTAAATCTCGGAAATACGTACACAATTTTATTCTTTATAATTTGAATTCTCATTTCGAAAGTATATTTAAAATTACAATTTTAAACGTACATATTTTTCTGCATTTAATTGATAAATTAATTAAATTTTTTAATGTCCGTTCAGAATAAAAGGAATTAATTAAATTTACATTTGCGACGGGCAAACAAACAAATTAATCAGATTCTCGTACGTCCGTTTAGAATATAAAAAAATTTTTTTAATAATTAATTATATCGCGAAATTAAGTATAATGAATTTGCAATATGCATATAAAAATTCTATAATGTTATTTCGAAAGTGTCTATGATAAGAATTGTTTTAAACTATAGTAAGTTATCCGTTTCACACTGGAAATTTTATAACAAACTTTCCACGCGAAAAATGACGCTGCATGACGAATATTATATTAAACTTACGTCGTTAATTGAATAAGATAATCAACTGATAACGAACCAGTCATACCATCCTACATATTATATAACTTTAATATTAACATTAGCTAGAGACGTTAAAATTACTATCATTGTGAAATAAATATGAATTCAAATTTATATAAAATATAAAATTTCTGCCTTAACTTATAAAAAGGTAAACGCGGCATTATTGATTGTTGGGCGAACACTGCGCGGTGTAGTCTACACGAGATTAAATGACAACGTAAAATGCATCTTTCTGCCAAACACACGAAACCAAAATATCGCGTCGGCCGACCTACTTTTCTAAAAAAAATAAGTAGAAAATAAACGTAGACACCAGGGTGTGAAACGTGTGAAATTTTTCTTTGTGGCTCAGGCTAAGAAAAAAAAAGGGGAGTAACGTTCTGTTTTAATTGCATAACGTTGTAGCGAAACATTCTATTCGTTGCAGCTTGTACAAGATGGATATCTTATAACGGAAGATATTATTATCTCCTGTTCTTAAAAAAAGAAGTATATTTTTAGCGCATTTCTCAGACAACATTTAAGTAACGAGGGTATAAAATTGCGACTCATACGATGCGCGTTGAAAAAACGAAACGAAAAAAGTCAGGGAACAGACTCGCCAGAGATTAATCTGGTTAAAACACGAGGGGAACTAATATTATTTACCACAGGCGCCAAGATGACGTATTGACGTTCGTGAAATTGCGTCGCTTGGCACCTCTTTTAAAATCGATAGCACGGGAAAGGATAATAACCGCTGCATGCAAGTAAAAAAATTCCGACATACTCCTAGCGAACAATTTCCAGCCACTTGTAGATTTGAAACCTTAAAAGGCTCGACTTGTCGAATAAATGTTGGTAATTTCTACAGAAATGACATCCACGCAGTTATTTAAATTCGACAAGTCCACATACTCGTACTTAATACATTTCCGTACTCTGTACAAACGATTTTGTCAATAATAATGTAACAAATAATTATAAAGTCTAAGCAACGTAACTTAACAGTTTTTTTTTAAGTGTCTAACTTGCAAGACATTACAAATTTACGAATATAAATGACGTAAATGAAACATTTAGTTTCAAAGAAGTTCGAACTACATAGAAATTAAGTATAAAAAGTTAAAACATTTTACATTTGAATATTTTGTTATTTCAAGCGGTATCCTTTCTTGTTTTCGTCATTCCTTCGATACTTAGGTACGTCATACGATAACAACGGAATAAGTGGCGCGATAGACGCTCGCATTAGACACGGCACCGCGGTAAAAGGATTTAACTGAAAAGAAGGCCACGGCGTAGTAGGCCAGCGTGGTATTGATTTCGGTTCGCCGGAGTGCTCTCTGCATCCACGCTTTCAGTGTCACTCGAGTACGGCGTAGATGCAGAAAGGTGGAGGACAAGGGTAACAGTGCGGTGCGGAATGACGACCTGGCCGCTGCTCTCATTCACAACGGCGAGCTCATATTCCGCCGTGCGATGCGAGATGCGCAACGAAAATGATGACGGGAGCGAGAACAAGCGAGGAGAGCTCGATCTCGCAAATTTTCGACAAAAAAAATGCAGTCGCGATTTCGTCAGCTTCTCATTATATCTGTCGAGACGTACGGAATTAATTTAATTGCCACGAGTATATAATATTTTATAAAACTGTCTAAAACAAAATCGTCGTTAAAAAATATAACGAGTAACTTGTAACTATTAATTATTATATCTGGAAAAAAAAAGAAAATTAAATTTTAAAGTCTCTTCAACTTTTGGCAAAATCGACGATTATTTTATCGACGTTGTACGAGCTGTCGGTGCAGTCAAATGCAGCGAGCCAACTCGTGATCGATGACGATCTCAAAAAGAGCACGTGGTGCAACGTACAGCTCGCCGGTAAACGATTATTCTCGCGCACGTGCGAAACGGCGCGAGCGAGGCGGAGTATCGGTGATCGCAGCTAATACCGGTTTCCCTTGAGCGAATCGGCTGCAAACGCATCGAACGAGACCGGAGCGAGCTTATGAAGCAGCGTGCCGTCCTTGCTGAGAATCTCGGGCCTCGGAGCAAGGTCGATTACGCATGTCTCTGATCACAGCAGCTTCGTCGAGTCGCCTCGTCCGGTCGTTATCGATAAAGCTTTCTCGCCTGTACGTGACGAAAGCGTAAAATCTCGGGCCTCGGATCGTTCGCGTTTCACGCTTACGCGATTAGAACGGAGATATCAATCTAATCGGCGTTAAGATGTCGTTAAATTAACACTAATGAAAGAAGACGTTTCAAGCGACTTATCGATGCCGGATGCTCGCGAACGTGCGCGACGTTCCCCTTTGAAGCTGCGTAACTAGACGAAAATACAAGAAGGATTGCCGTGAATAATTTCAGCTTTACGCACGTAAACGCTAAACGAAGACGAATGACGTTTCTCGGTAGGTTACCGTAAGCATCTACGCGCGAAAAGTCACGTAACCGTAACGAATTTAATGACGTTAATTTCAACGTATCGCGATAGATGCGCTGAGATGACGAACCGGGGTACACGTTTAGATTTGCGTGACTCGAAGAAGGATATATCGATAACGCACGGTTGTTCCACGTAATGGCGATTGGACCCTATGCAATATCATGATTTGATTTCGTGATATTGCGTAATGTACAATTGTTGGTACGCGAAGTCATTGCGTTATTATATGTTATATTTTGCTGTTATCCATTTCGACGTATGCGATTTTTTAAGATCTCGAATTGTAATACTCTATGTTCGTTCAGCCCATCGTTAGGTCCGCGCGGTTATGTGACTTTCCGCACGTATACATCTGTGCCTATTAAAAAAGTTCAGTCGTCTTCGTATAGCATCGGCCAATATTCAACAACGAATAAAGTTAGAAGTTAAAATTAATAAATACTCATATTATATGGAATAATTCGTTTAAGTATTTGGATATGTTGATCTAATTAGCACAAACATGATTAATATAAGTAATTTAAATTAATAAATTAATATAAAGTTAATTTTGCAAAACCACTAAAAAAGGAAGAAAAAAAAATACGGCTTATTAAAAAAATTTCTGATATTTAAGTGAGAAGTCGAGAATTACATCGATGGAATTTAATGACGCATGCAGTGATTACGTGCATAAAGAAATTCAAGTACACTGGCCGAAATTTATCGTCTTCCTTTTTAGACGTTCTTCAACAAATTTAAAATAAATTCTTTTTAATAAAAAAATTATTCCATAAAGTTAAAAAATCTTTTTTTGCAAAAACTTGACTTTAATGTTAATATTACAATTCTCAGCTTTGTTCACTTAAAGTATATTTTAATTTAACAGCCGTACACCCTAATAAGTAATAAAATAAATTTGAATTAAAAGTATATGTATATACTGATTTTTAAAAGAGCAATTTTTTTTCTTTTTTAAATAAAACTCAATAATAAATTTTTTTTGTTTCGTGCACTTTGCGTGATGTAATGCTATAATATCGTTCTCACAATTCCGTGGAAAATAACAGACATACAGATTATCTTCGGAAATACCAACGGGTTACACGCTATACGTCAATGCGCCTCGCGATTTAAAGCAGAAAATTATAGCTGTGCCACAAAATTATTCATTATACCGCAAAATAATTGTTTTACAACGTCCTTTATTTCTAGAATTATAAAATATCCGGAGGTCACTGAAAGGGAACGGGCAGGGACAATTTTGACCGGTTTATTCCGCGTACAATCGGCGCTCTGTATTATATTATACATAGAAGAACAAAAGCTGCCTGCGTCTGACAGCTCGTCGAAGTCCGACCGCGACGCTTGTCCTCGTAACGCAGGCACAATTGCTTCACCCCCGTAAACGCATCCGTTATTCCTCGCGGGCTGTGTATATTCGCGGGGTTTTGGCGGAGATCGTCGCGACAAATGTCGGTAAAAATGTCGACGCGAGGTTGTCGCCGACACCCGAGACAGAGCAACGTCACAGGCGCCGTTACGCCAAAAATACACGAAGCTGGTCCGACGATTTTATCCAGATCTGTAGGCAGCTACGCGTCCGATCGGGCACGTGCGTTATCCAAGTGTCCGCGGCCGGGCGATTGTCCAATTCACGCGCCAATGTGACCATCAACGATCAATCTTTCTCGCGTCTCCTCGTCATAGAGAAGGTAAATTTTTGTAACATTAGTCTCGGTAATATTCTGTCTGCGGCACCGTCTCGCGTTTCCCAGAAAACTACCTCACTTTTCTCGGAGTTCTCACCTGTGTACTGCCAAATTCACGAGGTGAGCGCACGAAACGCTATTATTCTGTGCGCGAGACTTTTACGCGATAAAACCCTCTTAAAAATTTGTAAGACCGGAATTTCAGGATTACCATATTTTGGCGAATTTAGATATGATAGTATATCATTCTTTTTTTATGTACGCTGAGAGGCAGATATGGCAACGACAGCTAGCGAACGTGACTTCTGCGTCGTGTGCGTCGAGTTTCATGTGTAATACCGCATGTATATGTATACCGCGCTGGCCGGATTGCCGAAGACTGATTTTTTACACATGCCGCATGTATATACCGCGCCGGCCGGATTGCCGATGACCGATTTCTCCCCGTTCTCTCATCCCTTGCCTCTGTCGCCTAGAGTTACGTACGCTAGCCGCTTTTCACCGCAGAAAATGTCATATCTGCCCTTCGGTGTACATACACAAGTACATATACCTTTCAAAATTAAATAAAATTTAAATTTTGTAGCCACGCATGAAATACGATTCCTAACAATATATAATTTGAGATATATGACGCGCGTGGCAACTAACGATGACACGATCTTGTTGCCAAATTGATGATTTAACACGTACGCTAACTGGAAACAAATTTAATCCAAAGTGGCTTAAATACTTTGTCGCGGTTCGACTAAAAACTTTTAAAAGCGTTGCGCGTCATCGGATGCGTTAACGATCTAAAGTAGCCACATAGAATAATAAAAAGAGTTCTAGATGTTAACGTCAGCATTTTAATTGTCAACGCACATTGTGCAAGCTTCAATTTCGCGGAGTTTCGAAGAAAATATTTTATAGCATGTTGTTCTCATTTATTAGATATTAAAAAATTCATTTAATTTATCTCGCTTCAGATTACAAAAAAAAAAAAAAAAAATACTTCCAGTTAATACCCATGATAGATAAACGCAATCTTGGCCCCAACTACGTTACAATTATAGTTATTCCGCGTCGAATATGATTAATGACGAAGAGGCGTCTCGCAGACGCCGACGTCGCGTATCTATTAACGCAAACTATTTTTACGTCATTCGCAAACTCTCACAAAAACATATTCTGTGTTTACATCGAATCTTCGAATTTTGGCACACGATGCACTTCGGCCAGTTCTAATCTGGCATGAGTGTATTGTTAGATCAACGTCTACACTCACGTACGTGCACATGCGCTATTAAACTTAAGACGCCTCAAAAATATTTCTCATTCGCATTTGAATCATGCATCCCTCGTCATTTTGTAGAGTTTTCGGATTGCTGCAATTCGAGATTTAAACGTAGTGCATCGTTCGATCGTGAACCTGTGTCTCGTATTGCCAGGTGACGAGCAAAGCGAGCTCGGAAAATGTACATAGATCAACGCAACATGCATCACGTGAGCGCCGAGTATGTGCGACCTAAAGAAAAACGTGATGCTCCGTTCTTCTCTCTCTTTCTCTCCCTCGGTTCTTCTCTGACATAAACACAACCGGAAAAGCGATTATTTTCGCAGCAAAGAGAGGAGGAGGCTGTCGCTATAAATACACGCACTCACGCATACCCACGTTCGTTCTCGCGTTCTCGGCGGTTAACCATCTTATCGGCGCTTATCAATTCAATGCAATGCAATAGCGATACAAAGTAATTCATAGTCTCCAGTCGATGTCTTAAAGAATAATATCAAAGTGCAAAGCATAGAAAAAAAAATATATATATAATCAAGAATAATATTTTATGATAAGAAATGAGTCCATCAGTTATGTTCGAAGCTAATTTCTTTTTTAAATTTATTTTTTGAGCGCGTATCTTAAATAAAATTGTAATATAAAAGCACGGCAAATTGATAAACGATGGTCATTTTATCTAAATTATTGGTATAAAACGTAAGTCAGGGAAATCCAAAAACGATAATGATAATTGATTCCTTCCTCTTTTTTTTTTAACCGCTAAAAATGAACGTCTTACTAACAAGATAAAGTGAAGCGAGTCTTAAACGCATTTTGCGGCAAAGTGTACTTTTATATTTTTCTTACGTTATCACTTTACTACAGCAATAACAAAAATTTCGAATAAACGCAAGATAAATACGAGACAGTATTATCAGTATATAAGACGAAAGCGATAATTTCAAAGAGTTCATTTAACGAAATTGATATAAAAGGTCACACTTTGTAAAATATTTAGGCGCCATGCATTAATACGATTACGAAGCACTTGGCAATAATGTACATTACTTTTCATATTAAAGTTTTAAAGAATACGATTCAACAGAAGTTAAGAAAGTACATATTCGAATTATTTTATTAAAATCAAGAAAATATAATAAATAAATTATTTCTTATGCGTATGGTAATTTAATGACAATATACGATAATCTATTAATTTTTTTTATAAAATAATTTCTAAATTAACATTCTTAAAGTTTAATAATTATTCCTATTTTTAATACTTTTTTTTCTTGTGTTCAGAACCTAGTGCATTATTCAAACATTGACGATATCTAATGAGAAAGATAATTAAAAGTAGGTTAAGCGAGCATCGCGCATAAAAAAATAACCGGGGCATCGCGTAAATCATCAATTATTAGCAATATTATCTCATTGTAAACGAATGTAGCAATACCTATCATATATTTTGCTCTATAGCTTCTGTGCTTTTTGTAGATACGCGTCACGCGATAGACCCCGGTGATAGCCTCTGAAGAAAAGTAAATGTGAATAATGAGCATTGAACAGTTACGCATTACAATGAGATAATTGACGTCGGCACGCGTCAAAAAAAAAGAAAAAGAAAAAAAATCGGGGAAAAAGAAGCGGACCCAGCTGTCGTTAAGCAGTGGAAAGTTTTACAAAAGATACAATACACGACTAACATGACACGATTAGCGAAGCGATACGGTGCCCACGAAAAATAAAATCGATTTCCCTAAGAGAGAAAGAGAGAGAGAAAGATTTTTCTTCCGCGAGATCGGTAAATCATCGGCTATCAGTTAATTCCAGCGAAAGCTTACTCGGCAAACACATCAGTCATTATGTAATCAGTGTTTACGGAGTCTCGTTGCAGACTTCTGATAAAACGCGTTCACCGGGATTTGTGAGGTCCGAAAGTTCGCCAGCCGACGAATTCCGGCAGACTCCAAAGGAAACTTTGCGAATTTCAAGCGCCGCAACCGGGTAACTGCTTTCATCTTTTATCTATGAGAATAATTTCTCACGGCGAGCCGATTCTTCAGATACGGAACAACTTTTGAAGTTAAAATGATATGTTTGAAAGCAGAAACCTATTAGCGGACATACATATATCGAATTACGAACAGAGGTTTATGTACAAAATTAATTAGCGACTGTAGAAAGGGCTTGGTTATAGAATGAAATCTTTCTATCGCGCGTAATCGATCCCCATTTACGCGCGTACCATCTTCCGCGCGAATTAATCAAAGTAATGCGCGGATAAATGGCAGATACTATGAATAACCCGCAACGATTCGGAAATAGTAACGACGAACGAGCGTATTGATCGGCTCTTCTATTCCGCGCCAGCCCGAGAAGGTCCACCGACCTGAATACATTCGATTTTTAAATAGGTACTGCGCGAGAAATATTTCCGAACGGAGTGTCCGAGAAATAATTTTAATATACGAACCGCGCGTGGTATAAGCTGGAGATTGCGAACAAGAATATATGAGCCACGTGGCCGACTGACAATGAGATTAATTAAAAAAAAAAAAGAAGAAAATTTTTAATCGACATTATTTAAATTACGATTAACTGTGCCGTATGCGTATGAAAAATAATTTTACAATGAAACATGTCACTCTAATGAATGTTTAAAATATGCTACCTAGTTGTAGAACGCTGTATTTCGTAATTATTGTAAAATTATTGAATTATGAATTTACGTGTGAAACTGAGTGTGCATGTATTTGAAATGAATAACTTCGTAAATTTTATCAACTCGTTTCAAGATCGCCCACTAAATTTCTCCCTTACTACGATGAATCTAAATTATCTCGCGATGTCGTATCCTAGTGGTTGCAGTCGTCGCAACTCGATATAGCCCCTGGTCAAGGACGCTTGCCCCTCAAGGCTAAATCTGTTTATTCGAAAATGCGACGCACTTCGAGACTGCGGAAAGAAGTAAATTGAAGAGCAACGCAATATGAATATTGGAAAAAAATTTTCTTTCGACAACATCGTGTTATTTTACCCGTCTAAGTAGAAGCTGTTTCTAGCTTTCTAATAAGTTTATCTATCAGATAATCACACGTCTGTCTTAATTTTTTTTTATTCTGAACAGATAAAAATAGACACATGTTGACTTAATAGGTAAATTAATTAAAAAGTTGAAACAATCGATTCTACAAAATAGAGATAACAACGATATTAATACGTAAAGCTTTCCTTACAAATATACATCGCGTCGGACAAAATACATCCTCCGGATGTAGGAATGTATCCGGCGTGCCGGGACATTTGTGTCCAGCACAAGATATGTACAGGCAGGTGGGATTATTGTCAACGAGGGACGAGCGGGAAGAGAAGGGTGCCACGCAAGTGCAAGTAGAACTCAAGCGTAGGCGTTAGTGCGTGATATGATACATGTGGGAGCTGAATGGGCACGCTCGAGAATGAGATTTGATAAACGGACGTGGGTGTTCGTGCACCTTGATGAACTTCCCGTTGGCGGATGCATGCTTCGAGCGAAAGGATACTGCGTTGCGAGATTACTGGAACAACCGGCTTGACCGATTAAACGGCTTCGCGCAGTTGAACGACTTGAATTTCATATTCGTAATACACATCTTAGAAAAGCTGGATGGAATTTCTCATCGATTATTTTTTTTTTTTCCCTAGTCTGACGATTAAATTATTATTCATCAGAACGAACGACACGCTGAAATAATTTTCTCGTTGTATTCTATGTACTCTTTATGTTTTTTATACGAGGTTTATTTTTATCATCTTGCGTTAAAACACATTTAAGAGCTTATATACTTCGGTAATAAGTTATACGTTTTCTTTAAAGTTTAACTGTGAATAATTTATACGTCACTCATAATGATAAATATGAGCAAATAATTGAATAAAAATATAAATAGAAATTTACTGTCAATGAAATAAATCTTACTTTAAAAAAAAAAAAAAAAAGAAAAGTAAAATTTATTTTATTTCAAGAAAATATTGTTGCGCCATTCAGAACAGTTTTTACATAGCTACTTGTCAAGATACACGCACTAACTCCACGTCATCCATTTGCTTTTTCCTTATTCACATCTCGTAAATTACTTGGACGAAGTTTAACGTCGTCGTCGATCAGTTTAGGTACTTTCTCCTCAGTCATGACGATTGAACATCACTGCCTAAAGCCCACGATTATATTATAATAAAAGCAACAAAAAAAAAGTAGCGTAGAGCGGCGAATTTCCTATTAACGTAGCGGCGCGCTTGAATATCAAGCCGTCTCATCTGTCTTTCTCTTCAATCATACATTATCTCTTTATATTACATATTTATTTTTCGACGGATGGCGACTTTCGTTGTTAAAGAAACTCATTTGCTTTTATATTTTTTTTTTCAATTCATATTTTAGCTCTGACGACGATACAGATACGTCCTGATAATCGATTCTAAACTTTACGGAATTATTTCGATGGGTATTGCAGCAACTCGATATATGTACATACGTATAAATACATTCGTGTACAAATCGGAAATTAATAATAACCCTGCTCTTAATTTATTGATTTAAACCTTGTTGTCGGCTTTATAATTAACGCTGTTTCAATAAAGCTTTGTTTGTACAATATCTACATTCTCTGTGCCAATTATCTGTGACTGTTCACGATTATCCTATTTATTCTACACGAGATATATAAATTTTTAGTTTAACGATTTGCTAAAATTTTAATTGAGGGAAGGTGTTGGTACGAAATTGTAATTCGGACGAATTACTTTCGCAAGGACGAACGAAAGTAGAGCATTGTATCGTCGTCATGATCGCTAATTTCGTGAATTTCGTAGTCGAAGAGAGATGCAAGCGAAAGCGAGAAGTTGGATGTGGACATTCCATGCATAATGATTATACATACATGTATAAAGTAATCATCTATTAGAGTTTGATAAGGAGTTTAGACACAACACAATATTCATACAGACATACATACACATATACACAAAATGAAACATGTGTGCGCGCGAGCGAATACTGCACTGGAAAAATTAATAAATGAATAATATATCTGAAGTTTTTGAAGCTTACAATAGACCTCGGTTTACCATTATTATGTATCGTGATTTTTATGTCATGTTCAATAAATGAGTTTTAAACTGTATATAATCTTTTATTCTCTATTCCAGGAACTTTCTTTTGACCTACTTGATATCCTTATTTATCGTC